>NW_027507785.1:292806383-293203883 GCF_037356315.1 Lithobates pipiens
CCAGCGTAGCCATAAGGAAGTCCCAGTCCACCCTGTCAAACGCCTTCTCAGCATCCGTGGAGAGTAACAGGGTGGGCTGGGCAGTCCGCCGCACATAAGCCATCAAGGAGAGTGTGCGGAGAGAATTATCCCGCGCTTCCCTCCCGGGGATGAATCCTGTCTGATCCCGTGAAATCCATTGTGGCACCAGGGGGAGCAGCCTATTCGCTATAGCTTTAGCATAAATCTTCGCATCTATATTCAAGAGCGAGATAGGGCGGAAGCTCGCGCAGTCACTAGGGTCCTTGCCCTCCTTGGGTAATACCGTGATATGTGCATGAGTGGTCTCCGGGCGAAGGTCCCCGCCGTCCGAGGTCACGTTAGCATATCTGGTCAAGTACGGCATCAGTATGTCAGCGTACGCTCTATAATACGCTACAGTGAGGCCGTCTGGACCCGGTGCCTTACCGCGCGCCATAGCTTTCATGGCGCCCAGAAGCTCCGCAGTCGTCAACTCCCCCTCCAAGGAAGCCAAAACCTCCCCGAAGAGTTTCGGGAGCGCGGCACGGGCCAGATAGTCCCCAATAAGGCGTCCCCGAGCCTCTCTATCATGGTCCCCCTGGTGCACCCGATATAGGCGCTGGTAAAAGTCCCGGAATGTCTTGGCTATACGGGGTGTCTCGAACACCAAGTCTCCCGAGGGGGTCTTAACTTTGGCAATAAACGCTGCATTCTTCCGCTGTCGCACCGAATTAGCCAGCAGTCTACTGGGCCTATCGCCCCACTCATAAAAACGGTGAGCTACCAACCGCGCGCGACGTTTGTGGTCTAAATGAAGGAGAGACTTCAAGGTCTCCCGCTTTTCCGTTAAGGCGTGGAAAAGGGCCGGAGTCTGGTTCAACTTATGTCGGCGTTCTAGGTCAGTAATGTCCCGCAACAAGTTGGCCTGTTGAGTTAAGCGCTCCCTCTTTTTCCTAGAACCCAATTCTATGAACTTTCCCCTAATATACACCTTGTGGGCCTCCCAGAGCACTCCCGGTGAAACTTCAGGACTGGCATTAGTCTTAAAATAAAACTCCAAATTATCACCCATCACCTTTTTATCGGCCTCTTCGGCTATAAGGTCTTCGTTCAATTTCCAGTTAGTGGCCTTCAGGGGTATGGACGCCACGCTAATGGTTAAGGAAATCGGAGCATGGTCCGAAATGGGGGATGAGTCAATGCTTGACTTCACTATGAGCGGAAGGTGTTGGTGATCAATGAAGCATAAATCTATTCTAGAGTAGGTTTGGTGCACCGGGGAAAAGTAGGTAAAGTCCCTTTCCCGCGGGTGAGCAATTCTCCAGACATCCATCAATTGTAGATCATGGAGTCGAGAACGTATATACCTTATTCCCCTGCCGGAAAGCGAGGAACCACCCCTAGAGGTGTCCAGAGTAGGTTCCAAGGGAACATTAAAATCGCCCGCTAGGAGAATGCATCCACGTGCAAAGTTCCGCAGGGAGCTAAGTGTGGAAGCCAAGAAATGCACCTGGTTTTTGTTAGGGGAGTATAAGGTGGCCAAAGTACACTGCATGCTGCCCAAGGTGCCCCGCAGAAACAGAAAACGTCCCGCAGGATCACACAACATTTCCTCAAACGTGAACGCGGTTCCCCTACGAAGCCCGATGGCCACACCCTTGGCTTTAGAGATGTCCGAGAGGCTATAGTACCACGTAGGGTACTGTGGTGAGTGTAACCTAACTCGAGTCGTCTGCGTGAGGTGGGTCTCCTGGAGGAAGACCACGTCCCCCCGCAAACGGTCCAGTTCCCTATATAAATTGTGTCTCTTCCCCGGGGCGTAAAGGCCCCGTACATTAAAAGATACAATGTTCACAGTAGCCATGGGGTCTCAGGAGGAGGAACCGCGATCACCACAACATTATCAATACAATACCAAGGTGGTCTGCCGCCAAAGAGGGGGGAGGGGAACAGAAGAGGTGGAGGCAGTAGACAGAAAAGGTGAAAGAGAAGAGGAAAGAAGAGAGAAAGGCAACAAGAAAATGCAAGGCCCCACCTTAGTGGGAAAAACAAAATGAACCAAAAAAGGTGCTGTCGAGAAACAGCCATTAGTGCACGCATTACTATGCCGTGCAAGAGCGGGCTGCGTGACCGCCACAGGGCCCCCACGCCCGCCACCCCAACGGGGGAACGGACGCCGAGGCCCCGCGCCGGGCAGCCCCCGCTCAAAAAGGGGGAGGCGGGACGCGGGCAGCCGGGCGCAAACCACACCATAAAGGTCCAAGGCAGCGCCCCGCGGTCCGGTGCCGACACCTAGGCAGAAAAATCTATGAATAACATCATCCAAAACCTAAAGCGCCTGTACAGAACAATATTGGTATAAAGCTAAGGCGGTAGGGTACCCAATGGGGGGGGGGGGGAAAGGGGATCCATGAGTCAGATACGCTCCAAAGGCACAGCGAGGAAGATGAAGAAATGTCACGCCAATAAAAAGAAAAAGGGCAAAAGAGCAGCGATGATCATATCCAGACTGAGGGCCCCTTAGGGGTGCTCAGCCCTGGCCTGCAAAAACACGTTGTCGCCAAAGGCGGTCAGCTTCCTCGCACAAACTTAGTAAAGGGAACCCCCCCAGTCACATTCAGGCGGTATGTCCCACAGATGCAAGTAGACGTCCTGAACAGGTAACCAAGCTGAACAAGTTGGCGGGCAGGAAGCCCTTTCAAGGGCGGTAATCAGGTGCAGAAGTACGGCGGGCACGGCTCACTCTCTGCCAGCCCTGGTCGGTCCCCGCGGGCAGGGGCGGGATGCCTTCTTGCCATCCAGGTAGCTCTGGGATAGGAACGGACATATCCGTGCAGAATTTGGACAGCTCCTCCGGAAAACGAAGTATTGCGGTTTTGCCATCTCTAGATGCGATCAAGGCCGCAGGGAAGCCCCACCTATATTTAATGGACGCCGCCCGGAGCAGTTCCGTGAGGGGCCTTAGGGCCCTGCGTCGATCCAAGGTTTCCTTAGCGAGATCCGGGAAAAAGGATAGCATCGCCCCGTGAAAATCAAACGGATTAGCTCCCTTAGCTTTCTGCTTTTCTTTTCAGGATAATGGTGGACCCGGCAAATAATGTCCCGTGGGACGTCTGTAGCAAGATTGCGTGGGCGGAGTGCCCTGTGCACCCGGTCAATCTTCAAAGGGGTGTCAGGTGCTCGTCCCAGAAGGCTATTAAAAATGCCCCGAACGGATGGTAACAGATCGTCGTCTCCAGTCGCTTCGGGAAGTCCCCTAATCCGAACGTTATTACGTCTGTTACGATTCTCTTGATCTTCGATCTTGTAAACGGTCGTACGATGCGAAATGGCAAGTTGACGTGTAGTCGCCTGGAGGGATCGAATAGCGTTCGCGTGGCGATCGAGACGTTGCTCCGACTCTTCAACACGAACCAGTACTTGCGAGAGATCCGAACGAACTGCGGAGACCTCCTTCCTGATGACCCGCTCGAGGTTCAGAAGCATGGCGGCGAGATCGGAGGTGGTAGGGAGATCGCTCACTCTCGGCGCCGCTCCGGCGGAAGGATGTGACTCACCCTCAGCCCCCGAGCCCGCCGAGGACTCGGGCGAGCGCGACCTCCGGTCCGGCCCATCGCGGGATGCGGAATCCACTCTACTCCGCGGCTTGCGGCCTAGGTCGTCCTGCTCTTCCACCTCGTCCGGTTCCACGGAAAGGAATCGCTTAATCGACCCCGTCGAGGCTCCTTTCTTGGGCAGAGACTTGCCCGTCCGCCGACCCATCACTCAGGTAGGAAAAATATGATTTTTGGATGATTTTTATGTATATTTCTCGGTGTCGGCCTCGGAGCTCACAGAGCACACATCTGCTCTAGCACATCACCAGGCCACGCCCCATATATACATGCGTTTTAAACAGTTAAAGACATATATGCTTACATAATAATTTATTTTCCCCCTTTTTGTTTAGACTTAATTTACAAGCTTACAAACACGTATACAGTGGGGGAAAATAATTATTTGATCTTCTGCAAATTATGTAAGTTTGCCACTTACAAAGAAATGAAGAGTCTATAATTTTTGTCATGGGTGTATTTTAAATGATAGAGACAGAATATTAACTAAAAATTCAGAAAAAATACATAAAACAAATGTTATAAATTGTGTTGCAATTCAGTCATTAAAATAAGTATTTTTTAATTGTTTTTGTTTAATTATTGTTTATTGAAAAAGTAAGAAGAAATAACAACATCATGCTCGGCATAGTCATTACAATACATGTGTTACCATCGTTGAGTCATGTGGTGCGAGAAGCATAGCTAAGGCCATTTTAAGAGCCACGAACAGACATGTAATAAACCTTATGACTGATTACGGAACAAATTAACAACCTGTCAATCCGGTGTGGAGGTAACCCAGAGTCCCCGTACGAGAGCCCTCGCAGGGGGAATCATTAGTAGGCCAGTACACCGTACACAATGCTGACATAGAAAAAGAGTAGGAAAAAAAGGGGGGGGGGGTAAAGTGAATGAAGGGGGGGACAGTCTAGGTAAGCTGAGGGGGGGGGGGGGGGGGAGACTACCTCGGTCCAATCATCCTCAAACATTGGGGTTCATATAGGCAAGCCGGTACTGGAGGCTTAAGACGTGATTTCAGTATAAGCGGTTGTAAATTTAAAGGCAAACCAGCAGGACCATATTTTTTTTTTTTTTTTTTTACCTGATCTCACCGGCTTCCTTAGGAACAGGTCGGATCTTGCATATATCTGTTATCCACCTCTCCTAGCCATTGGCGTAAGGAAGGTATGGTAGACAGCTTCCAATAGCTTGGTATGAGGGCTTTGGCCGCGTTGAGTAAGTGTGGTGTTAGGGATTTTTTTGTATGCTCCTGCTGGCGAGCCTGTACAGTGAAATAACATCACCCATGGGTCATTATGTGTATCAAAACCCTGGATCTTATTCATCCAATGCAACATAGCCAACCAGTATGGCCTAATGAGGGGGCAGTACCACCAGATATAGGCATGTGAGGCTTGTTCGCCGCAGCCCCACCAGCACAGAGATGATACATCCTTGAGTGTCCTGTTTAGCGCTACCGGGGTATAGTGCCACCTAGTGAGCAGTTTGTAGTTCACTTCCGCCACTTTAGAGGCCGCGGATGAAGTATGTGCTAGTAATAATGTGGTAGATTTTTGTGTCTCTGATTGTTCCTCATGGAGATCTTTTTCCCAATTAGCCAAAAAAGTAGGGTATCCGGTGATGGCCTTAGAGTGTAAAGCCTAAAATAAGTATTTGATCCTCAAAAAACATGACTTTGTGCTTGCCAACAAGGGTTTCTCCACCAAGTACTGAGGTAAGACGTTTCTTTTAGTTGGTTACCAGGTTTGCACACACCTCAGGAGGGATTTTGGTCCACTCTTCTTTATAGATCTTCTCTAAATCTTTAAGGTTTCTTGGCTGTCACTTGGCAACTTGAAGTTTCAGCTCCCTTCATAAATTTTTCTATAGGACTAAGGTCTGGACCTTAATGTGTGTCTTCTTGAGCCACTCCTTTGTTGCCTGTTTTGAGTCATTGCCATGCTAGAAGACCAATCCACAACCCATCTTCAGTGTTCTGGCTGAGGGAAGGTTATCATCCAAGATTTTACAATACATGGCCCTGTCCATTGGTCCCCCAATGTGGCAAAGTTGGCCTGTACCTTTAGCAGAGAAACAACCCCAAAGCATAATGTTTCCACCTCTGTGCTTGACTGTAGTGATGGTGTTTCTAGGGTCATAGTTAGCATTATACTTCCTTCAAACACAGCAAATCGAGTTAATGCCAAAGAGCTCAATTTTGGTCTCATCTGACCACAGCATTTTCTCCCAATCCTTCCCTGAATCATTTAGATGTACATTGGCAAACTTCAGACGGGGCTGTACATGTGCCTTTTTGAGGAGGGGAACCTTGTCCCCGCTGCAGGATTTCAATCCATGGTGGCGTATTGTTTTACCAATGGTTTGTTTGGTGATAGTGGTCCCAACTGCCTTGAGATCATTCACAAGCTCCTCCCATGTAGTTCTGGGCTGATCCCTCACTTTTCTCATGATTATCCTTACTCCACGAGGCAGAATCTTGCATGGAGCTCCAGACCGAGGGCGATTGATGGTTATTTTGTATTTCTTCTATTTCCGAATAAGCGATCCAACAGTTGTCTCCTTCTTACCAAGCTTCTTGTTGATGGTCTTTGTAGCCCATTCCAGCCTTGTGCAGGTCTACAATCTTGTCCCTGACATCCTTTGAAAGCTCTTTGGTCTTGCCCATGATGATGGGTTTGAATGGAAGAAAGAGATTATGTGGAGAGGTGTCTTTTATATACATAACGAGTTGTCATTAGGAGCATTTTCCTAAAGTGACAGGACTAACATGAGCACATACTGCCTTTACTCCCACAGTCTGTGTGTGGGAGCTGGAATTATTGTTGATTGGTAGGGCATCAAATACTTATTTTACTCACTGAACTGCAACTCAATTTATAGCATTTGTATCATGTGTTTTTTCAGGATTTTTGGTTGATATTCTGCCTCTAACATATACAATACACCTATGATAAAAAGTATAGACCCTTCATTTGTTTGTAAGTGGGAAAACTTACAAAATCTGCAGAGGATCAAATAATTATTTTCCCCCACTGTACATGTGTTTATACACATAAATATGTAAAGCGCATCTTCTTAGATGCAGATTTTTTTGATTCTGTATTACACAATCTGAAAGCAGCTCATGTTTGCATGGCTCCATTGAAAACCATACAGCTGCATTCAGATCCGTAATTAAAAACAACTTCTATATGCTTTTTTTTTTTTTTATGGCCCTGCGAATGAAGCCTTACGCTCTTGCCTTAGATCCACTTAGATCCATAATGACTATAAGTCTCTAAGTCCATAAAACACCTGATTGGGTTGTTACTAAGGCTGCTTTCACACTGGGGCGGTATTCAGGCGTTACAGCGCTAAAAATAGCGCCTGTGTAACGCCTGAAAAAAACCGGCCCCTTTAACTCCAGTGTGAAAACCGCTCCTACCCATTGAAATCAATGGGACACCGCGGCAATACCGCCGGCAAAGCGCCGCTGCAGCGGCGCTTTGCGGGCGGGTTTAACCCCTTTTCGGCCGCTAGCAGGGGTTAAAACCACCCCGCTAGCGCCCGCCCACCGCCGCTAAAACGACGGTAAAGCGCCGCTAAAAATAGCGGCACTTTACCGCCGATGCCGCTTCCGCTGCAGTGTGAAAGCAGCCTTATATTCTAGCTGGAAGAGGAAGAAAATATAGTGGGACTGTGACTACCCCTCCAGTGGTCAAATATATACACAACCAAAAGGATTAAAAAGCTTGCATATCTTTATCCCATCCTTTTTAAAAACATTGTATTAAAACAGAAACCATATATACAGTTTACAATAGGGCACCAACTCTACCACTCGTCATCGCCAAAAAAACAGGTGAAGGCTTTGTAACATGGAAGTCCTCAGAGATTATTCGATGTAGGTTGACACATTTCGCGGGATTACCCGCTTCCTCAGGACTTCAGATCTCGCATATAGAAATAATTGGTTAGGGCAGGGATATGCAATTAGCGGACCTCCAGCTGTTGCAGAACTACAAGTCCCATGAGGCATAGCAAGACTCTGCAAGCCACAAGCATGACACCCAGAGGCAGAGGCATGATGGGACTTGCAGTTTTGCAACAGCTGGAGGTCCGCTAATTGCAAATCCCTGGGTTAGGGGAACAATACTGAAGACAAATCACACATAAATTAGATATAGGGTACATAATATAATGTAAAGACGAAAATCCTCACATTAAGATAAATGTAAACTATGTTTTTTTTTATATGCGAGATCTGTGGTCCAAAGGTAGCGAGTTATCCCGTGAAATGCGTTGACCTACATCAAATGATCTCTGAGGACTCCCATGTTACAAAGCCTTCAACTGTTGTTTTTTTTTGTGAAGACAAGTGTTGGTGTCCTACTGAAACCTGTATATACAAGGTGGTGTAAAATTTGAGACTAGTTTTACAACACGCAAACAGTTGGCAGCACAACGCCGCACACACCGTCACAAGGTGCACCACCCTTCATAAGTCAGTGTGCCAAAAGACATCCTGTGTACATCTGGAGCTGTGCAACTGGTGCTATTCTGACCACTTACGCTACCACTTCTGATATTTTATCATGGACAGCAAGTTAGAACAAAGAGCAAACGTAAAATTCTGCGTGAAACTGGTCAAATCTGCCACAGAGACGTTTAACGCAATTCAGTAAGTTTACGGCAATGCTGTAATGAGTTCCTGCTCAAGGTTCGCCATTTTGACACCATTGCAGAAATCCAGCGTGAAAAGCAGAAGGTGCTTGACGCGCTTCGAAAAGAAGACTTCCAGGACACATTTCAGAAATGGCAGGAATGCAGGGAACGCTGTATTGCTTTGCAAAGAGACTTTTGTGAAGATGATGGTGTTTAAACATAGATAAAGTACTTTCTTGTAAACCAAGCTAGTCGCTAAACTTTTTGATACCACCTCATATGTTTTTTTGTTTTTTGTTTTTTACTTTTTCTTGATACAACATTTTTAAAATGGATGGAATAAAGATATGTAAGCTTTTTAATAATTTTGGTTGTGTACAGTATATATTTGACCATTGGAGGTGTAATCATAGTCCCACTACATTTTCTTCCTCTTCAAATTATTCATTTTAGGGACGATACCCTCCAATGGTTTTAATTAAATTATCAATACCACTCCCACACATGTACTGTTTTGACTTACCCTCTGGTGGCTACCTAGAATATATCTATAGTCTATGAGTAAATGTAAGTAGACAGAGCAGCAAGCATGTATTATGTAGAACAGGGGTCCTCCAGCTGTTGTGAAACTACAAGTCCCTTCATGCCTCTGCCTGTGGGAGTCATGCTTGTAACTGTCAGCCTTGTAATGCCTCATGGGACTTGTAGTTTCGCAACAGCTGGAGGGCTGCCAGTTTGAGACCCCTGATGTAGAAGGTGCATTGAAAATTACTTTTATGTGCAATAATAACTCAAACTGTGTACTTATCTAAAGTACACCAAGAAGTCGAGAAAATCTAAAGTTTGACGCACATGGGCGAAATCACCTACGTGCGATGAGGCTGGATTCACCCCTATGCAGTGTTAATGCTTTTTGCATGTTGCAGATTTGCTCTACAGAATGTGTTCCATAGGAAACCATGTTAAACGGGCTGTAGTGCAAATCTGCAAAAAGCACAAAAAATACATAGGTTTGAATCAAGCCTAAGTCCTGGCAATCATAATGTAAATACAGTTAGGTCCATATATATATTTGGACATATTTAAGCTATAGTTATATAAGGGATATAGGCTGAAAGTGTACACTCTCAGGTTTAATTTGAGAGTATGTACATCCAAACTGGAGGAAGAGTTTAGGAATTACAGCTCTTAAGAATAGCCACCCCCCCCCCCCCCTTTTTCAAGGAACCAAAAGTAATTGGACAATTGAATCAAAAGCTGTTTCATGGCCAGGTGTGGGCTACTCCTTCGTTATTTCTTTATCAATTAAGCAAGTAAAAGGTCTGGAGTGGATCCTAAAGCCTGGTACACAAGGCCAGATTGTTGGCTAACAAATTGTCAGATATTTGTCTGAAGGGCGTGTGCCAGGAACTTGTCTTGCATACAGACGTTACACAATTGTTGGCCAATAAACACGAATGTAATGACGTACTAGAAGGAATTTCAGCTCTTGAGTGCCACCCTTTGGGCACCTTCTAATGTTGTGGTTTGGTGAGCATTGATTCTGAGCATGCATGTTTGTACTTTTGTGTGACGGACTTGTGTATAGAAACATCTGACAACAGACCGTTGTCTGCTGAAAATTTACTAGCCTGCCATCCAACATTTGTTGGCGGAAAGTTGGACAGCAGTTGTCTGATGGAGCGTACTAACAGTAGGATTTTAGGCCAACAGTCTGTCATCACACAATTCCCTGCCGAATATTTGATCGTGTGTACGAGGCTTAAGTGTGGTATTTGCATTTGGAATCTATTGCTGTGACCCTACATCATGTGTTCCAAGAAGCTGCCCGTGCAAGTGAAACGGGCCATTGTAAGGTTTCAAAAATGAAACAAATCCATCAGAGAGATAGCAGCAAAATTTAGGAGTGGCCACATAAACAGTTTGGTACATTCTGAGGAAAAGAGAATGCACTGGTGAGCTAAAAAGGCCTGGACGTCCACGGAAGACAACAGTGGATGATCGCAGGATCCTCTCTATATTAAAGAAAACCCCATTCACAAAATCCAGACAGGTGAAGGACACTCTCCTGGAGGTGGGCATATCATTGTTAGTCTACAATCAAGAGAAGGCTTCACAAGAGCAAATAAAGAGGGTTCACCACAAGGTGCTAACAATTCATAAGCCTGAAGAATAGAAAAGCCATCTAAAACATCTAAAAAATCCAGACCAGTTCTGGAAAAGAATTCTTTGGATGGATGAAACTAAAATTAATCTGTACCAGAATTAGGGGAAGAAAAAAGTGTGGATAAGGCTTGGACCAGCTCATGATCCAAAGCACACAATGGGGGTTATTTACTAAAGGCAAATCCACTTTGCACTGAAAGTGCACTTGGAAGTAAAGTTGCTGTAAATCCGAGGGGAACATGCAAGGAAAGTAAAAAAACAGCATTTTAGCTTGCACATGATTGGATGATGAAATCAGCAGAGCTTCCTCGCATTTCAGATCTATCCCTTAGATTTACATCGACTGCACTTCCAAGTACACTTGCAGTGCAAAGTGGATTTGCGTTCGTAAATAACCCCCATTGTCATCTTTAAAACATGGTGGAGGCAGTTTGATGGCATGGGCATGCATGGCTTCCAGTGGCACTGGGTCATTGGTGTTTATTGATGATGTGACAGAAGACAAAAGCAGCCGGATGAATTCTGAAGTGTTTAGAGATATACTGGCAGCCCAGATTCAGCCAAATGCAGCAAAAGTGATTGGACAGTGCTTCACGGTACAGATGGACAATAATCCAAAACACACTGCAAAGGCAACCCAGAAGCTTTTGAAGGAAAAGAAGTGGAATATTCTGCACTGGCCGAGTCAATCACCTGACCTCAACCCAATTGAACATTTCACTTGCTGAAGGCAAAACTAAAGGCAGAAAGACCCACAAACAAAGAACTGAAGACAGCTGCAATTAGAGCCTCTCAAAGCATCAGAAAGGAGGCAACCCAGTCCGCCCTTCAAATTTTAATTCTATTCTGATGGCATACAGAGCCAAGAGTATGAAAATTGTGCCTGTGTCCAAATATATATGGAACTAACTGTACATGCAAAGCCAAAAACGCTTTCCTAGAAAGATGAGTGTTGCCACAGTTTGAACAATATCCATTTGGACAATTTGCCTCAATCATATCTTTCTGTAATTTCTCATTAATTTTTGCATCATGATGTGAGAATAAGTCATAGAGTTATCAGATGTTCTTTTCACACATTGTCGATATCTGTTTTCTGTAAATAACTTTGTATTAAAACAAGAGAAAAAATTTGAATGTTTCCTCATCTAAAATAGAAAAAGAAAAGCAAGTTTGTTTCTTTTTTTTTGTTCCCCCCCTCTTATTACTGTCTGCATCCATATTGGGCAAATTCAGTTTTGTTGGCCTGGTCACCATTGTGTCTGGGATGGAAAATGAGTAGGACATTATTATTTTACCGTTCTCACCAGAATAAGAGTAGTGTGTGAATCTAATGGTTACACCGGCGATGACATCTGTCAAATGTGGGATTGCCCCTCATGCTGGCAGTTCACATCCTGTTGCGTCGCCAGAACAGGAAATATTCTCAACTAGGACTTGCCAGCAGCGGGATCACTATCCAGGACACATCCCACTCCTTCAAGCTGCAAGAAAGTGACACATACAAGAGTTCTCACCAACAGCAGGATCAATGGTGTGACATGAGCCTAAGGATCACTTAACCACTTGCCGACCGCTGCACGCCGATATACATCGGCACAATGGCAGTGGTGGGCAAATGGGCGTACCTGTATGCCCCCTTTAAGAGGTGGGGATAGCAGGTCCCCGTCGCATACAGCGTGACCATGCCTCGATGTCCGCCGGTCTCCCGGCGATCATGTCACGGAGCCTCAGAACGGGGAAGTGCCTATGTAAACAAGGCATTTCCACTCTCTGGCTAGTGTCATTACAGAGATCTACTGCTCTCTGTGATCGGGAGCAGTGATCACTGTCATGTGAGTTGAAGCTCACCCCCCCACAGTTAGAATCACACTTAACCCCTTCATCGCCCCCTTGTGGTTAACCCCTTCACTGCCAGTGCCATTTTATAGCACTGATCGCTGTATAAATGTTAATGGTCCCAAAAGAGTGTACGATGCGTCCACCATAATGTCGCAGTCCCAATAAAAATCGCAGATCACCGGCCTTACTAATAAAAAAAATTAAAGGTAAAACATGCCATAAAACAATCCCCTATTTTGTAGATGCTATATATTTTGTGCAAACCAATCAATATAAGCTTATTGCGAATTTTATTTTTATTTTTTTTTACCAAAAATATATAGAAACCTAAAGTGAGGGGGAAAAAAATTTTTTTATACATTTTTGGGAGATATTTATTATAGCAAAAAAGTAAAAAATAATGGGTATTTTTAAAAATTGGCACTATTTTTTTGTTTATAGTGCAAAAAATAAAAACTGCAGAGGTGATCAAATACCATCAAAAGAAAGTTCTAAGAACGGCACTAGACAGGGGTGCCCGCTGTCCCCTCTTTTATTTGTCTTGTCTATGGAACCTCTATTGGCCTCTATCCGAGAGAACCCTGACATAAAAGGGATCATGGTCGGAGAGGAAGAGCACAAACTCGCAGCTTATGCGGATGATGTGCTGTTCTATATCTCCAACCCAAGGATCACGATTCCGAACTTGTTGAGGCTACTGGAAAAATATGGGGAAGTTTCGAATTTAAAAATAAACCTCAACAAGTCCGAAGTCTTAAATATCAATATCGAAGGACAGGAAAAGACCAGACTCCAGGAGGAATTTAGGTTCCCATGGAGAAAGGAGATCAAATACCTGGGAGTCTACCTCTCCAATACCATCAGGAAAATATATGTTAACAATTACATCCCCCTATTAGAGGAAATAAAAAGAGAACTAAAAAAAATTACAATCAGCCACCTCTCCTGGTTAGGGCGGATCAATGCAGTCAAAATGGTTTTGACCCCAAAGATTCTATATAAGTTTCAAATGCTGCCCATATCGCTCCCCCCAGTTTTCTTCAGGGTGTTGAAGGGGTTGATTTCAGGGTATATTTGGCAACATAAAAAACCAAGGATAGCCTTTGCGGTACTGAGTAGGGAAAAAAAAAAGGGGGGCCTTGCCGTTCCGGATTTCAAAAAATACTATAATGCGGTAGTACTAACTCGAGTGGTGGAATGGGGAAAAGAGGGAAATAATAAAAGGTGGGTAAAAGTCGAAAAGGCACTGAGTCAAGCACAGTTAGGACGAATTATCTGGAACCCCCCTCAATACAGGACAATAGGGCCAAATACACACGAAATAACACGGATTGCTCTTAGACTATGGGACAGAACACATGCACAGAATAAATGGAGTTATAATTCACCTTTGATTTTTTTAAAAGACAATGATTTTTTTATGCCAGGGAAACAGGAGGTGGGGGGAAATTGGATAATAAATAACAACGCACAAGTAAAAGATATTATTTACAGAGGTAAAATAAACACATTTCAAGCACTGAGAATGAGCACGGAACTTATGAGTATAGACACTTGGAGGTACCTTCAGTTAAGACACTTTATATTAAAACTGCCCCATCCAATTAGAGGCGAGGAAGACTATAGGCCTCTCGAGCGGCTTTGCTGTAGAGAGAAATCAAAAAACAACATAGGTCGAATATATAAAATTTTATCTGCGGTAGAAGGTTGGGAGGGTCCACCTTATATTAAAAAATGGGAAAGAGAGTTGGGGACTCGATGTTGTACACAGACAATGGAGAAAATAATGAAACTTACACATAGTGCGACGGTTAACCATAAGTTGACGGAACTAAATTATAAGTGCCTCGCAAGGTGGTATGCGACCCCAGACAAACTAGGTAAATTTGTAACCGCGCAATCCCCAGAGTGTTGGCGGGGGTGTAAGACAATAGGAACCATGGCTCACATCTGGTGGGATTGCCCGAAAATCAAAAAGTATTGGAAGGAGGTGTTAGAGCTAATAAAAGCTGTTACAAATAAAGACATAGCAGAAGACCCCTGGACTGTATTGTTTCACGGGACCGAGAGCCCTGTGAGACAATATACGTCCTCTTTAATCCCCATACTGCTCAGTTCCGCAAAAAGTCTAATCCCTAAAAAATGGGGGGAGACGGACAGCCCTAAGATACGAGACTGGATACACAGGGTTAATGAAATACAGAATATAGAACGCTCAGAGGGAGAGGAAGAAGAAGGGGTAGCTGATGAGGGGTGTAAGGATAAATGGGCAGCGTGGATAAAGTTTAAAAAATCATGGAGGTATGTTGAAGAAATAGTAAAATAAGTCTGGGTAAGATGAACATAGGGTTGGCTGGGGAGGATATTTCTCCAAACCCACTGCAAGACAGGGTGGGGGGGGAGGGGCAGAAGAGGGAAAGGAAATGTTTATTTTGCATGTATGTAAAAGATTTTAAGAAAAGAATGAGATATGGATTGAATGTATTTCCATTGTACCCTCTGTCTTATTCTATTTGTAAGGGGCAGAAAAAAAATAAAAGGAAACTAAATAAAGAAAAAAAAAAAAAAAAAAAGAAAGTTCTATTTGTCCACGCAGTGCCGAATCGCAAAAAGTGCTCCGGTCAGGATGGAAGGGGGTAAAATTTTCCGGGGCTGAAGCGGTTAAAGTATAACTAAAGACAAAATATTTTTGTTTTTAGTTTTGGTGTGGAGTGGAGGTGGATTTTTATTTCATTTTTATTGCGGTCTATGCTGACTTTAGAGAGAATCACCCTCCCTATTTGTCCTGTTTACCATTATCATTGAAAGTGAAAGTAAAAGAAAATCCTAAATTTTGGGTTGTCCCCAGAAAAGTAATAGAGGGGAAATCTTCCAATGGGGACACTAGTTCTAATGACCTGAGGGTCCCCAAAGGATTCCCTTTATTTGCAGGGATTTCCTCTCACTTCCTGTTTGGCTATGAGACAGGAAGTGAATGGAAATCTCTGGGATGTCGAATAAAAAAATCTGACAGGGGTCATAGCCTTCCCTTGCTTTATCCAAAATGAGAAAAAGTTCTTGCGCCCCCGATCGTGCAGCGGGCACACGCGCACGCCTACTATCAGTCTTAAAGGAGCTGACGTACAATGACGTGATATTAAAGGGGTTGTAAACCCTTGTGTATTTTCACCTTAATGCATCCTAAAAAACTTCTGCATTCTAAAAAAACTTCTGACAGGGATGCAGCCATTAGTTATTGCTGCTGTCAATCAAATCCAATGACGTGGGCACCGGGGCGGGGCCATGTCCGGTATTCTGCATCTATGGACGCAAATGCTGTACTCGGGAGTGCACCCGCATTGTAACCCCCCGGGAGAACGCTCCTCTTAGGGGGTTTATCGATGCGGAGAGGGGGGCCGGGGGACCCCAGAAGTCGAGGATCGGGGCCACTCTGCAAAACTAACTGCACAGTGGACATGTTTGTTATTTATAAAACAAAAAACAAAGCTTTACAATCACTTTAAAATATTTTTGTTTAAAAATAACAAACATTATACTTACCTGCTCTGTGCAGTGGTTTTGCACAAAGAAGCCCATATCTTCCTCTTTTTGTGTCCCCCGCCAGTGCTCCTGGGCCCTCCCTCCTGCCAAGTGCCCCCACGGCAAGCAGCTTGCTATGGGAGCTCCCGAGCCTAGCCGCTGATCAATGCGTCCATTCAGACACGGAGCTGCAGCCTGGCCCCACCCCCTCTGTTCATTGACTCACTGACTTTGACAGCAGTGAGAGCCAATGGCCTCGCTGCTGTGTCTCAGCCAATCAGGAGGGAGAGTCTCGTGTGGCTGAGGCACTCATGCACATCGCTGGATTGAGATGCTGCACACAAAAGGTTTTTTGATGATTTATTAGGGTATTGGTTATTAGCTTTTTATACATTGGTTTTGGTATAAAAGCCTGGTCTCTATCCTCCACTGCAATTAAGGAATATAGCCTTATAGCGGACAGCCCCACCGAATGGATGGTGGAGAAGCAGCATGCATGAGATCATTCTTTTGCTTATTGCCCTCCTGCAAGTATGTTCACAATTCTAGACTGACAGCACTATGCAAAGCAACAGAGCCCCAATTGTCTTAAAATGTAGATCCTCCCTCTGAGCGCTGATATAAAGGGGAGTACCAGATTATAAAATAAAAGATTTAAACAAGCTGTGTTTTTTATTTTTTTTTAAATTGTATTTAACTTGAGTATGAAACTAGTTTATAAATACATTTGTAGCACTAACTCACGGAGGAGCGGCTGATTTAATTGGGCTTACCGTTACCTTTTTCATCTTGTGTTTGTTTAGGGGTTTCCCGAGGTAGATGGCCCAAGAACTGTAGAGACTGATCACCACCATTTTTATTTGCAAAAATAGTTAACGAACAGTCTCTCAACATAGGGTTAGAGGGTTTAGGTAGGAAAGTCCAGGTACTCTTATGCCGTGTACACACGATTGTATTATCTGGCGGACTTGGTACAGTGGACCAGAGTCTGCCGGACAATCCGCCCGTGTGTGGGCTCCGGCGGACTTTTTTGTTCCCAAAAGTCCGGCGGACTTAGAAAGAAGTTTTGACTCAAAATTGTCGGCCGGACTCGGCAGTCCGGCGGACAATCCGCCCATCTGTGTGCTAGTCCGCTGAACTTTTGAAATGAACGGACTTGCCCACACACGGAGAAAAGTCAGTTCATTTTGAACGTGGCTCCAGGTAAATGGAACTAGCAAAGGAAGTCAATGTTGCTGCCTCCATCGGCGACATTGACACCTCGCTAGCCCCGTCACCTGGTATAGATTTAAAGGGGAAGCCCTACGCGGAAAAAACGGTCCATATCAGACCCTTATCCGAGCACGCAGCCCGGCCGGTCAGGAAAGGGGGTGGGGACGAAAGAGCGCCCCCCCTCCTGAGCAGTACCAGGCGTGCCCTCAACATGGGGGGAGGCTTTGGGGAAGGGGGGCCCTGCGGCCCCCCCACCCCAAAGCACCTTGTCCCCATGTTGATGAGGACAAGGGCCTCTTCCCGACAACCCTGGCCATTGGTTATCGGGGTCTGCGGGCAGGGGGCTTATCAGAATCGGGGAGCCCCCTTTAATAAGGGGGCCCCCAGATTCTGGCCCCCTACCCTATGTGAATGAGTATGGGGTACGTTGTACCCCTCCCTACCCATTCACCTGGGGAAAAAAGTGTACATAAAAAAAAAAACAACACAAGTTTTTAAAATACTTTATTAGACAGCTCCGGGGTCTTCTCTTCTTCCGTCTTCGGGGGTCTTGTCGCCGGACTCCTCCGCTATCTTCTGCTAGCTCTTTTACTAGCAGAGGAGCCCGGCTTTCTCTGTCCGGGGGTCTTTTTCCAACTTCGGGGGTCTTGTCCCACTCTTCGGGGGTCTTAAATCAAAGCATAGTCATGTGTTAGAATGGCCCAGTCAAAGTCCAGACCTAAATCCAATTAAGAATCTGTGGCAAGACTTAAAAATTGCTGTTCACAGACCGATTGCTGTTCCATCCAATCAGACTTGAGCTATTTTGCAAAGAAGAAAGGGCAAAATGTCCCTCTCTAGATGTGCAAAGCTGGTAGAGACATCCCCAAAAAGATGTAATTGCAGTGAAAGGGGGTTCTACAAAGTATCGACTCTGGGGGGCTGAATACAAATGTACACCACACTTTTCATATATTTATTTGTAAAAAAAATAATTTATCATTTTCCTTCCACTTCACAATTATGTGTCACTTTGTTGGTCTATCACATAAAATCCCAATACAATACATTTGGTTGTGACATGACAAAATGTGGAAAGTCTCAAGGGGTATGAATACTTTTTCAAGGCATTGTATGTACATTGAAGAGATTTTAACAAACTTTGTAGCAGAGTATAACCTTTTTTGTTGCTCTGGTGAGAAAGCTGTTTGTTTCACCAGACTGATTGTAAATAGGAGGGTCTGGTGTGAGGGGTGCGCTCCCTGTGCTCTGATGGGGAAAGTTACAGGACTTACAAAGTATTTAGAGAGTATCCCACCAAAAGTGAAATTCCTATTGTAGGAGATTCCTAAAATGTGACATCTTAGTGCAGACTTATGGCAAAATCAGTGAGTCAATCAAACAAGCAGGAAATGACAAATCAGGGATGGGGGTTAGCAACAGCCATTTAGAGGGGAGTAAAAAAAATGTTTTTCCAAATGTTATTATTTTTTATTTATTTTTTTAGGCACATTCATGAATTTATTTTATTTTTATTTTTTTTGGGGTGTAACACCACTTTAAAGTGGGAGTTCGCCGGGAGTTCCGCCGTTTTTTTTTTTTAAAAAGCCAGCAGCTACAAATACTGCAGCTGCTGACTTTTAAAATAAGGACACTTACCCGCCCAGCGCGCCCGCGATGTCGGCACCCGAAGCCAATCTCTCGATTGTCTCTCGGGTGCTGCCGCCACCATCTTGGGTATGGGAATCAGGAAGTGGAGCCTTTCGGCTTCATTTCCCGGTTCCCTACTGCGCATGCGCGAGTCGCGCTGCGCAATAAGGATGGTCCCCGCTGTCTCTGGGATCTGTGTGTTTCCCAGCAGGCAGCGGGGGACTTTCGGAAAGGGGCGTAGATTCTGCAGAATCTACGCCCCTTTCCGCAGATAGCTATGCCGGAAGTGGGTGCAGATACCTGTACTGTACAGGTACCTGCACCCCCTCCCCCCTGAAAGGTGCCAATTGTGGCGCCGGAGGGGGGAGGATTCCAATGAGCGAAAGGTCCATTTTAGGGTGGACCTCCGCTTTAAGAAAAATAGAAATAATGTTTGGGAGTTATAAGTAATTTTCTAGCAAAAAAAATAAAAAACTGTTAAGTGCCAGGAAAAGCCTGATCTTCAACATGTGTGAAAAAAATTGCAAAACCGGTTTTGGCGGTGAACGGGTTAGAGCCTCAGCACGGGGAAGTGGATTTTCAGGTGAGAGGTGATCAGAACCAAGCGGCCCGGTTTCCTCTGGGACAGATCACCTTAGTGATGAGGAGGGATAACAAGTCTAGTAATAGTACACTGACTGTAGACACATAGAACCTCCTCCAATCAGAACTCTTTCCTCATCAGCTGACTTTGTTGTGTTCCTCTCTCTACAATGAGGAGTAGCTGACCTGTCAATCATCTGGCCCCGCCCCCCTGCTCGCCAGTCCCCGCCCCCCGGTGTATCTCCCAGGCACTGCAGGCGGGAGGGCGGTCGGTGTGCGGGAAGGATGGGGGGGATGAGTGCTGTGTGTCTGATCCTGTTGTTCGGGGCTGCTGTGTGCCTGGCTGCCTGTCCCTGCTCCGATCCGGCTCTCTGCGATCCCATCCAACACTCCCGGGACTCCGAGGTACATTGTGATCCGCAATCCTCACATTGGAACTTCCTGCTTCTCCTTCTATCACTGAGCCCGGAGCCAATCACACAGCAGCTCTCGTCCCTGCACTGCCACCTAGGAGATGAGAGCTGACATCTGATTGGTTATTGATCTGTGGGGGGGGGGGTGCAGGATTAGGAGATGAGTGCTGACTTCTCATTGGTTATTGATCTGGGGGGGTGCAGAGGTAGATGAATTCTGACATGATTGCACCCCCCCAATCAATAACCAATCATATCCCAGAATTAATCTAACTCTGCTATCTCCCCCCCCATCAATAACCTGATCAATTCTGGGATATAATTGGTTATTGATTGGTGGGGGGATGTAGAGTTAGATCAATTCTATGATATGATTGGTTATTGATTTGGGGGGCGGGGATGCAGAGTTGGATCAATTCTGGGTTATGATTGGTTATAGATTGGGGGGGGGGTTTGCAGAGTTAGATCAGTTTTGGGATGTTATTGGTTTTGGGGGGGGGGGGTTGCGGAGTTAGATCAATTATGGGATATGATTGGTTATAGATTTGGGGGGGGGGTTGCAGCGTTGGATCAATTCTGGGATATGATTGGTTATTGATTTTTGGGGGGGGGTTGCGGAGTTGGATCAATTCTGGGATATGATTGGTTATTGATTTTGGGGGGGGGGGTTGCGGAGTTGGATCAATTCTGGGATATGATTGGTTATTGATTTTGGGGGGGGGGGGTTGCGGAGTTGGATCAATTCTGGGATATGATTGGTTATAGATTTGGGGGGGGGGGGTTGCGGTGTTGGATCAATTCTGGGATATGATTGGTTATTGATTGGGGGGGGGGGGGTTGCAGAGTTAGATCAGTTCTAGGATATTATTGGTTATTGGTTTTTTTTTTTTTTTTTTTTTTTGGGGGGGTGCAGAGTTAGGTTGATTCTGGGATATTATTGGTTATTGATTCGGGGGTGGGGTGCAGAGTTAGATCAATTCCAGGATATGATTGGGTATTGATCTGCGGGATGTAGAGTTTGGAGATGAGTGCTGACCTCTAACAAGTTATTGATCTGGAAGAGGTGCAGAGGTTGTTGAGTGCTGACATCTGATTGGTTCTTGCTATGTGGGATGGAGCATTAGAAGATGAGTGCTGACCTCTGGTCATTGATCTGGGGGATGCAAACTTCAGGGACGAGCGTTTCCAATAATTTGTTCTGGAAAAAGCAGAGTTAGGAGATGAGCGCTGACACCTGATTGGTTATTGTCTTATGGGATGCAGAGTTTTATAGCTACATATTCTTCTGATTGCTGATCAGGAAGATGATGAGATGGGCCGTTTTCCATGCATTTAGAGCTCTTCCACACTTGTGGTGGAGTACAGTGCCGTCTGAAGAGTGATCCGCATTCAGATCGCTTTTCAGTGGACAGGCGATGGGCGTTAGCATTGTATTGTCTCTCCACCACCCGATTTAACCCTTTAGTGCTGCACTACTTCTCTGTAAATGCATGTGGCATTACCCCATTGAACTTGATGGGTGAGTTTGACAGGCGGTGGCATTTGTCAGACTCTGCACACCGAGTTAAAAATGCCGTGAAGCACATCTCATACTGGAGTCCAATGGAAACCTTTTTTTGCTAAATGTCTGTCCTTCACTAGGAGCGGCGGGGACTTCTGTGGGATGTTGCCGGCTCTCCAGGATGAGCAAAATATGATTAATAACCACTGACCTCCATTCTGTTCCTCTTTCTAGGTCTATGTCTTCTATGTACGTGGCAAAAACTGGAAGCACTATGATTGGTCTAAGGTGACCACAGTGGCTTTATTTGCACCTTATGACCCCGAACTGATGTGCTTCGCACACTCCAAAGGAGCGAGATTCGTGCTAAAGGGTGAGAACGGCATTAAAATTAGCTTGATGGGCTCCAATAAACGCTGTTACAGGATACATAACCCGGGTCACTAATGCATTGTAAAGGGTATAAAACATTGCTGGACAGGTGAATATATTGTCAGCATCCGGCAGGCTGAATTAGACACTTTTTTTTTTGTTTGTTTGTTTTGAAAATTCTGTTTTTGTAGAAAATAGCAATCCCAAAAGGCAACGAGAACAAAAAAATATATACAAAATCTTTCAGGCAGGACTAAAACAGTCCCTTCTTCCCCCTGCCCACCCCCTTCTTGCCTCCCCTAAGTCCTCCTGCACACTGGAGATTTTTTGATGTTTTTGCAGCAGCTGTTTTTGGCTGTAGATTTCGTCTTCTGGGGTCCCTCTGTGGCTCTCATGCCTCCTCCCCGCATCATATAACCCCCTAGGAGAAGCGATCTCCCGGAGGGGTTTACCTTGCGCCATTGGATTTAATTGCCAGCAATGGCTGCACTGCCATCAATCTATCCAATCAAGAGTCGGGACACCGTGGAGAGAGGGATGGAAATACAGGGCTCGCGTAAGTAAAACGGAGGGGCAGGGGGGCTGATCACTGCCAGGTGTTTCTTCACCTTAATGCATAGGATGCATTAGGCCCCTTTCACACTAACGTCCCGTTCAGGCCCGCCTGTCAGTTTTTCAGGCGGACCTGAACGGGTGCTCCATAGAGCTCTATGGAGCGTCGGATGTCAGCGGTGACATGTCCGCTGACATCCGACCCGCTCCGATCCGAAAAAGTGTGACGGAGGAAAAAGCTATTTTTCCATCCGTCTGCGGATCGGATCGGATGACGACGGGCACTGCGGTCCGTCGTCATCCGATCTCCCATAGGGGAGAGCGGCGCTGTGACAGGTCCGTCCCTGCACAGTGTGCGGAGACAGACCTGTCATCTCCCTGCTCAGCGGGGATCGGCGGAGTGATCCCCGCTGAGCAAACGGACATCCACGGGGCGGATCAGAACTGATCCGCCCCGTGTGAAAGGACCCTTAAGGAGAAAACACACAAGAGTTTACAACCCCTTTAAAAATTGATTACACCTGATGTACTGAGGCCTGTCTAATTTCTCAAGGCCCTGAAATGTCAGGATAGTACAAATACCCCCAAAATTACCCTTTTTTGGAAAGTATACAGTCCATGGTATTTAGTAAGAGGCATGGTGAGTTTTTTTGAAGTTGTAACTTTTTCCCCACAATTCTTAGGAAAAAAAAAAACTTTTTTTGTGTTTAAAAAAAAAAAAATAAAAAATTGTCATAAGTTATTTCTTACACACAGCATATTCATACTTTCAATTACACCACAAAATACATTCTGCTACCCCTCCTGCGTATGGCATTATCACATGTGTGTGACTCTTTTTCACAGCCATACAGAGGCCCAACATGCAGGGAGCACCATCAAGCGTTCTTGGAGCATATTCTACACATCTAATTTCATTCCTACCTATCACACTTTTGAAGGTCCTGGAGCACCAGCGTAGTAGAATTACCCCTAAAATGACCCCATTTTGGAAAGCAAAACATACATTCAATAAGGCATTATGAGTCTTTTGAACATGTCATTTTTTTTTCCACACGTTTTTGGAAAATGTGGAAAGAAAATGGAAATGTCCATTTATAAGCTTTTTCTAACACATAACATGTACATAGAAAAAATGACAACAAAATACATTCTGCTACTCCTCCCGAGTACGGCGATACCACATGTGTGAGATTTTTACACAGCCTGGCCACATAGAGAGGCCCAACATGCAGGGAGCATAAATTACATATATCATTTCCGGACAACCTTTTTCCATTTTGGAAAGCAAACACCCCAACGTATATTCTGAGGCATGGGCCGGGGACAGGTAACAAGGTTTTTCCAATGGGCTGGCGACGGGTACTGATGGTTTTTTTTTTTTTTTTTTTTTTTTTTTTTTTGGGGGGGGGCGGAGAACCCAGTAATAGCACTACAGCCATTTGTTAACATTTGTGACTGGCTGTGATTGGACATAGCCGATCACGTGGTAAAGAGCCAATTAAAAATTTTATAATAGAAATTATAAAAGTTTTTTTTTTTTTTCTTTTTTCTTTCAAAATTTTGCGCAGTGGTGATTAAAGTGGAGGGCCACCCTGAAAAAAAAAAAATATTAAAAACTACAAAAAAAAATAAATGAAAAAAAAAATTATTTTTTTTTTTACTTACCAGAAATGCCTGTTGCTAGGCACATAATCCTAATCTTTCTCTTCCTCCTCCGTGGAGATCTTCTGGTCTTCTCTCCTTATCGCATTGTCTTCTGGGTAATGGGTCGCGCTGTGTTCTGGGAACTGTGTGTTCCAGAACACAGCGCGTCCCATTCACAAAACGCTGCGTGACTCGCGCATGCGCAGTAGGAAACGGGCAGTGAAGCCGTAAGGCTCCACTGCCTGTTTCCCTTAGAAGGAATGGCGGCGCCGAGAGCTGAGGGACGGGTCGGCCTCGGGCGGCTGACATCGCGGGCGCCCTGGACAGGTAAGTGTGCTTAAGGCTAGGTTCACACCATAGCGATGCGGGAACGCCGCAAATCCGCGGCGTTTTGCCGCATCGCATGCCTCCCGCCGGCAGTTCACACTGCCCTATGCGGACTGCTGGGAGTGTCAATAAAATGTTAATGACACCCCCAGATCCGTCTGCATATCGCAGTGCGATCTACACATTTGCACAGGAATCGGATCGCATGGTGTGAACACCCATGCGATCCGATTCTGCTGCGGACCAAAAAAAGGGTCCCGTGCGAGTTTGCGGCGGGTGCGATGCGAGTTCAGCCATACTATCTGTATGGCTGAACTCGCATCGCTACGGAGATCGGATGTGATTTGCACTGCAGTGCGGTGCGAATCACATCCGGATCTCCCACCCGCAGCAGTGTGAACCCAGCCTAAGTCAGCAGCTGCAGCGTTTGCATTTTTTTTTTTTTTTTTTAAACGGCCCTCCTCTTTAAATACCACCAAAAGAAAGCTCTAGTTGTGTGAAATTTTTTTGGGCAGTGTTGCATGACTGAGTAATTGTCATTCAAAGTGTAATGGTCTGAGTAGGAAAGGAGTGAAAGTGAATATATATATAACAATTTCATTCCACATACCCCAGGTCTCTTTTGTATGGATCATTGTGTATATACACAGGCCCGGATTGGCCATAGGGCAAACCGGGCACTTGGCTGCAAGTCCTTGCGAGGCTCAAGGCTTGAGCTTGCGCCGCTCATCCAGCCTTTCCTTGGCCACCCAGCTGCCAGTTAAGCTCAGCCATCAGCGCCGGGGGAGGAGCTAGATGAGACGCCTTCGGCCTCTGCGCGGCTGCACGGCCGCCTGTATAGGTCAGCCGGGAGGAGGAGCCAGAGCAAACACCGTGGAGCTGGTCTTCTGTCAAGAAGTGCCGGAAAACGTGAGTTCAGCCCCCCCTGTAAACTGCATAGGAGGAGGGGTGGCTAGGCTGCATATAGAAGAATAATTCTCTATATCCTCCTCCTGCAGTAGCGGAATGCCTCCGAGAGGTAGAGGAGAAGAATTCGGAGACTGCAGGAGGAGGATGGAGCAAATTATTCTTCTATATGCAGCTGCCCCCACCCCTCCTCCTATCCTGCTTCTCTCTGCTGCTCCCCCCTGGGCTCTCCACAGCACCCATGTTCTCCACCCCCCCCCCCGTGCTCTCCACTGCCCCCCCCCCTGTGTTCATCATCCCCATGCTCTCCGCCGCCCTCCCTGTGCTCTCCACCTGCCCACATGCTCTCCACTGCCCCCCTGTGTTCTCCACCTCCCCCTATGCTCTACGCTGCCCCCCTGTGCTCTCCTCTTCCTCCCTGTGTTCTCTGCCTCTCCCCTGTGCTCTTGCCCCACCCCATGTTCTTAAGGTTCTTCCCTGTACTCTCCAACCTCCCATGCTCTTTCCTGGTCCCACCTCACCCCCCCCCCCCCCTACACCTCTGGGGGGGTTCCCCCCCCCCCCCCTCTCCAGGGGATCTGTCAGGGAGGAGAGTGGGGAAGGGGCCGATTAATATGTCATGGGCGGCTCAATGCAAAATGCCCAGGCCTATTTTTTGTCCCAGTCCGGGCCTGTATATACAGCTCAGCTTGAGCTATTGATCTCTGTAAAGAGCAGGCCTTTTCAGCAAAGTAGGTAAAGAGAGCTTGGAAATTAATGTCTAAAGTTCCACCTGATGGGTTTTGTGTGTGGTGTGTTTTTATAATCCTGATCATAGGAAAGTACATGCAAAACCACTAAACATTGCCTTTAATTGATGCAGGGCCTGGAGCGCATTCGATTTTTGTTAAAAGAAACAAAAAAAAAACTGAACTTGTCCTGTTAATGCTGTAACCTTCCCAGAAGTGATCCTAATTGGTCTTTGTGTTAAAGAGCAACTCCACTTTCTTTGACAAAAATAAATAAATCACAAATAAATAAAAAATGTTATTAAAATTACCTTTCCTTTTGACTCTGTGGCTCTGTAATTTTCTGTAACATACAGTATGGCTGCCTGGAGGTGTTCGGGAAACAGAATGTCATCTAGAAACATAATTTCCTGCTTGTGTGATTGGCTCACTGATTTTTTCCATAAGTCTGCACTAAGATATAAGTAAAATTTCAGGCATCCCCTGCAACAAAAATGTAATTTTTGGTGAGCGACTCCCAATAGGAAATCACGCCTAAAGAGATGCAGACCCAGCAGCTTTCCTCAATTAAAGCCCTGCAGGTGCAGCAGCTGATTGATAAATATGACACCACTCCCATTAAACTCACTTTCCCACATGGACACAAACACACAGGGATTTCTTTAGAATAACAAAAGGTAGGAATCTGCAACAACGTTTGTTATAATACTTGCAATGTACATAGATCACTCAACAAAATTGGAGTTGCGTGTTAATTCTCTCTATTTGTAGGTGATGTACCATTGAAGGAAATCCTAGACCCAAAGCAGAGATCTGCCTGGATTGCAAGGAAGGTGAACCTGGCCAAGACTCAGTATATGGACGGGATCAACTTAGATATTGAACAACCGATACTTCCACATACACCCGAGTATTACGCTCTAACGGATCTGGTGAATGAAACCACAGAGACCTTCCACCGAGAAATTCCGGGATCTCAGGTGACCAAGATGCTTTTACTTGCAGCTTATTTAGAGAGCACCAGTCACCGAGTTTAAAGGATTTTTATAGACTTGGCCTAAATTTACCCCCCATACATATCTTTCTACCTCCTAGATTATTCATATCGTTTTCTATGACCTTGATCCTGTAGCAGAAAACTGCTTTTATTACTCCTTGTGACATCAGAACTCTGCTTTTATATTTCTTGCCGGGTCAGCAGCTGGGAGCTCAATTCCTATCGTGGATGAAAATAATCTGTTTCTAAATTAATACAATTTTTAAATGAATAAACGTCATATCAGTACCCCCCCCCCCCCCAATCACATTAGACTTCTCCTATACTGCCTTACATCAGGGCCCCCATTATAGCCCCCCTTACATCAGGGTCCCCATCGGAAGCACTGCACTATCTGGGGATATG
This sequence comes from Lithobates pipiens, assembly GCF_037356315.1. Taxonomy (NCBI): domain Eukaryota; kingdom Metazoa; phylum Chordata; class Amphibia; order Anura; family Ranidae; genus Lithobates; species Lithobates pipiens. The sequence continues at coordinate 292,833,443 of NW_027507785.1, forward strand.
CCACTGGCCCTAGCTGTGGGATGGATAACCTCTTGTGGCAGTACGGTTGTGGCCCCCCAGGCTGTAGTTTGAAGACCCCTGATCTGCAACAATGCAGAAATCTGGCAGAGTGTCAGCTTGTAATTCAGGACATTAATAAGATCCGCATTAGGCACATCCAGAGTGCACGAAGTCTTATGTGTGCGTTTACATCGGTGTCCAGGACTTCGGACTGCATAGTTGATGAGCAAGCTATGTGCTTTGTGTACTTTCAGACAGAGAGATCATTCTGGCACCCGTTACTACAAACCCCAACCATGTCGTCATCCCCTCCCATTTTATTGTGCAACAGTAATAAGGCCATGCTGTCTGCCAGATATTATATTATCATGTTTACCCTTTGAGAGAACAGAAGCTAAAATTGCTTTAAAGGGTGACTCCACTTTTGTGGGAAAAAAGTGGCAAATAAAAAAAATATATAAACTTCTACAATTGCAACGCAAGTCATATTGTCATTGAAGGTCACTAAAAATGACCTTTCCTTTTCAATCTGCAGTGCTGCAATTTTCTGTAAAATGCAATATGGCTACCTGGAGGCCTTGTGTACACAGGTGATATACAGTGCCTACCAGAACAATCATTTCCTGCTTGTGTGGTAGGTTCACTTGTCTTCCCAGAAGTCAGATTTTGGGCATCCCCTGCAACAACAAAAACTTTTTTTTTTTTTTTTGTGAGACACTCCCAAATGGAAAAACACGTCTAAAGGGATGCAGACCCTAGTTTCATAGTTAGTAAGGTTGAATAAAGACATCAGTTCATCCAGTTCAACCTGAGTGAGTGTCTACAATTGTCCCTATCCCTGTACATTGCACACTCACATCAGTCCCTACCCTCAATGAGCCCACAATCCAAGGTCCCCATTCATATACTGGGGCCAATTTTGGACAGAAGCCAATTAACCTACCTGCATGTCTTTGGATTGTGGGAGGAAACCAGAGTAGCCGGAGGAAACCCACGCAGGCACAGGGAGAACATGCAAACTCCAGGCAGGTAGTGTCGTGGTTGGGACTTGCAGGGGAAACCCTGCCACTTTCCCCTGCAAGTCCAGCAGCTGAATAATATTTATGAAACTGCTCCCATTCACATTCATTTTTCACATGGACACAGACAAACCAACATCTTTGTTCAGAATAACAAAAGGTAGGAATCTGCAACAAAGTTTGTTAAAATCCCTGCATTGTACATAGATCACCCAGAAGGGAAACTTTAACCGTCTCCAGAACGCTCCATGTACATTTACTGCGGCAGGGGGCCCGGCTGCATGAAATCGCCTACCTGTAGATTGTAAGCTCTAACGAGCAGGGCCCTCTGATTTTCCCCTGTATTGAATTGTATTGTAATTGTACTATCTGCCCTAATGTTGTAAAGCGCTGCGTAAAACTGTTGGCGCTATATAAATCCCGTATAATAATACCTGTACGTGATTTCATGCACAGGGTTTACGGGGGCATGCGCGCCGCTCCCGCTGTGATTGGCTCCTGCTGTGTCCAATCGGCCCGCCGATCGTCCACAGGAGAGATGCATCAGCCATCTGCCTGTGTAAACAAGGCAAACGGAGGATCTGTCAGGAAGGGAAAGGGAGATCTTGTGATTCAGCTTGGCTGAATCACTGATCTCTTTTCCTTCAGTGTGACACGGCCCCGCACAGTTAGTAAGCACCACCTTAAGGAACATTTAACCCTTTGTTCACCCTCGTGTTAACCCCTTCCCTGCCAGTGCCATTTATACAGTAATCAGTGCATTTTCATAGCACCGATCACTGTATTGGTGTCACTGGTTCCCAAAAACTGTCACTCATTGTCAGATTTGTCTGCCACAATGTCGCAGTCTCTCTAAAAATCACAGAACATTGTCATTACCAGCTGACATTACCCGTCAAAAATAAGTCCCTAAATCCCGTAGTTTGTAGACGCTATAACTTTTGAGAAAACCAATCCATACACGCTTATTGGGATTTATTTTTTTTACCAAAAAATATGTAGCAGAATACATATTAGCCTCAATTGATATAGAGATGAAAGTAAAAAAAGTGTTTTTTTTTTTTTTTTTTTTTTTTATAGCGCAAAAAAATTAAAAGCGCAGAGGCGATCAAATACCACCAAAAGAGAGCTCTATTTGCGAGACATCCATTTTATTTGGGAACAGCGTCGCATGACCATGCAATTGTCAGATTTTTTTAAGTTTGCCCACTTAGAAACAAAAAGAGACAAAAATATCAACCAAATTTCCAGAGAAAAAACACACAATACAAATGTTATAAACTAAGTTACAGTTCAGTGAGTAAAATAAGTATTTGATCCCCAAGCAAAACATGACTTGGTACTTAGTGGAGAAACCCTTGTTGGCAAGCACAGAGGTAAGACATTATCAGGTTTGCACACATCTCAGAGGGATTTTGGTCCACTCTTCTATACAGAATTTCACTAAATCCTTAAAGCAGAACTCCGGGATTTTCAAAAATATACCCCATTAGTACACTCCCCCACACAAAACACTAAACAGTTATTACATTTGTGAAATGCCTTACTGTTTAAGCCCTTGTACACACGGTCGGAGAATCCGTCAGAATGTGTCCTATCGGACCATGTCGTCGGATAATCCGACTGTGTGTGGTATGCATCGGACTGATTCCGTCGGACCCAATTTTCCAACATGTTGAAAATATTTCCCAACCAACTGGGCCGATCGGACATACTACGATCATGTGTAGAGAATTTTGATCGGACCAAGTGCCACGCATGCTCAGATCAAATTCCTACATCAAAGCTATTGGCTACTAGCCTGAATGTAGTCCCATCGTAACGAAATTACGTCATCACGTTCTGAAAGATCGGATTTTGGTCCGACCGTGTGTATGCAACAGTTTCGGGCAAAATCCGACGGATTTGGTTGCGGAAATCTCCGACCGTGTGTACAGGGGCTTAGAGAGGTCTGGTTTAATTTTCAGGAAGTCGGCTCTAATTCAAAAAATGCATCTTTTCTGGCAGGGAGGATCTCTTAGAAGAGTGATTGCATCAGGGCCGTCTTTAATATTGATTGGACCCTGGGCAAAAAAATTTTTTTTGGGGGGCCCCCTCCCATGCAATTTCACTCTCCACCTGCTTTGAGACATACAATAAATAGAAGCTGGACTTAAAATCAGTTTACTGTATCAGATCAGGCAGCAATTGTGATTGGTTGCCAGAGGTTACAGCATATCATTACTGCTTACTGACTGGTTGCTAGAAGTTACAGCACACATTACGGCTCACTGATTAGTTGCTAGAGGTTACAGCACATGAATTCTGCTTCTTAATTAGTTGCTAGAGATTACTGTACAGTAATACTGCTCACTGATTGCTAGAGGTTACAGCACATCATCTTCTCACTGCAGGGAAGCATGATATACATATGAATGCCACCTTTATTTACATATCAATGCAGCTGGCCACAGCTATTTTCTTAGTAATGTCGCTGCTATTTACATATGAATGCCAGTTATTTACATGTAAACACAGGGTCGGCAGGTGAGTCATCTGTACACAACAACAGGGCTTAAACTGGGATAGTTGGCAAGTATGAGGCAGCTACTTTGGGCCCCACAACAATGACAGGGCCCAGGGCAGCTGCCCCTTTTGCCCTGCCTTAAAGACGGCCCTGGATTGCATCATATCCTCTTCTCTCTCTAACTGTAATCAGACTACATTTCCCATGAATCCTTGGGATGGGAGTGAATGTGGGAGGTACACTAGGCTTGTATATGTAAATGTGAACTCTCCCACTTCAACATAAATCACACCTCTCATTCTGCAGGGAGTCGTACGTAACACATGGTATGATAGGTTACAGCCTAATGCCCCATACACACGGTCGGACATTCCGACCATAAAATCCGTCAGATTTTTTTCAGAGATTTTTTGCCAAAACTTGTCTTGCATACACAAAGTTGCCGGAAAATCAGATCGTTCTGAACGCGGTGACGTACAAAGCATACGACGGGACTACGTAGAGGCCAGTAGCTTTCATCTACAAATGTTTTCTGAGCATGCGTGGCACTTTGTGCATTGGCATTTTCTACACACAATCGTAAAAAGTCAGATCGGATTTTGTTGTTGGAAAATTTTAGATCCAGCTCTCAAACTTTTTCCGTCGGAAATCGAATTTTCCAACAACATAATGCGATCTGACTTTTTCCGTCTGAATTTCTGACCGTGTGTATGGGGCATTATAAATACAAAGGATTTTATCATAAATGCAAACCAGTGCTACGTGTTGGTGTCGCACCAGTGCCGCGTGTAGGTGGAGACTGGCTAGGTCACTCTATGACCTTTTTTAATGTTTTTTTTTTTTTTGGCTTAGCAGTATGTTTTTGGTCATTGTCGTGCTGGAAGACCAGTCCATGACCCATCTTCAGTGTTCTGGCTGAGAGAAGAAGGGTCTCATCCAAGATTTTACAATTTGTGGCCACGCCCCTTGGCCCCTTAATGTGGCAAAGTCAGTCTGTACCTTTAGCAGAGAAACTGCCCCAAAGCATAATGTTTCAACCTCCATGCTTGACCATAGGAATGGTGTTCTTCAGGTCAGAGTCGGCAGCATTTTTCTTCCTCCAAACACACCTAGTTGAGTTGATGCCAAAGAGCTCAATTTTGGTTGATTCAGAGAAGGTTTGGGAGGAAGTGCTGTGATCAGATGAGACCAAAATTGAGCCCTTTGGCATTAACTCCACTAGGCGTGTTTGGAGGAAGAAAAATGCTGCTGACTCTGACCTGAAGAACACCATTCCTACGGTAAAGCATGGAGGTTGAAACATTGTGCTTTGGGGCCGACTTTGCTGCATTGAGGAGCCAATGGATGGGTCCATGTATTGTAAAATCTTGGATGAGAACCTTCTTCCCTCAACCAGAACACTGAAGATGGGTCATGGATGGGTCTTCCAGCATGACAATGACCCAAAACTTACTGCCAAGGCAACAATGGAGTGGCTTAAGAAGAAGCACATTAACCACTTAAGGACCAGGCCTCTTTTTCAGATTTGGCGTTTACATGTTTTTTTTTTGCTTGCTAGAAAATTACTTACTTAGAACTCCCAAATATATATATATATATATATATATATATATATATATATATATATATATATATATATATATATTATCACCCTAGAGAACAAAATGGTGGTCATTGCAATACTTTTTTTTTCACACCGTATTTGCGCAGCGATCTTACAAGCGCACTTTTTTGGGAAAAAAAATTCTCCTTTTTGAATAAAAAAAAATAAGACCACAGTAAAATGAGCCCCCTTTTTTTTTTTTTTTTTTTTTTTAAATATTGTGAAAGATAATGTTACGCCGAGTAAATTGATACCCAACATGTCCTGCTTCAAAATTGCGCCTGTTCGTGGAATGGCGTCAAACTTTTACCCTCAAAAATCTCCATAATCGCCATTTAACAAATTCTACAGGTTGCATGTTTTGCGTTACAGAGGAGGTCTAGGGCTGGAATTATTGCTCTTGCTCTACTGATCATGGCAATACCTCACATGTGTGGTTTGCCCGCCGTTTTCATATGCGGGTGCTACTCACGTATGCGTTCGCTTCTGTGTGCGAGGTCGTCAGGACGGGGGGGTTCAATTATTTTATTTTTATTTTTTCTTATTTATTTTACTTGATTTTATTTATTACACTTAGTTTTTTATTGTTTTTTTTTTTTTCTGGATCTTTGGTTGATATTCTGTCTCTATCATTTAAAGTACACCTATGATAAAATTATTATATTTGTATGTGATAGTGCCGCGCAATGTAAAAGAGAGAAGGGGGGGGGGGGGAAGGCAAAAAAGAAAGCAAAGAGAGAGGGGGGGGGGAAAAGGCAAAAAAGAAAGCAAAGAGAGGGGGGGGGGTGGAATGGGAAAGAAAAGGGGATGGAAGAAGAGAGACGGGTGAGTAAAGTGATCTAAAGTAGAGAGAAATTTTAAGGTCAATGTGACATACACTTGTGAGTGTACTTATAGTAGTACTCTATTTTGTAATATACAATCCTTACTTTAAAAAAATAAATTAAATGTGACATCTATCAGTGAATATTCATGCGGAGCTATACCAAGTATAAAAACACAATATTGGGATTAATGAAGTTCCCATACAGGTTATTGCCACAGCTAATAAAAAATAAAAAAATAAAAAAGTGCAAGTGGCAAATATAAATAATATCCGTGCAAACAATGTGTAAGCTTCACAATAAATGTAATATACAAAGTGTCCGTGCAAATAGATGTGCAAAACTGCAGATGACCAAAGGTATCCCAGGTAAAGTGCTGGTGCTCTTAAATCGTGCGGAAATGAAGAGGTGGTTCTCCTTTCCTTCACTCCATTCAATAAGTGGATGGGTGTCCACTTACCTTACTGCTGTAAGGTTACAGCGTGGACATGGGTTTTTTTTTTTTTTTTTTTTTTTCTTTTCTTTTTTTTAAAGCCTCTGTGTCCGCAAGCGGGGTGTCCCCAGGACAGTTTCGCTAGATGAGCTTGGGGCGTATGTGGTTTCTTTATTCCCATCAAATGCAATGGATGTACCTCACAAACAGCAAGAAGGATGCTTGATAGTGCAGTATGTTTAAAACTGATTTATTAGATTGCATAAAAAAGAAGGTACTCGCATTTAAAAGCAAATAACTAGGCACAGAAACGAGGGGCAAGCTCGTACGTCACTAACGGTATCTCGTTATTTCTGACGCGTGTTCGTCGCAGTCACGTGACTTCATCAGGGAAATTATTATAGACACTTCATATTTTTTTGTGGGCAAACTTTACAAAATTTGCTATGAATGGAAACGCAGGAACTGAGGTGCTCTAAACTAATGTGTGCTTCTCTATGCAATGCAGGCAGATCATGGCTGGTGGGGTGCTGTACACGGGTTCCTGAAAACATCACAGCACAATGTCTCCGCACTCCTCTCAAGAACTCCTGGCCCTGGTACAAGCCGTGTGCTGGCTATTGGGTGGACTTATGCGAATCTAAAAATACCTTGGCAAGCGTGTTTTGATTTCGGCAAAAATATTTTTGGTGACTAACACAATTTTAGTTGACTAAAATATGACTAAAACTATTCAGATGACTAAAATTTGTATAAAATGAAAATGCCATTTTAGTCAAGACTATGACTAAAACAAAATTTGAGGTCAAAATTTAAGTGTGAAGGAGTGGGTTTTCCTAGGCAGGCTGTATGTGCGGGCAAGTCTTGTGTACCTACCGGAGAGATCACCCACCACTCCTTATGCCAAGAGGAAATTAGGAGAAACCCCTCCTAGTAGGAGCCACAACACCTGGTCAGGCGTCAATCCCTTCTTCTCCTTGCCCAAAAATAAAAATTGGGTGGGAGGTAGTCTTTAAGGTGGTTGTAGACCATTTTAACCTACAGGTAAGCCTAGATTAAGGCTTACCTGTAGGTGCAAGAAATACACGGTTTAGGGGATATTTTCCTAAAAAAAAAAATGGGCACTGATGTCTACGGCGCAGACGCACTGAGCTTGTCGATAGTCAAGGCGATCATGCCGTCGTAGACGGCTCCCGCGTGCATGTGCCGGAAGGTGACATCATGGATGCTCCGGCCAGTCACAGCACCAGAGCAGCGCTACCCGGAAGTCACTCCCGGTATCGCAGCGGCGACTGAGGAGGTGAACGGGGGTCGCTTCGATCTCGGGTAAGTCATTCATAATGAGCTAGTATCCTATGCATACTAGCTCATTATGCCTTTTGTCCCGCAGGGTGTTTTTTTGTTTTTGTTGAATTGGATGGACTTGTCTGTCTTCAACCTGACTGGCTATGTAACTATGTGTTTGTGTTGTTGTGTGTGGTGTGTGTGTGTTGTTGTGTTTTTTTTTTTTTTTTTTGAGAGGGTTTACTTCCTCTTTAATGTTCACCATGAGTTTATTCAGATGTACTTTACAATCCCTGTTACTCTAATTGCAGGTGACGTTCGATGTTGCGTGGAACCCCAATTGTGTGGATAATCGTTGTTACAACTATTCTGCCATAGCGGAGCTGTCTGACTTTTTGTTTGTAATGTCCTACGATGAGCAATCTCAGATCTGGACTGAATGTATTGCTGGAGCCAACGCACCATTTAACCAAACCATAACCGGTGAGGGCAGAGCTGTGTGATGACATGTTGTTTTTTATTTCCAGTATATTCCACAATGCTTGACATAGCGCCTAGAAGATTTGTCTTTAGTCCCTGCCCCAGAGGAGCTTATTTTTTAATGTCTGCCAACAGGGGGAGATGTGTGCCACATCAGGAATCCCACACACTTCTTTAGGATCAGCTATATATTTTAAGAGATAGATAGAGATATATATATATGAAAAATATGGTGTGTGAGCGGTTTAAGAGAGAATTTCAGCAAATGTATTTTTTTGGATGACTTACAATTCCAATTTTGTTATGCCGTTCCAACACAGTCCTGCACACAGAGCTCCACATAACGCAAAACAAAACCAAAGAAATTCCCAGCTCAACCTCTGGGGGAATCTAGGATGGAAAAGGACCTGGGGGTCCTAGTAGATAGGCTCAGCAATGTCAAGCTGCTGCTAACAAAGCAAACAGAATATTGGCATGCATTTAAAAAGGGATCAACTCCAGAGATAAAATGATAATTCTCCCGCTCTACAAGACTCTGGTCCGGGTGCACCTGGAGTATGCTGTCCAGTTCTGGGCACCAGTCCTTACGAAGGATGTGCTGGAAATGGAGGGAGTACAAAGAAGGGCAACATAGCTGATAAAGGGTCTGGAGGATATTAGTTATCAGGAAAGGTTTGCGAGCACTGAACTTTATTCTCTCTGGAGACGAGACGCTTGAGAGGGGATATGATTTCAATATACAAATACTGTACTGGTGACCCCACAATAGGGATAAAATGTTTTTGTGGAAGGGAGTTTAACAAGACACGTGGCCACTCGTTAAATTTGGAAGAAAAGAGGTTTAACCATAAACTACATAGTGTTCTTTACTGTAAGAGCGGCAAGGATGTGGAATTCCCTTCCACAGGCGGTGGTCTCAGCGGGGGCATTAATGGTTTCAAGAAACTATTAGATAAGCACTTGAACGACCGCAACATACAGGGATATACAATGTAATACCGATGTATAATCACACACATAAGTTGGACTTGTCTTTTTTCGACCTCGCCTACTATGTAACTTACCGACCAGTCTGCAACCAACCAAATTATCCTGGATTAAAAACAGGGGTTTAGTTTGCACTGATTTGCTAATGCATGCATAAGCTACAGAACCACTTCACAACATCCCAATACTATCCAACTAAACTTTGAGAGACTCCATAGTAGAAGCACATGCATTATAATAGATGGGCAGACAGTAGGCGTGTCTGGAGGGTGCCCGCCGCTCCTTAAAGGCACAGGTGTGCGCTGGACACCCACCATATAGCACTATGAGTGCCAGCTCAGTTCGTCAGACTAAAATATGCATATGAAACAGAAGTTTAGACAGCTGCACTCGGGGGGGGGGGGGGGGGGGGGGGGAGAAAGTCCATCTTCATTGTGACATAAAAGCAACATAACACAGCAGCAAAACACTGTGGGGCATGAGAAAAGTCTAGGCGGTTTGCGCTACATCAGCGCTCAATCATTATTAAGCGCTGATGTAACGTGAAACGCGTAGACTTTTCTCATGTTTCTTGCTGCTGTGTTATGTTTCTTTTATGATGCAATGAAAATTGACTTTTTGCTGTCTTTGGATGGCTAATTGACATGGATAATGGAGCTCAACGTATCTAGTGCTACAGAAATATAAACTTTTTGCAAATACCAAATTTATAACAGGATCTTTGTGGGGCAATAAGATCCTGAAATGTTGTGGTTTTGGGTGCCTGCAGACATTTGTTAAAAATTGCATGTCTTTTTCAGGTTACCAGCAGTTCATTGATTTGGGAATTGACCCTGAGAAGCTTGTAATGGGCGTCCCGTGGTATAGTTATGATTATATCTGTCTCAATTTAACAGAGGTACGTTTTTCTTGTAGGTCTGTTTGCAAATACGATCGGCTGTGTCATTTATTGTACGCATGGGGAAAGCTGAAGTTCAACAATATATTTGCATCCTTTGCTCTTGGTTTAGTCTCTCACCTCACCAGTTAGAGGTCCACTTACAGTGTCTTGAAATGTATCACATTTTGTCATGTTACAACCAAAAAGGTAAATATATTTTATTGGGATTTTATGTGATAGACCAACACAAAGTGGCCCATAATTGTGAAGTGGAAGGAAGGCACCAGTCCTCAGGAAGGATGTACTGGAAATGGAGCGAGTACAAGGGCAACAAAGCTAATCAAGGGACTGGAGAATATTGGTTATGAAGAAAAGTTGTGAGCACTGAACTTTATTCTCTCTGGAGAAGAGACGCTTGAGACAAGATATGATTTTAATTTACAAATACTGTACTGGTGACCCCACAATAGGGATAAAACTTTTGTGGAAGGGAGTTTAATAAAACACATGGCCTCGCGTTAAAATTAGAAGAAAAGAGGTCTAACCTTAAACTATCTAGAGGGTTCTTTACTGTAAGAACGGCAAGGATGTGGAATTCCCTTCCACAGGCGGTGGTCTCAGCAGGGCACATGATGGTTTAAAAAAAAAAAACTATTAAATAATCACCTGAACGACCGCAACATACAGGGATATACAATGTAATACTGACATATAATCACACACATAGGTTGGACTTGATAGACTTTTTTCAACCTCAACCACTATGCAACTATGAAAATGATAAATGGTTTTCAATTTATTTATTTTTACAAATGAATATGTGAAAAGTGTGGCATGCATTTGTATTTAGCCCTCCTTTACTCTGATAACCCTAACTAAAATCCAGTGGAACCAATTGCTGTCAGAAGTCACCTAATTAGTCCACCTGTGTAATTTAATCTCAGTATAAATACAGCTATTCTGTGAAGCCCTCAGGTTTGTTAGAGAACCTTAGTGAATGAACAGCATCATGAAAACCAAGGAACATACCAGACAGGTCAGGGATAAAGTTGTGGAGAAGTTTAAAGCAGGATTACATTAAAAAAATAAAATAAAATCCCGGGCTTTGAACATCTCGCAAAGCACTGTTCAATCCATCATCCAAAAATGGAAAGAGTATGGGACAACTGCAAACCTACCAAGACATGGCCGTCCACCTAAACTGACAGGCCGAGCAAGGAGAACATTAATCAGAGAATCAGCCAAGAGGCCCATGATAACTCTGGAGGAGCTGCAGAGATCCACAGGACAACTATTAGTTGTGCTCTCCACAAATCTGACCATTATGGAGGAATGTCAAGAAGAAAGCCATTGTTGAAAGAAAGAGAGCCATTTGCAGTTTGTGAGAAGCCATGTGGGGGACGCAGCAAAAATGTGGAAGGCGGTGCTCTGGTCAGACGAGACCAAAAGTGAACTTTTTGGTCTAAAAGCAAAACTCTGTGTGGTGGAAAACTAACACTGCACATCACCCTGAACACACCGTCCCCACCATGAAACAAAGTCTAGACCAAAATCCAATTGAGAATCTGTGGCAAGACTTGAAAATCGCTGTTCAGTCGCTCTCCATCCAATCTGACAGAACTTGAGCTATTTTGCACTCTCTAGATGTGTAAAGCTGATAGAGACATCCCCAAAAAGACTTGTGATGAAAGGGGGTTCTACAAAGTATTGACTCAGGGGGGCTGAATATAAACGCACACCACACTTTTTGCATATTTATTTGGAAAACATTTTGAAAACCATTTATCATTTTCCTTCCACTTCACAATTATGTGCCACTTTGTGTTGGTCTATCACATAAAATGCCAATAAAATACATTTACGTTTTTTGGTTTGTAACATGACAAAATGTGGAAAATTTTGTGGCGTTTGAATACTTTTTCGAGGCACGATAGATCCATAGTGATTTATAATTTTATAGATATATTGTTTGGGAGCCACGTCGCACGACTGCGCAATTGTCAGTTAAAGCGATGCAGTGCCGAAACGCAAAAAGTGCTCTGGTCTTTGGCCAGCCAAATGGTCCGGGGCTGAAATGGTTACAAAGGAACAGTGAGGAAATCCATGCAAATTAAGGGAATTGCTTGGGGACCCCCAGGTCACCAGAAATATTGTCCCCATTGGAAGATTTCCCCTCCTATTACTTTTCCGGGGACAACCCAAAATTATTTTTTTTTTCTTTCACTTCCAATGATGTGCGCAGTTGCAGATCAAACCGAAGCTAGCATGCAGCTTCCTTTGGCTGAAAAGTATGGGAGGGTTTAGTTCAACTTTGTTTTTTGTTTTTTTAAATCTAACTTCACAAAATCGGTCATTGCCCCCTAAACTACAGTACTTTGACTTACATGTACATTCTCAAAACCAACTGCTGGACGTTGTAGAGAACTTGTAAAGTGATGGTGCATGAGCTCTCTCATCAACTGCTAGTGTAAAAAAAAAAAAAAAAAAATCAAAATTTGTCTTTGTTTCTAATGCACTAACGTTTTGTATTTCTCTAAGGATAACACGTGTGAATTGGAAAAACGTCCATTCCAAGGGGCTCCATGCAGTGACGCAGTAGGCCGCCAAGTACCCTACAGGATAATTATGAATCAGGTGAACAGTTCTCTGACGGGACGTTTATGGGACGATGAGCAGAAGGCTCCTTTCTATAATTACAAGGTTTGTATGTCTGTATGTATTGCTGTATTTTGCTCGTATTGCTTTCCATGACGATCTCGAAGTCAATATATAAAATGTTTTCCAGGACAATAAAGGGAACACTCATCAGGTGTGGTACGATGACCCGGAGAGTATAACACTGAAGGCAACCTACGTCAAGAAGCTCGGTCTCCGAGGGATCGGGATGTGGAATGGAGACCTCCTGGATTATTCTGATGATCCGGTAGCCCAGGAACAAACCAAGGCGATGTGGAAAGCGTTAACACCATAAGGGCTTCTGATAAACCGTCACCTGCAGCCCAGGAACATAAATGATTTGCTGCTAGGTTTTCTACCATAGATGATTCTTAAAAAAATGTCAACCCAACATTTCATTTTCCTAGTATATCTAAGCCCAAGAACTTCTTTTTTTTTTTTTTTTTTTCAGGATAAGAACATTTTTTTTGCAAACACAGAAAAACATCCAATGATCATGATTGAAATAAATTTTGCTTGAAAATTATATTTATCTGTCCAAGTGATTATCTGTAAACCAAGTAACCTCTCCTCCATATATACTGGAGAAGGGGAGGTGTTGGTAGTTTTGATGAGCACTCTTGGTAGTTCATTGATCCTTTCCGTTTTTCAGTAACTACCTGCTCGTATGAGGTACGGACAGACAGCTACACTGACAATCTGCAGGAGCCTGACATCGCACCTGTGATCCGCTGATTGGGAGTGGAATGCTTAAGGCTGGATTCGCACCTATACATTTTTAGTGCTTTTTGGAGATTTGCACTACAGAACGTGTTCCATAGGAAACCATGTTAAATTGACTGTAGTGCAAATCTGCAAAAAGCACTAAAAATGCATAGGTGTAAATACAGGCTCCCAATAAAACAATAAAAATTTTTTTTTTTTTTTTTTTTTTTTATAACCTGCAAAAGGTGTGCATTTTATTTATTTAAAAAAAAAAAAGAAAACTAATGCAGTCATCTAAGGACTGGTAAGATCTCAGATGCTTTTCAGAGTGGTTTAGGATGCTATGGGTTCATGAATGTATGTACAGAGCACAGAATTCCTGCATTCCAGGCATGTCTCCAACCACAAATGCTGCTCCTGTTGCCATGTATTCTAACCTGTCATAGACTTTGACAGGCTGCTAGAGGCAGGGATGGAGGCTCAACCTGTGCTTCGCGGGTGCCCAAAAATGCCAAGATTTGGTGCATTTACCACAGTCAGGGATCCACTTAGCTTCATAGTGATTTTACCATATCAAAGTCTCTGGATCTGCAAAACAACCGATTGTATTGTTTGAATTACCTTCTGGTGGCTACCTAGAGTATATCTAAAGCCTGTGTATGAAATGTACAGTAATTATACAGAGCAGCAAGCGTCTAATATGTAGAACAGGGGTGTCCAAACTTTTTTTAAGGAGTGCCACTTTGATGAAGTGAACACGCATGAGGGCTGACCATTTTGCCTGACATTCTTTGAACCATTAAAATTCAGTCTAAGTGTGTTCGTTCGAGGACTAATACACTGCCCAACAAGAATTCTCTTGCCTTTGTGGCTGTGTGTAGTGAAGAGATGAGCTTGGGCGTGTTATTTGGATATACCGTATTTATTGGCGTATAACACGCACCTTCACTTTAAGAGAAGTTTCAGGAAAAAAAGTAAATTTTAAATAAAGATCTGTGAAGCAAAATAAGGGTCAGTGCCCTTCTGCAACCTCACAAGTGCCTTGAATGCAGCCCCCCTGCCCCCATTGCCAGGAATGCAGCACCCACCATTGCCAGGAATGCAGCACCCACCCACCCACAAAAGATATATATGTCCAGATAACCAGGGGGGCCGTTCAAAACGGGAACATGGGCCACGATTGGCCCGTGGGCCGGACTTTGTACATGCCTGATGTAGAATTTTCATCAAAATTGACTTTCAGGTAAACCTTGCAGTAATAACTTAAAACGTGTACTTATCATCTAGAGCAGGGGTCTCAAACTGGCGGCCCTCCAGCTGTTGCAAAACTACAATTCCCATCATGCCTCTGCCTGTGGGAGTCATGCTTGTAACTGTCAGCCTTGCAATGCTTCATGGGACTTGTAGTTTTGTAACAGCTGGAGGGCCACCAGATTGAGATCCCTGATCTAGAGTAAAGAAAAAGTGAAAAAAAAGTCTAAAATTTGATGGACCAAACCACCTGTGTGCAATGAGGCCTTAGTCATTATATCATAATGAAAACATATACAGAGGCCATTATACAGCCACAAACTCTTTCCTTGAAAGATGGATGTTACCACAGTTTGAATATCCCTTTGACTATTGTATTTTGCCTGCAGGGGGCGCAGGGAGCTATAACTACCGGCAGTGATTGGGCGAATAAAACCCAACAGGCTGGTTGTACTGAAGTCAATCAATGGATTGACTTCAGTAGGAGTAGCCTGCCCATAGATCAGGGGTCTCAAACTGGCGGCCCTCCAGCTGTTGCGAAACTACAAGTCCCAAGAGGCATTGCAAGGCTGACAGTTACAAGCATGACTCCCTCAGGCAGAGACATGATGGGACTTGAAGTTTAGTAACAGCTGGAGGGCTGCCAGTTTGAGAACCCTGCCATAGATGGATCTAATTTTGATCTGTCTAATGGCTGCTTAGGTTATAGAGATCTCAGATGTTCTATTTACACATTAAAACATATCTGTGTTATATATATAAATTTATTAAAAACAAATGAATAAAGTCAGTCCTCATGAAAAAAAAAAAAAAGTTTCTGCATAAACCGTCTATTCTGATTCCCGGGCATTGATTGAAGAATTGAAAATAAAATGTACAGCCCCGTCTCTCAGCGGGTTCTGGTCCAGGGTTTCTGGGCTCCTTTGCGCCTTGTTTCACATGCAAGTTAACAAGGGTGCTAAATTGGCCTTGTTGCATCCAGGGATTGTTTACATATCAAGAAAAGTTGGCAACTTACCTGTTCATAGCTGCTAAACGGGCAATCAAAGAAGCCCTATGTTCTGTTTTCCATGGTGAAGAGCATTTTGATCAACCTCATGATCATTTGAAAAAAATGTCTAGCATCCTACTCGACTCTCATTCTAAATTTCTCAAAGTATGGTTGTCCTGGTGGTCTTATGCTCCCCCCCCCCCCCACCTTGCATCCAGTTAGGGCCCCTCCTAATTGTCTCTAAATAATCCCCCCCTTCTCTTTCCCCTCTTCCCAAGCTGAGATCAGACATAAGATTGCCCTCAGTTTCACCTTTTTTGTGGTACGACCCTAAGTTCACAGACCTAGGGCATTTCTGTGGACTTGCAGCTCATGCCGCTAAAGCAGGGATATGCAATTAGCGGACCTCCAGCTGTTGCAAAACTACAACTCCCATCATGCCTCTGAGTGTCATGCTTGTGGCTATTAGTCTCGCTATGCCTCATGGGACGTGTAGTTCTGCAACAGCTGGAGGTCCGCTAATTGAATATCCCTGCGCTAGATCATAGTTATTGCATTTACCCTACTGAATTATTAGATTATGAACGTTCCCAATGATTTTCTTAACTTTGCTTATCCATCAAATTTCAATCTGTCTATGGCCGGCTTAGGTTATAGAGTTATCAGATATTCTAGTTACACATTGAAACATCTGTTTTCTATAAATAATTTTTTAATAAAAGAAAAGAATAAAGTCCATCCTGTGTATAACATCAGTCCTCATAAAAAAAATAAAAAAAAAGTTTATGCATAAACCGTTGATTTTGGTTCCAGGGCATTGATTCAAGAATTAAAAATAAAGTGTACAGCCCGGCTCACGGGGTTCTGGTCCAGGGTGTCTGGGCTCCTCTACTCCTCGTTTCACATGCAAATTTGCAAGGATGCTAACGTGGCCTTATTGCATTGCCGAGCCAGGGATAGTTTTCATACCAACTAAAGTTGGTGACTTACCTGTTCATAGCCACTAAACGGGCGAGCGCCAGGGCCTGGAAGAAGCCCTTTGTTCTGTTTGCGATGGCTAAGAGCATTTTTCTCTAGGAATTAGGGCAGTGGTTCTCAACGCCTGTCCTCAGGACCCACTAACAGGCCAGGTTTGTGAGATAACTGAAATACATCACAGGTGATATAATTTGCTGCTTAGCGATTGCAGTATTCTAGTCTGCATCTTCTCAAAGTAATACTTAAAATCTGGCCTGTTAGTGGGTCCTGAGGACAGGAGTTGAGAACCACTGACCTAGGGCATTTCTGTGGACTTGTGGATAATGGCGCTAGATCATAGTTATTGCATTTACCCTACTGAATTATTAGATTGTGAACATTCCCAATCATTGTCTTATCCATGCTGACCCCCCATCGGGAGAAGCATCCAGTAGAGCTGCACATGTATCATCGAGATGCAAACTAGCGCACCTGAACCATGGACTCTCTTAGTAGATCCTCGGGGTGGCATATGTGGACCTTCAGATTGTAGCGCTAGGTCACTCAGGGGATGTTTTGTATTTCCAAAAAAGCTAGCTGATCACATTTTTTATGTGCTGTGCCGCTGCATGGGTGATCGGCTGTTTTGTTGTTGTGCTTACTACAATAAAAACGATTGTACCAGAAAATAAAGTGTACAGTCAGTAGAAGAGTACATCATTCTATCACTGTCCGTGTACTCTGTATGGATGGGACATCACATAGAGTACAATGGTGGGCTGGTTATTCCAGATTGGGCTTTCTTCTGGGCCAATTCAGCTTTTAGCACATCCAGATCCAACGATGCCTGTTTCCTCATCTAAAACAGAAAAAGAAAAGCACAATTTAAAAAAAAAAAAAAATTTCTTACAATATATTTTGCATTGCTGTCCGCATCCATAGCTGGGAGATTTACTTTTATTTGCTGGCCTGATCACCATTGTCCCGGGTGGAAAGTGAGGGGGATGTTTATTTTACCGTTCTCACAAGAATAAGAGTAGTGGATGAATCTCATGGTTACACCGGTGGTAATGACATCTGTCAAATACGGATTGCCCCTCACGCTGGTAAACCACATCCGAATATATATCCAGAACAGGAAATGGGAGGAAATATCCTCAACTAGGACTTGCCAGCAGCGGGATCGCCATCCAGGACACATCCCCCTTCTTCAGGCAGCAAGAAAGGGACGCATACAAGAGTTCTCACCAACAGCAGGATCAATGGTGTGACATGAGCCTAACTAAGGATCACTTAACGAAGGAAACTGGAATTTATGTCTTAAAGCCAAATATGACACAAGTATATAAATACAGGATTTGTATCTTACGATTCTGGCACTTCTGTCAAATAGCAAATACAAAACTTTCTGTGATCGCCTCAACCCAGGTTGCTGTATAAATATATGTGCATAGAAGATGGATACCCTCACCATATAGTTATAAATTCAAGATGCTCATCTCAAAATTCATCTGCCATAGACCCGGTCTTCCTCACCAGCCATCTTCTATGCCCCCCCCCCCCCCCCTCTGTATTAAATATAAGGAATCTTCCTCCTCCATGGAAGAATGTGTGGTCTGGAACAAGGTTGCTCAGATTCACACCTGTAATTCCACCATCAAAAATTTTGTGGGTATAAATTGAACCTTGCTGGCTCCACATATTTTTCTTTTGGTCAGTTGGGGGGTCCCATGTGATATCACCTAGATTTATTGTCAGCCTGTATTATACGGTTGCCATCTTCAAGCGTGAATCCTGAGAAAGCTAATGCAGTGAAACGCGTTGATTTCACATGCTTGTATCATCTGTTATTGTCTGTTTAACCACTTGCTGCCCGCACAGCATCAGATAACGGAGGGACAGCACGGCTCTTGTTCTGGGTGGACGTCTTATGATAGCGCACGGCACGGCGATCACAGCCACAGCCGTTCAAATGTAAATGTGGAAGTGCCGGTAACCGCCTCTCCTCACACTGACTGTGTGTGGCGAGGAGAGCCAATCAGCGATCATCAGTGCCCTGATTACAGTAAAGCCCCATGAGTGCCACCAATCAGTGATGCAAATCAGTGCCCATTACTGGTGCCGCCCATCAGTGCAGCATAATAGTGCCTCCTTATCAGTGCCACCTCATCCGTGCTCATCAAGAAAAAAAAATCCTTAGTTTCTGTCAGTAAATTTTGTAAATAAGAAAAACGTTTTTTTTTTTTTTTTTTTTTATTTACGGCCTTTTTTTTTTTTTACATACCACCAAAAGAAAGCTCTATTTGTGTGACGAAAATGTTTAAAAATTAATTTGGGTACAGTGTTGCATGACCGCGCAATTGTCATTCAAAGCGCTGAAAACTGGCCTGGGCAGGAAGGGGGTGAAAGTGCCTTGTATTGAAATGGTTAAATATATCACTTGTTCCTTATGTGTTTTTAATTAGATGGCACTTCATTTTAATATGATACAATATTTTGTCAAATGCATTTTATGCATTTGATTTCCGCTTTTTCCCTCATTGGTTGGCACATTTAAAGTCCCTATTCTCTGTGGATTTTTAGAGTTCCCCTTCCTTTTTTGGACGTGGTCCCCCTCTCTACAGGGTTACTCTTGTGGTTCGATATATGTAGTAGTGGGAAGGTGCCACCATGAGGAGATATATACTGCATGCCTCTGCCTGGCTCACACTCCTCTTTTTACCTAACTATATAAAAGACTTTAGTCAGAAAATTTAGTCCTGTTAGATCACTTCAGGTTGGCCCCTTTTGCAAGTATAGTAGAGTATGTAAAACATTAAAGATAAGTTACTATACTGTTTAACCACTTCAATACCCAGGCACTTTCCTCCCTTCCTGCCCAGGCTAATTTTCAGCTTTCAGCGCTGTCACAGTTTAAAGGACAATTGCGCAGTCATGCTACACTATACCCAAACAACATTTTTATTATTTTGTTCCCACAAATAGAGCTTTATTTTGGTGGTATTTGATCACCTCTGGGGTTTTTACTTTTTGCTAAACAAATAAAAAAAAAAGACAGAAAATTTAGAAAAGAAAAAGGGTTTTCTTTGTTTCTGTTATAAAATTTTGTAAATAAGTACGTTTTCTCCTTCACTGATGAGGCTGCACTGACGGGCACTGATAAGGTGGTACTGATGGGCACTCATAGGTGGCACTGATGGGCATCACTTCTATGGAGGCACTGGCAGGTATTGCTGATTGGCATATGTGGGCACACGTTGGCATACCTGGTGGTCATCAGTGATGGCCATCCCCGGTGGGCATCCTCAAGGGGGCTGAGCTGATAATTGGCGCAGACTGCCCCTGTCAGGAGAGCAGTCGATCGGCTCTCCTCTACTCGCGTCTGTCGGATGCCAGTGAGGAAAAGCCGATACTCGGCTCTTCCTGTTTACAATGTGATCAGCTGTGATTGGACACAGCTGATTACGTGGTAAACAGACTGACACAACACAACAGCGTTTGCCACGCTCCCGCAGCTTGTTATCCTAATCACGACATATGACGGAACCACTTTCCCAACATCATATTGCTATATGGTGGGTGGGAACTGGTTAACATCCAGTAATCACGATCTCACCCTGCTCTGCACATGCTCAGTTGCTCTTTATTTTTAGACACTGTCCTGAATCTGTACAGGCAATCAGCTGAAAGCCTAAAGATTTATTGCTGCTTTGGGCTTCAGAAAAATGGCGGCCTCCAGCAAGAAGAAACAGGAGCAATGCCGAAGGCAATTTACAGCACACACTAATTTTGGTAGCATATTTAATAATGTATGTTCCTTGCCAAATAACATTTCATCAAGTTGTTATTGGTAAAGTTCCACCTTTAAGTAATATAGTCTTGTCAAGGACAACCCCACTGAATGGATGATGTTGAAGCAGCATGCATGAGGTCATTCTTTTGCTCTTCCCCCTCCTGCAAACGTTCACAGTTTTAGACCTGATTCACACCTATGCAGTTTTAGTGCTTTTTGCATGGTTTAACATGGTTTCCTATGGAAAACGTTCTGTAGTGCAAATCTGCAAAATGCAAAAAGCACTAAAAATGCATAGGTGTGAATCCAGCCTAAGCCCTTGTACACACGGTCGGAGATTCCGACAACCAAATCCGTCGGATTTTGTCTGTCGGATCTTGTCCGAAACTGTTGCATACACACGGTCGGACAAAGTTGTCGGAAAATCCGATCTATCAGAACGTGATGACGTAATTTCGTTACGATGGGACTACGTTCACGCTAGTAGCCAATAGCTTTGATGTAGGAATTTGATCTGAGCATGCGTGGTACTTTGTCCAATCGGAATTCTCTACACATGATCGGAGTATGTCCTATCGGAGCATTTTGTCGGAAAATATTTCCGGCAAGTTGGAAAATTTGGTCCGACGGATATCCCAACGGAAACAGTCCGATGCAGACCACACACAGTCGGAATATCCGACAAAACGCTCCGATCGGACACATTCCATCGGAATCTTTGATCGTGTGTACAAGGGCTTAGACTGGCAGCACTGTGTAAAGCAACAGAGCCCCAATGGTCTTATAATGCAGATCCTCCATCTTCCACTCTGCTCATTGTTGTAAAGAGGAGCACAGGATGCTAAAATAAAATACATTTTAATAAGTTGTGTTGTGTTTTTTTTTTTTGTTAAAAAAATAAAATAAAATAAAAAATAAATAAATAATTTTTTTTTATTGTATTTTAATTGAATTTGAAAGTTTATATATTGCTTTGCGTTCAGCTTTAACATTATATGCCTGCACACTTCTGGTTTCTATCATGTGCTGGGAGATTTTTGTCATTCAGATCACATTTGGGTAAGTGAAGAGTTTGCTAAAGTAAAACAAACCTTGATTTCAATGAGGAGCTTGATCCTCGCATTCTCCAACTTGCGCTTCAGCTCATCAATCTCACGCTGTTTGGTGGTTATCTTTATAATTGTAGAGTTCTGTAAAGAGGTCACAATGAAAAAGACAAAATTAACATTTTCTGTTCATAGTAAAGGTGAAGGGTGGGGGGGACATTTTGTACCCAAATGGCGAACGGAATCCCTCCAGCCTGCCATTTTGCATTGAATTTTACAGAAAATGAGTGGCTGTAGGTTGAAAAGGAAAGGTTATTTTAATTTTGCTTGTGTAGCAATTTTTAATCCTATACTATTTTGTCGTTTATTCCACCATAGTTATCCTTTAACTTTGTGGAGATTTCCTCTAACTTCCTTTTGCAGCTTTGGGACAGGAAGTAAAAAGATAAATCTCCCCAACTCTACACAGCAAAAAAAGATAAAGATACTGGCTGAAGCTTCAACCTTTCAACCAAAGCTAAAATAAAAAAATGGTTAAACTAAGGTATCCCCCAACAGTTTCTCTCCCCCCCCCCCCCCATACAAAATCTTGCTGGTCAGGTACCTTGGACTTGGCGGCCAATGTAGGGTGCTTGGCGCGCTTCTTACTGTCTCGGGCTGCGAGCTGTCCTAGAAGCTTCTGGTAGTAAGCCTCCAGCTCTTTATTCAGCTTGTTAAAAGTCTCCTCCAGGGCAGATGTGACTTTCTTAGTCTCAAAATACTTCTTTTTCCAGGAATCCCTTGCTGAAAGAAAAGAAAGAAAACATGCAGGGATGAAAATACTGGTTCCCTGACTGTTAGGGATTCAGTTGCCTCCTTAACGTTCTAAGGTGACTGACCAGAAAGCTTTGACCTTAAGGCTGGGTTCACACTTATGCAAATTGGATGCGAGTTTCTCCACATCCAATTTGCATGACAGGAGAGTGTGACCGGCTCTCAATGGTGGCCCCTGGCAACATTGGAAAGGGTCCTGTGCGTCTTTGACTCGGTTTCAGGTGCCAATTCAGGCAGAAATTCAGACTTGATTCGCACCTGAATCGATGTACAGGGACACATCAGACCCCCTGCTGTGAGCCGCAGCAAGTGTGACCTATGCGTGTTGCAATTGATGAGTTTTTCAGCGCATTTTGCTTTTATTTTGGGCTAATAGGAAAGCATGTCAGTTCTGTTCACGGACACAACTTTGGACACATAAAGGTTCCTGCACTACTTTGATGCGACTTGAGTGCCAGAGAGTGTGAAGTCGCCTCAAAGTCGCACTCCACGTGCAGAGTTGTAAAGTTTTCCTATTAGCCCCAAAAAAATGTTTAAACGCATCAAGACA
The DNA here is from genome assembly GCF_037356315.1 of Lithobates pipiens. Classification (NCBI taxonomy): domain Eukaryota; kingdom Metazoa; phylum Chordata; class Amphibia; order Anura; family Ranidae; genus Lithobates; species Lithobates pipiens. The sequence continues at coordinate 292,856,241 of NW_027507785.1, forward strand.
CAACACTTGCATTTTTGGTGCGGGTCCCTTGAGGTCTATTACATGCAATACGCAATCTTCTGCAGTAAAAAACGAATTCCCGATCCTTTAAAAAATGTTTAATGGCATCAGATACAGCCAACGTGTTTTAAGAATATACTATCATGGCTTTATGGACCTTGCTTTGTGCACTGGTCCAGATCATTTGGTAAAGGGGGGATTATGGTGTGGGGTTGCATAGCTCCCAACTGTCCCTGGTTTCGAGGCACTGTCCCTGATTTGGAGCAATGTCCCTCTGTCCTCCTCATTTGTCCCTCATTTTGGTCTGATCCATATAGATGTATATAAAATGCACTTTTTATCTATCAAAAAGGGTTTTTCAGAGCTAAACCTTTCATCTGATTTCTAAATTGCTGCATTTGTAAATTCCAAAAGCCAATATAAAGGAAGAGTAGTGGTAAAAAAAAAAAAAAGCACTTGTGGGTTGTACAATTCTCCTTTAAGGGGGTATGGCAAGGGGTGTGTCCTATGCCTACATACTTTTGCTGATAGGTGTCCCTCATTCCCATCTCAAAAAGTTGGGCGGTATGCGGTTATTTTGCAGGGGTTGGGTTTGGCCCTTTAGTTCCAGTGAAGGGAACTCTTAAAGTGACACTAAAGGTTGTTTTTTTTTTTTATAATAAACATAGGATGCATTAAGCTGAAAAAAACAAGAACCTTTACAACCTCTTTAAGGCTTCAGCATAACAAGCATTTTGGACAATTTCATGCTCCCAACTTTGTGGGAACAGTTTGGGGATGGCCCCTTCCTGTTCCAACGTGATTGTTCAGCAGTGCACAGAGCAAGGTCCATAAAGACATAGATAAGTGAGTTTGGGGTGGAGGAACTTGACTGGCCTGCACAGAGTCCTGACCTCAACCTGATAGAACACCTTTGGGATAAATTAGAGTGGAGACTGCAAGCCAGGCCTTCTTGTCCAACATCAGTGCCTGACCTCACAAATGATCTTCTGGAAGAATGGTCAAACATTCCCATAGACACTTCTAAACCTCATGGACAGCCTTCCCAGAAGAGTTGAAGCTGTTATAGCTGCAAAGGGTGGGCCAACTCAATATTGAACCCTACGAACTATGACTGGGATGTCATTAAAGTTCATGTGCGTGTAAAGGCAGGTGTCCCAATACTTTTGGTAATATAGTGTATCTTTTGTTGTGAATGATAGGTTCACTTTAGACCAGGGTTAGCATTTAAAACTCACTTAAAGAAAACAAACTCTAGTTCAGACTTATGGAGGGGATTTATTGGTAACTTTACACAAAGATTGCAGCATTGTTTGATTGGTCATTAATGACTGCCAGAGACTGATTTCAACTGTATGAAGGTTGATTTTAATTAGGGTTGCACCGATACCATTTTTTGTTTATTGGCGGGTATGAGTACGAATGGCAAGTACCGATACATTGCGATGCAATTTGCATCCCCACACAAAATGAATGGGCGCAAATCGTACTGCAAAGAATCGCTTGCGATTTGAACAGGAATGTGGTGCGATTCTTGTCCGAACCACAATGCGGTTTCCCCACCGCTCCTGTGTGAACCCAGGCTCGTCAGTAATTTCAGCCTGGGTTCACACAGGAGCTTTGCGGGAAACTGCATGTTATTCAGACAGGAATCGTACTGCATTCCTGTTCAGATTGCATGCGATCCTTTGCAGTGCGATTCATTCATTTTGTATGACCAAAATCACACCGCAAAGTATCGGTTTTCGGTATTGGGCTATTTTCCCGAGTAGGAGTGAAAATACTCGGTATCAGCACTGATACCGATGCATCCCTAATTTTAATATAGGTTAGGATATATAAAAAACATTATAATGCAAAAAAAAAAAAAAAAGTATCTAATCCAAGGTGTTTCACAACCTTTTTTCAGTCAAGGCACTCTTTACAATTCCACACAATCGAGGCATACCATTCTAAAGTTTAAAAAACAAAAATTAATAGTTTTACATAATGCATGCATGCAACACCCATATGCGTAGGACACCCAACCTTAACGGTGAGTAAAGCGGAGTTCCACCCTGAAAATGTTTTTTTTTTTTTTCAGAAAACATTTGGAGGAATTTTTTTTTTATACTTACCAGAATCGCCCTGTTGCTATGTAGTCCTCCTAATCTTCCACTTCCTGGTCCGCGGAGCTCCTCGTCACTTCCTCCCTTGCCTGTGCTCCTGGGAAATGATGTAGGCAGTACTGTGATCAAAAAGCGCGTTATTTCCTGACAGGAAATGACGCGATTTAAGGTGGATCACAGCGCTGAGATGTGTTTATCTATGTTGCCATAACAACGGGGGCGGGACCTTCCTCTGTCGCAGCCCGTTGTTATGGCAACTTTAGAAGCAATCACAGCTACGGCCGCCGGTGAATCGCGCATGCGCGAGAGGTGCATGCTGGTTATCCAGCATGCACCTCTCCAACGCATATCCAGGAAGAGATCTCGATTGGACTTCACATGCCCACAATCACGATGGCAAAGGCCAGGCCACAACAGGAGGGTGAAAATTGTAAGTATTGCATTTATATTTTACAAAGATCCACAATTAACCATGTATAATCATTTAATTTAAAAATGAATAATGCTCAGATCAATTAAAGAGAAAAAAAAAATTGTCTGGAACTCCGCTTTAATTCTTCCAAAGCAAAAACCTTTGCACACTGGTACTGACTAGTATTCCAATGTTTCTCTTCTCCCTCAGTTTCTCTCCCTCAGTGTTGATGGAGAGGGGCAGGGGAAGGTCTAACAAGGGTGCTGTGCAGGTGCCCAACGCCCTCCTTATCAACCAATAATGTCATTGGTTGTTAGCACACTGGCAGCTAGAAATCTGGGGAGGGGGTGGACATGGCCTTCTGGCTTAGTTCGCCCTCTCTCTTAGGGTTGGGGTCTCCCTTCGGGGGAGCCTCACCTAGTATTTGGGTGGGTCTGTTTCGGCAGACCTTCCAAAGAACGGGGTCTGCCTGGTTTCAGCCAGAAAGACCAAGTTTTACGTGTCCTTGTCCCTGTCTGGAGCCTAACGCCCCGGGGGATTCAGGACATGGCCTGCTGATTTTAGAGGGCTTGTGTATCCGTCTGCACTTTTTTTATACATCGGGTGAAGTTTTTGAGTGTGTTTTGCATGCCACAGGCTTTCAAAAAACTGGCAGCTAGAAGGTTGTAATGGTGCACAATGAAATCCTGTGGCTTTATGCAACTAATAGGCAGGACTCATCCATCTGCTGGCTTGTATACAATTTTTGGGCAGTTTCTAGGCATTTTGCCATGGCACCCCTGAAGTCACCCCCAGTTGAAAAGGGCTCTTCTAATCTCTCAATTAAATCACTAATAACCACATTTGTTGCCAGGCCTGTTGGTTCTGCTCACTACAGGATAGAAAAACCCTCATCCCAAAGGAAATGATCCTTGAGCCAGTCAATACGGACCAGTACCTTGCTGACGTCTGAGCTTTTGTTGCTCCAACAATGCTTTGGTTCTTTTTATCAGTTCTTCCCGCGATTTCTCTAGCTGGATCCGCTCTGCTCTTACCCGGTTTAGCTGCTCCAGAACAGTTTCATCTATACAATGAAAGAGAACAAATCTAAGTTTAGCAAGATTGTGGCTGTGATCTGTAAAAATGTCAGGTGGGTGACCAAAGACTACACCGAAAGAACAGATATAAAATGGATGGGTAATGTAATATCTACTAATCCTTATTGCAAACCGCACCAGAATAGACATGCTAGGAAAGCTCAAAAGAGGTTTGATGAATACAACAGTATTTACATTTTTAACAGATGCCTTTTTACGCAACCTAGTATCATATAATGAGGGCCCAGGGCTTTTTCACAGCAGGAACGTGGGTTCCAGCACTTCCAACATAGAATGTATGTACTGGCAAAGGAGGCTGGGGTTTGCTTAAGGGTCTATTGACTGCTGGAGGTTGTAGTGTTGCTGGGAAGGGGGTGTCAGGTGTTGCTGGAGGAATCTACTGTTGGTGGGGTTGGGGGAATCTATTGTTGCTGGCTGTGGATCTTTTTTCCCCGGGGGATTATTATGTTGAGGGGGAAGGGTCAATTTTGCTGACTGCTGGGGATCTATTGTAGCTGGGGGTTGTAGCGTTGCTGGAGGGATCTTCTGCGGGGGATCTTTTGTTGCTGGCTGTGGATCTTTTTTTCTGGAGTTCTTATGTTAAGGGCAAAGGGTCTATTGATGCTGGCTGCTGGGGGATCTATTGTTGATCTATTATCTATTGGAGTCTTTTTTTGTTTGTGCAGAACCATTGTTGCTGGTGGGCATCTCTTGTTGCTGGGGAGTGTATTTTGTTCCGGGGGGGGGGGGGGTAAATTGTTGCTGGGAAGGATTTATTGTTTTTGTGGAGGATCTGTTGCTGCCAGTGCCAGGGGGGTCTATTATCATTAACCAATTTAACCCAATTCCATACAAATTACTTAACACCACAAAATGATACTTGGCTTTTGTATCCTCTACAAGGAGTGGTCCTAGGAAATGGTTAGGGTGCAGAGACAAGGGATGGTGCTCAGAGGAAGGTCAGGTTGGAGAGAGTATCTGCACCTTTTCTATGAGAACAAAAAAGCCCTGTGAGGGCCTAATAACTAAATTGCAACCTTGGGACTGGTTCTCCTATAATGGAGAACCATGGAGAACATGGCACAAAACAAGTGTCCAAACTTGGTGTATAGTCTGTTTGCTGAAGATCCAACCTTCCTTGGATCCCACCTTATTAATTGCCTATGCCGACTTTCTACAGCCTTTGTCTAGGAATAGATTGTATGTAAAGGTCTACCACGGACTATGATGCACACCAGCCCAAAAATGGGTATATGATCTAGGGAACGATGGAGGCTTTAGAATAAGAACAGTTTTGGGAGCCAGAGATTGAAGGTTCTGACCTAAATGGGCTCACATAACTTATAATGGCAATCTGAATAGGATCACATAAGCTCTCTGTGCCAAGTGGACAATAAGCAACACCTTCAGCTTACTCCTGGTGCTGCCTGTCTGGATGATTAAGTCTTATTGGTAGGTAGATGCCATATTAGTGGGCACTGGGCACACAAGCTTCTATGGAGTTGGTTCTGCTACTGCATATCAACATATCAATTCAACATATCAATTCTGGCTTTATCACTAACTGGTTTCTATTGCTGTGATTGAATGTAACACAAAGATCATTAAATAAATACTGTCCAGTTAAAAGTCAACTGGCTATAGTGAGTTGCCCTGCTGTCTTGTACCCTTCTGGGCTCCCTTCAAAAGCCAACATGCCACAGTATAAAGTCCATTTTTTCTTTATGTGCTTTATGATCCAAAACTGTTTTATAGGACGTGGCACTGCCTTATCGTTAATACCCCCACAGTACCATCCTGTGATGGAGTCTTGGTATACTTTTTGATTCAACATGCCACAGAGTCTCACTATCTCTGCTGCAGCAGAAGTCCCTATCTTTTAGATGCATTCTCTCTCCAGCTTTGCAAGCGATGCAACAGCGACACTCATTCCTAATGAGATAAAAGGAGGCAAATCGAAATGGAAAGAGCGTTTGTGCAGGCTTACCCTCTAACATTGTGTCGTTTGATAACAAATCAGGTTTTGGTACTTACCATGTGCTGGCATCTGGGGCTGTAGTTGCTCAATTGTTGGGAAATCTGGCAGAAGTGGTGGGGACGGAGGTGGATTGTAATGCGTCGGCTCCGCTACAGGTCTAAAAGAAGTACCACCAAACTGTAAAAACATATGATCAGATGTGGAAGATATACATAAATACAAGATCAAAGACTAAAGCTAGCTGAGCATGAAAGAGCTGTTTTCCCCACTATGGAACAAATGTGATCCCCTAAGTGATGCCCACTTAGGCCTGGTACACAACTGTGATCTTTTGTGTGCATTTTGCAGCAAATGAAAATACATGGTTTCCAATGAGGCTGTTCACATCTGCATTCTGCATTGTAAAAAATTAGGCACGTTCGATACTTTATGCACTTACCCGTGTTTTCTTGCCCCATTGAAGTCTATGGAAGCATGAAAAGAATACATTAACTCCTTGGCAAAAATGTAACAAAACGGTCCAGATGGCCGCACTCCAATGAAAGCGATTTCTTTATTGTTATAATAAATCCATGCAGCAGGGATAAAACCACTGACGCATTTCACACTGTTTTAGCAGGTGCTTATTCATAGCTAAGTTAATTTAAATAACGTAGCTTTGAATAAGCACCTGCTACAATGGTGTGAAATGCGTCAAAAGTTTTATCCTTGCTGTATGGATTTATTATAACAATAAAGAAATGGTTTTCATTGTAGTGCGGCTATCCAAACCTTTTTGTTACATTTTTGCATATGGCTGCATATTGAGCCGCACCAACGCCTGGAGAGGGGAGAGATCATTAGGAAGTAGACACCTGGAGCAGGTTGTTCTTTTTATTAACCCCTTGGCACCGGCTCCTCGCGTCCCTTTAAGGGATTTCAGATGGCAGGAGGCGGGGCAGGGTTTCGGATCATGTGACCGCCTTGGCGCTCGTGGAGTCATTGCGATCTTGCATTTGTTGATGGATTACATAGCGCGTTTTTTTAATGGATTTTTGTACACCTTATGTACACCTGTTTTCTACAATTAAATGATATGTTGCAGTTTTACACTATGAGTGGCTGTTTGTGTCTCATGCACATAATTGCCTTTCTGTTTGATGTGGCCCGCTGTGCATTTGGAGTCTGCTATCTGAAGGTGCAAACTCACCCTTCAACTGTTGATGGGATGATTCCCCTTAATATTGGACTGCTTTATTGACTCAATACTGTATAATAAACATGTTCACACCTTCACCGTGCCCATTTCACCATATGGTAGTGGACAGCAGTGGCGGCCCATCCTTTAGGGGAACCTGGGTGCCGCCCCCTCTATCCATGGCCGCCACCCACTATTCATGCATCCGGCCCCTTTCAGGAAGCTGTGCGCATGAATTACAGTGGCAGGGTTTTTTTTTTTTAAGCACCTGATTAGAGCCAGAGACTCTAATAGGCTTCAAAATATGGTGGGCTTGGGTAGCATTGCGCTATGAGCCCACCCAGGTGTTACAACAGCGAATTAATATTTGCTATTGAGACACTGATCCTCAATCTGACCAATCAGAAGCGCGTCTGAGACCAGTTTTCCGATTGGCCGAAAAGAGAAGAGTCCCGATTGGCCACCGAGGAGGGAGGAGACGGAAGCTGCCGCTGCTGTGATTTCCGTGGAGAGCAGGAGAAGAAGAAGCTGCTGGTGAAGCCTGGAAGAAGCGCTGCCCACCATAGATGAAATATGTACTGCAGACCCGACCGGGTGGGTGCTGCAACTGTTTGTCACCCCCCCCAAAACAAAAAAAATTACCAACCGTGATTTCTTTCCAACTCGTGGGACTCAATTTTTATGGTGGACTACAATACGAGAATACATTTATGAATGTTTGAGTAATACAGCTTTTTCACAGCTTTTCTCACATTTTTTTATTTACTGCAATGTTTATTGATTAATATTTTTTGCATAATCCGGTTGGATCCTTCATTTATTTTATCATTTGTGTATTCACTAGTTTTGGAGAACTTGGGTCCCATGCACACTGTATTTAACAATTTTGGTTCACATTAATTGAGTGCTGCACTATTGTTTACATGATCTTACTAGGGTGACAACACTCACTTACTGTATTGTATCTATAGAGAGGTAGTATTGTCACCCTAAGACAGGAAGTATGTCGTGACTACAGTATACCTTCCCTTCTTCTCATCTCCATAACACTAGGGGATATTGGAGGCGAGGTGTTCTGTAGTCCTAATTAAGGTCCTTAAAATATTGTTTGACTGAAGAGTGTACGGGACAGCTCTGAATTTCTGAATCAAGAGGTATTACAAAAATATTTGTAATTTTTCTTACCTTGTCATGCTTATTCTTGGGCTGACCGTTTGCAGGGTTTCCTGCTATATGCCTTTCTTGACTGCAAATCAAAAATATAATATGGTATTTATTATGATAGAGATAGAGATGATACAGATAGAGATGATACAGATAGAGATGATACAGATAGAGATGATACAGATAGAGATAGAGATGATACAGATAGAGATGATACAGATAGAGATAGAGATGATACAGATAGAGATAGAGATATAGATGATACAGATAGAGATAGAGATATAGATGATACAGATAGAGATAGAGATGATACAGATAGAGATGATACAGATAGAGATGATACAGATAGAGATGATACAGATAGAGATAGAGATGATACAGATAGAGATAGAGATGATACAGATAGAGATAGAGATGATAGAGATAGAGATGATACAGATAGAGATAGAGATGATACAGATAGAGATAGAGATAGAGATGATAGAGATAGAGATAGAGATGATACAGATAGAGATAGAGATAGAGATGATACAGATAGAGATAGAGATAGAGATAGAGATGATACAGATAGAGATAGAGATGATACAGATAGAGATAGAGAAAGAGATAGAGATGATACAGATAGAGATAGAGATGATACAGATAGAGATGATAGAGATAGAGATGATACAGATAGAGATAGAGATGATACAGATAGAGATAGAGATAGAGATAGAGATGATACAGATAGAGATAGAGATAGAGATGATACAGATAGAGATGATAGAGATGATACAGATAGAGATGATAGAGATAAAGATGATAGAGATAGAGATGATACAGATAGAGATAGAGATGATACAGATAGAGATAGAGATGATACAGATAGAGATAGAGATGATACAGATAGAGATAGAGATGATACAGATAGAGATAGAGATAGAGATGATAGAGATAGAGATAGAGATGATACAGATAGAGATGATACAGATAGAGATGATACAGATAGAGATAGAGATGATACAGATACAGATAGAGATGATACAGATAGAGATAGAGATGATACAGATAGAGATAGAGATGATACAGATAGAGATAGAGATGATACAGATAGAGATAGAGATGATACAGATAGAGATAGAGATAGAGATAGAGATGATACAGATAGAGATAGAGATAGAGATGATACAGATAGAGATAGAGATGATAGAGATAGAGATGATACAGATAGAGATGATACAGATAGAGATAGAGATGATACAGATAGAGATAGAGATGATACAGATAGAGATAGAGATAGAGATAGAGATGATACAGATAGAGATAGAGATAGAGATGATACAGATAGAGATAGAGATGATACAGATAGAGATAGAGATAGAGATGATACAGATAGAGATAGAGATAGAGATGATACAGATAGAGATAGAGATGATACAGATAGAGATGATAGAGATAAAGATGATAGAGATAGAGATGATACAGATAGAGATAGAGATGATACATATAGAGATAGAGATGATACAGATAGAGTTAGGCCGCGTACACACGGGCGGATTGTCTGTCCAACATAGTCCGTGTGTGGGCTTCAGCGGACTTTTTCAGCGGACTGTCTGACGAACAAAGTCTTACGGAATTTCCGTAATTTTGTCCGTTCAAACTTGGTTTTGTCCGTCCAAACTTGGTTTCAGCGGACAGTCCGCTCGTGTGTAGGCAAGTTGGACGGACTAAGTATGGCGCATGCTCAGAAAGGATTTACACGGCCGAAGGTTGCATTGCTGTGTATAGGACGTCGTTTTTCTAGTCCCGTCGTACGTGCCATACACGTCATCACGCACGCTTTCAGCGGACTGTCTGCTCATCGTGTGTGGTCAAGTCCGTTCATTCAAATTTTGAACGGACTGTCTGTCGGATTGTCTGACGAACTTAGTTGGGCAGACAATCCGCCCGTGTGTACGTGGCCATAGAGATAGAGATGATACAGATAGAAATAGAGATGATACAGATAGAGATAGAGATGATACAGATAGAGATAGAGATGATACAGATAGAGATAGAGATGATACAGATAGAGATAGAGATGATAGAGATAGAGATAGAGATGATACAGATAGAGATAGAGATGATACAGATAGAGATAGAGATGATACAGATAGAGATAGAGATAGAGACGATACAGATAGAGATAGAGATGGACATGATACAGATAGAGATAGAGAGATGATAGAGAGAGATGATACAGATAGAGATAGAGATGATAGAGATAGAGATCGAGATGATAGAGATAGAGATGATAGAGATAGAGATAGAGATGATACAGATAGAGATAGAGATGATAGAGATAGAGATAGAGATGATACAGATAGAGATAGAGATGATACAGATAGAGATAGAGATGATACAGATAGAGATAGAGATGATACAGATAGAGATAGAGATGATACAGATAGAGATAGAGATGATACAGATAGAGATAGAGATGATACAGATAGAGATAGAGATAGAGACGATACAGATAGAGATAGAGATGGACATGATACAGATAGAGATAGAGAGATGATAGAGAGAGATGATACAGATAGAGATAGAGATGATAGAGATAGAGATCGAGATGATAGAGATAGAGATGATAGAGATAGATACACACACACACACAATTACCTTTTGCGGTGAGAGCGATCGGTTTCCACCCCTAGGAGAGAATGCTCAATGCCAGAATCCCCAGTCGTATTTCTCCCAGATTTCTTGGTGTCATCGTAGTTGGCAGCATCTGATCTTTTATTGGGAGCATTGGGGATTTTTCCTGTGGAACAGAATTGTAGTTTTAATGACTAAAATAATGAGGGCGGCAAGTGTAGTGTGTTTATAAAACATGTGTTTTGCCGAGATTACGTGATGGTCGCGGCAGAATCACGTTTGGGGTGCCATTAAAGAATAATAGCAGCCAAAATCGCTTTACAGGTTTTCCTCGATTCTACACGTGATCCAAAATCGTGAGATGTGAACACAGGGCTTAACTGGCTGCTAAGGGCAACTCTGACACTTCCCCCTGCTTCCAGGTCTCTGTCACTAATATTTTATATGCATTCTGAACAAAAGATAATACAGGAAACTGAATCAGCAATATTACAAAAGTAAGAAACAGAAGCAAAACCAATGTATTAAAACATGGATGGTGTTAGTAGGGCAGTGGACCTGTCAGTTTTTTTATTTTGGTATTATTATTTTTTTTTATTACATTTAAAGTTTTAGAAGTTCCGTTGGAAGGCTTTGGTGAAATATCAGCAGGAGGAATCTGCACCGCAAGGAGTGATTAGGGCGTGCCCAGGCACGTCCCCTGCGCACGCCTATGTGCAAGACCATGTGTATACACCGCTCCTACACTGCCCCTGCCCATTGGAATGAATGGGCAGCGATTCGTAAGCGCTGCAACACAGGCGGTTTTAACCCTTTCATCAGCTGCTAGGGGGGCTTAAAATCTCCCCGATAGCAGCCAAAAAGTGCCACTAAAATGAGGTAAAGCACCGCTAAAATGAGCGATGCTTTACCACCAACGTGGTCGTAGCTGCAGTGTGAAAGAAGCTTAAAGCGGGAGTCCGCCGGGACTCCGCGTTTTTTTTTTTTTTAAAAGCCAGCAGCTACAAATACTGCAGCTGCTGATTTTTAAAATAGTGACACTTACCTGTCCAGCGCGCCTGCGATGTCGGCACCCGAAGCCGATCTGTAGATCCTCTTTCGGGTGCTGCCGTCGCCATCTTGGGTATGGGAATCAGGAAATGGAGCCTTTCGGCTTCATTTCCCGGTTCCCTACTGCGCATGTGCGAGTCGCGCTGCGCAATAAGGACGGTCCCCGCTGCCTCTGGGATCTGTGTGTTTTCCCAGCAGGCAGTGGGGCAGTTGCGGAAAGGGGCGTAATCTACGCCCCTTTCTGCAGAGAGCTATCCCGGAAGTGGGTGCAGATACCTGTACTGTACAGGTATCTGCACCCCCCTCCCCCCTGAAAGGTGCCAATTGTGGCGCCGGAGGGGGGGAGGGTTCCGATGAGCGGAAGGTCCACTTTAGGGTGGACCTCCGCTTTAAAACGCAAATACAATGGTAAGAAGGTCTAAGAAGGGAATGAGGAACACCTCCTGGCAAATGTATATAGGCATATGACACGCCCCCTGCCACATCCCCTTAAAGGAGAATTAACCAACATTTTTTTAACCACTACTATTCCTTTATATTGGCTTTTAAAATGTACAAATGCAGCTATTTAGAAATTAGATGGAAGCTTTAGCACTGGGAAACACTTTTTGAAAGATAAAAAGTGAATTTTATATACAACTATATAGATCAGACCAAAATGAGGGACAAATGAGGGGGAATGAGGGACAGAGTGACATTGCTCCAAATCAGGGACAGTCCCTCGAATTCAGGGACAGTTGGGAGCTATGTAAGAAGGTCTAACTATGACAGCAGCCATATAGTTTAACTGTTATGGCTAAAGGCATTTCAGTAAGAAATACGTCAGAGATAATTCCATAAGATATTGATGGATTAACTTCTTTTGAGAAGTAATTTAAGTGAAGAATATTCTAGCAGAACAGTCAAGGACTGTGAATCTTAAGTGCAGGAGACAAACATAGCCAACAAGAAGGCCTTGGTAGGGATGTCAGAGTAGGCAATGGGGAAGAAGCCAGGGAATGAATCCTTGGATCACTGGAGTAGCGATGTCTATTTAGTGAGTGCCAATTTCCAGGGGTATTGGTCGGGTATGGTGTTTACTGTTACAGTGGTCCAAGTAGGACCATTGTAACTATGTATAAAATATTCAGACCTTTTTAAAGGATAAGTTCACCTTTTGTAACATGTTACACCCATATTCAGCTTACAAATTAAGCCCCCCCCGTCCCCCCCCCCCAAGTCCCTGTTTTGACAGCTAGTAAGGGATCTCCTCCCCCGACTCACTGTCACAAGCCAAAAAAAAACAAAAAACCCCAGCAGCGTCATTCACTGTGAATGGGAAAACTACAAGTTCTCAGTGAATTACCAGGGCATTGCTGATTGCTCTAGGTAGTTCATTGAGCTTCCTGTCAGTGTGTAACTGCCTGCCAGCTACACAGACAGTCTGCAGGACCATGGCATCAACAGATTGTGGGTGCAAGGCTTTACAGGCTCCTAACAAGCAAAATTATAAATGCATATTTTTTACCTGCATAAAAAATGCATTTTCTTTTGGAAAAGTGAACTTATCCTTAAAATGTATTTATATATTACAGGTATTTATATAACACCATCAATTTACACAGCGCTTTACATATATATTGTACATGCACATCAGTCCCTACCCTCAAGTAGCTAACAATCTAAGGTTCCTAATTTACATGCATACATTCAAGGGCAAAAAAAAAAAGAAAGGAGCACTCAGAAAAAACTCATGTAGGCACAGGGAGAACATACAAATTCCATGCAGGTAGTGCCATGGTTGGCATTTGAACCACGACCCTAGTGCTAAATGTGCAAATTTGGCTGCCATTTTCATGAAAGAGGAACTGCAGTCTGTTGACATAATTTGTAATAAAAACATCTTTGCCATTCTGAAGCTTCCCTCCAACCACTTTGCATATTATTTGATATATTCTGTGATTCTGTACTTGCCAAATGTGCTGCAGAAATCTCCCTCCACTGAGTCTGGCTGCAACCATTTTAACTGGGGGTCAGCTGAAGCTGCTGCCTGTTCACTTCCTAGATTTACGAAGACACACAGAGGCACACCTCCAGCTCTGCCGTTTTCCTTGGCCCTTCTATTACTTATCCCCCCTCCCTTCCTGGCAAACTCTCATGAGAGTAAGGCCTCTTTCACACTACCGATCCGTTCAGGTCCGCCTGTCAGTTTTTCAGGCGGACCTGAATGGACGCTCCATAGAGGTCTATGGAGCATCGGATGTCAATGGTGACATGTCCGCTGACATCCGACCCGCTCCGATCCGAAAAAGTGTGACGGAGGAAAAACCTACTTTTCCATCCGTCATCGGATCAGGTGACGATGGGCACTGCGGTCCGTCGTCACTCGATCCCCCATAGGGGAGAGTGGCGCTCTGACAGGTCCGTCCCTGCGCAGTGTGCAGAGACTTACCTGTCATCTTCCTGCTCGGCGGGGATCGATGGAGAGATCCCCGCTGAGCAAACGGATATCCACAGGGTGGATCATCACTGATCCCCCTGTGTGAAAGGACCCTTTGACAGCTGTGCATGATGTCATAAGCCTAGGCTAATGACCAGACAAGAAATGGGAAGTGGGCTGTATAAGGGATTTACTGGCAGAAAAAGAAAATTACTATCCAAAGTTAAAACAACAAAGGGAAGAAGATTTAATAGATGGGAAAATGAAAAAAAAACACGACTGAAGATCTGCTTTAAGTGCATTGGGATCCAATGATGTGCAGTGAATGAAATACCTAAGTCGATTGGAGGTAATACACTGTTTTCAATTTGAACATGGTATTGCATTTGATTGGAGATGGGTACAATCTCTTGGCCCTTCTTATTCCAAATGAAGCTTCTTCTGGCATTATCTTCCTGGGGTGCCTGTGTTGCTGTTACAGTGTTCTCATTAGATGGCTGCAGTTCTGGCTTGTCCCAGGTGGGGGCAGTAACAGTGGTGACAAAGTGATCAGATCCAGAGTAGTCAGTGTGATAATGGGACTGATCAGAAGTGACAGTTGACCCGTATGTACTATCCTCATTACTGCCTCCAGGGAGAAGATACAACTCGGGTTCACGTGCCTGTAAAAACAAAAACAGACTGTGTTTCACTATCCACACTTTATAGTATACAAATAAACATGAATAGATGCCTTTTTTAAAAATAGGATTCTAAAAGACTTTTCCGCTGAGCTGACTCTTCAAAGCTTCTTTATATACAATTACAGACATTTTCCATTTCTGACAGCTACTGCAGGTGGAGCCTGGAAACCTTTAGCCTGCATTTTAAAGGTTCAATTTCTGGTCTAATCTTATAATAGGTATAGGGATTTAGAAAATGGAGCAGCCACGTGCACGAGATGAATGTCAGTATGGAATTTAAAGGGTAACTCCACTTTTGTTGAGAAAAAAATATTTCCCCTCTGGGTGATCTATGTACATTGCAGGGATTTTACCAAACTTTGTTGCTAATTCTTATCTTTTTTTATTCTGAAGAAATAACTGTGTCCATGTGGAAGGTGAATCTGTATGGGAGTGATTTTATAATTGTCAGCTGCTGCACCTGCAGGGCTCTAATGAAGAAAGTGGCAAGGTCTGCATCCTTTTAGATGGGATTTCCCTTTGGGAGTATCTCACCAAAAATGACATTTTAGTTGCAGGGGATGCTAAAAATCGGAATTGTATCTTCGTGCAGACTTCTGGGAAACTCAGTGAGCCAATCACACAAGCAGGTAATGCAATTTCTGGGGGGTGGGAGGGGGTTTTTCTGTACATATTCTGTATACAGAACACCTCCAGGTAGCCATATTGCTTTTTACAGAAAAAGACACTTCCTATGGGGCCACTAGAGCCGAGTCACAGTTCTGTGCGTCCATTCCAACATAGAGCCCCAAACCGGCCCTGTCCCCTCTCTCCCCCGATTGGCTGACTGACAGCCGCAGGAGCCAATGGCGCTGCTGCTGTGTCTTAGCCAATCAGGAGGAGTGTCCCGGACATCGCTGGAGAGAGATGGGGCTCAGGTAAGTAATTAGGGGGGTGCTGGGGAGGCTGGTACACACAAAAGCTTTATCTTAATGCATAGAATGCATTAAGATAAAAAAAAAAACCTTCTGCCTTTACAACCCCTTTAAAGCATAAGTTCACCTTTTATAACCTGTTACATCGTATTCAGGGTGTAACATGTAACATGTCACTGATGCAGCGAGCCGGGGATTCTTCTGTCACAATTTAAAGAAAATTCTGTCACCCAGCCGTGTCATTATTTCATAGAGTTCTGTGAATGGGAGAACTACAATTACCATCAGCCATTATGGCCTGGGGCCACAAACTTGATTGTTGGAAGCTGGCTGTGTTTTACAGGCAGCTCCCCACTGGGCCTTCAGAAGACACGCTGCTCTTTCTCAATGGTCTTATAGTCTCTTGGGACCTGTGACGTATCCTAGGAGGGTGTGGGGGATTTTGAACTTAATAGGTGAGCGAGTGAGAGTGGAATTGGGTGCGGGTACCTGTAAGAACTTCTGCTTTATTTCCAATGATCCTTAGCTCCATCTAGTGGACATAATGTGGTATTTTTTATAAATATATCCCTAGTGCCACGTACACACGACCGGACTTTCCGGCAGACTAGGTCTTCCCGACGGACTTTCAGCAGATTTCCAACGGACTTTCCGATTGAACGGACTTGGCCACACACGATGGACTAAGTCCGTTCGTTTTGAACGTGATGATGTAAACGGAACTAAACAAGGAAGTTCAATAGCCAGTAGCCAATATTGTGTCGTATTGGTCTGTCGGACCAGCACACAGACGAACGGTTTTCACAATTTTTAGTCCGTCGGAATTGAGTCCGTCGGATAGATTTGAAACATGTTCGATTTCTAGGTCTGTCTGATTTTTATCTTTTTCAAAAAAGGATCGGACTAGCCCACACATGATTGGATTGTCCGACAGACTGATCCCGTCGGACCCAGCCTGCTGCAAAGTCTGGTCGTGTGTACCTGGCATAAGAGTCACCTGGTGTGCAGTGAATTTACCTTCCTGAGAACACCCAAAAAGTGAATGGGATCTCCCCAGAGTCAACACTAAAAACTGATACAGGATCTAACCTTTTGTCTTTTTCCTAACTGGAAATATTCTGCACATGTCCTGTCCGGGTGACCATGTAGAACGTGATGGAAAATCCCCACAGTGGGGTCACAAACAATGAGATGATCCTTTAAGAGAGTCTAATCATCTCCACTATATGAAAAAATACTAAATTGGTTGGAGCTGGACTTTAAAGAGGAACTGCAGTCTGCTGGCATAATTTGTAATATAAACATCTTTGCCATTCTGAAGCTTCCCTCCAACCACTTTGCATATTATTTTATATATACTGGGATTCTGTACTTGCCAAATGTGCTGCAGAAATCTCCATCCACTGAATCTGGCTGCAGCCATTTTAACTGTAGGCAGCTGAAGCTGCTGCCTGTTCACTTTCTGGATTTACACAGACACACAGAGGCACACCTCCAGCTCTGCAGCTCTCATTGGCCCTCTTATGACTCACCTCCCCCCCCCCCTTTCCTGGCAGAGAGATGTGCATGATGTCATAAGCCTAAGATTCTTACCAGACAAGAAACAGGAAGTGGGCTGTATAAGGTATTTACTGTCAGAAAAAAATATGTTTTACTTTCCAAAGTTAAAACAACAAGGGCATAAGATTTAATAGATGGAAAGATGAAAAAAAAAATGACTGAAGGAGCTCATGACTGGTACTATATAAGACAAAATGCCATACTTACGAAAGGTGGAGCAAAAGCTTTCAGTTTCAGTTCTGGTTCTTGCCTTGCCTTTACCTAAAAAGGGATATTAGGTGAAATTATAATGAAATGTGTGGAAGCCCACCATTTATATACACCATCATAAGGGTTTATTTACTAAAACTATAGAGTGAAAAATGTGTCACGTTTCTACATAGAAACCAATCAGCTTCTAAACTCAACTTGTTGGAAATAAAACCTGGAAGCTGATTGGTTGCTATGCATTGTGACTAATTTTGCACCCTCTAGCTTTAGTAAATAAACCCCATAATGCTGATCTATCACATCATACATAGCCATACAATGGGACAATGTCTTCACTATAGCCAGGCCTGTCCAATCAAAAGTATGTTCCTGCATACACATTTCTAAAAGTGACATCACAGGCTCAAGGGATTACATTATAGTATGTAGCATCGGCTCCTGAAGAGCATGCGCTATGTGTTTTTCTCTAGTTAAAGTTCCTAGAACCGCAGTTTGGTTTTGGGTTTAATTATTCCAAATTATGGTTTCAGTACCAGTCTAGCTGGATTACACTGTGTTCTGCTTGGTCACAGGTGGCGCTGTCATCACTGGCAAGTGTGAGAGAACGCAGTTCAGCTGGGCGCACTGAGTGCCACTTTTTCTCGGAACCAGCCCAGTGGGAGTGCCATCCTGCTGTGCACTCTGGGAGAGGGTACTTAATGTACTGACATCACGTGCTTCTGGGTTCCGGTCCAGAAGATCTGTCTGTTTGGTCCTGGTCCTTCTGACCAACCCCCATGGCTCTCATGGCCTGGGGTGCGGATCCATCCAATTACGAGTCTCGGGGCTGGCTAGCCCGAGGCAAAGTAACTGGAAGGAGGATTCAAAAGGTGGTCCGGTGCCTTCTCATCTGTGGAGAGGCCCAGCAACTGAGGAAGCAACCAGGGGAGGACTCTTCAGGAGAAGGCCACGCTGAAGGCTGGCTTCTCAGAAAGAGCCTGGAGGCTTAGTTGAAAGACACCAAGTGAATCTACACTCATACGGTATCGTCGGCCCGGCTGCAAGATACTGGTACTGTATGAGGGCTCTCTAAATTTGTCTACATCCTTCAGTTACTACAAGTGTTCTACAACAAGTCTGTGGCAGAGACTTTACTACAAGTGTTCTACAACAAGTCTGTGGCAGAGGCTTTGCTTTATCTGAACACTATTGGCTGCTAGGCCTAGTGAAAGGGGGTCTATCCGGTAGCTGTGAGAATCCAGTTGTGAGTGGCTATTCTCTGGATTTCTATAGTGAGAGACTTTCTATTTTGAGCAGTTCCAAGTGTACCGGAACGTTCTACCTAAACCCTCATTGAGAGGCTGTGTTTTGTCTACTCTTTTTTGCAAATAAAAATCCCAAAAAGCGGATCCAGTGTCAGTGTCTACTATTCTTTGGGCCATCTACCTCGGGGAACCCCTAGACGTACACAAGGTCAAGAAGGTAACGATAAGCCCAACAAAATCAGCCGCTCCTTCGGGGGCCAGTGCTACAAGTAGATTCAGGCCACTTCTGTTTTTTGCCACCAAGCACTTGTTCTTCCATTCAGAACAAGTTAATTTGACCCTTTCGGAGCATTTTTTTTTTTTTTTACATGGGTTTAAAGTGGTTGTAAACCCTTACAACACACTTTGACCTACAGGTAAGCCTAGATTAAGGCTTACCTGTAGGTCCAAGAAATATCTCCTAAACCTATACGATTTAGGAGATATTTGCCCGAAGACAGCGGCATGCAGGCACACTGAGCGCGGCATTCTCAACGACGGAGCTGCCGCGCATGTCGGCTCCCGTGCGCATGCGCAGGAGTGACATCATTGCGGCTTCGCCGAATGACAGCTGCGGAGCTGCGAGACCCCACCGAAAAGATGGATGTGCCGGACTACAGGGGACGGCGGTGACTTCGCTGGCTCCTGTGTCAGGTAAGTGACACATAATGGACTACTATGCAATGCATAGTAGTCCATTATGCTTTGCCTTTGCAGGGAATGAAAGAGGAAGTAAACTCATCAGGGTTTACATCCTCTTTAAAGAGGAAGTAAACTCTCTCACTCTGATGCTTCTTTTCATTTAATCCATTATAATGAGTAATTATCAGACTATAGCCACTGTAATCCAGCCCAAATCGCATATTACTTACTGTTTAAAGAAACTTTAAAAAACATGTTTCCAGGGGTTAGGCAGCACCATCTTAAAGTATTGTTTTCTGAGTCCACAGTGGAGTGTATTTCCACCCTTACATTGAGCACTTCCTGTACCGTTAACCAAGCCTCCTTCTCAATCCAACATTTCTATGGCAACCCTGCTTCCCTGTTCATAGCTTACTTATTTATTTCATAGTATTTACTTGTGCCAATGTCTAATGTTTGCCTTTGTCAGACTTATAAGCTTCAGCTGATAAGACTGCAGTAATGGCCAAGTTTAGACTGTATGTCCTGTCACATGGTGTGTAGGAGGAAGCACATCTGAGTGATTAGCAGAGTTCAGTGTTGTGCCGTAGGAAGTCCTGATAACAGATATATAAGCACATAGAGAATGTTCCGTAAATCAGGGGAGATCTGGGCATACTCAGCGACTTCATTCTACAGAACAACAAGGATTACAACAATACTAAGCAAGTAAGGAGATATCTACAAGCAGTGTTCATTAGGGGTTTTTATGCTGATTTACATAGGACAAAGTTGTGGGGGAGGGTTTACAACCACTTTAAAAAATAATTTTAGGCCGGAAGATTAATTAAAACCTCTGAAACATTATATATTTTCTGAAAGCAGAGACTCTGGAGATCAAATTAGTGGTAGTTCCATTTTTTTGTTAGATGATCAGTGCAACAGTTTATCACATGCAAAAAGTTGAACAGAAAATACACTAAATGCAATATATTTCCCAAATATTTGGTAAAATATAAAAGGATGAAGTTGCGCCGAGCAAACAGATACTTAAAATGTAAAAAAGGGTTAAGGAGGATCTGAACCATGGAAGCTGTGCTCAACTAAGGCAAGCAGGGTGCAAAGGACTCGTCGGCTGTATTGCATGGAAGCTCTGTGCAGCTGATCTTTTCCCATAACTGACCTATCATGCCTTGTTCTACACTGTGCCCTGAAGGGAAGAATAAGTAGATCTGGAACCCTGAGAATATCTTATCAGTACCGTCGACCCCTGGAATTCGTGGGGGGGGTTACTTTCTTTAAGCACCCGCAAATTGTGAAAATCCACAAATTTTGGATGTGGAAAAAAAAAAAGCCTATAAATGGTTCACACTCCTGACTCCCGTCCAACTCAGAAGCGGCCCAGGACAGCGCAGCTTGCAAAACGACTTCAGTATAGAAGGCAATGCAAGCCGCTCCAAAGTCGTCCCCAAAATTAGTACAGGGACCTTTTTTCTAAGTCGGAGCGACTTGAGTCACTCCTATTAGATCGGTTCCATTGTACTGCATGGAGCGCGACTTGTCAGGCTGACAAGTCGCCTGACAGGTTGCACCGGTGTGAACCGGCACTTATGATGTGGGAATGCTAGGCTGGGGGGAAAAAAAAAAATCAAATGACTGAGGCCGCAAACTCTGAACCACGACTTTGCGGGGGGTCGATTGTATTACTAATCAGTAGTGTTGCAGTGGTGTTTGAACAGGGGGTCTGGATTCTCAGCTGGCAGCTTCTACACACCAAAGGACTTCCATTGATTTCTTTGTTTGTAATGCAACCAAATGAAACTGAGATTGAACTGCCATACCTCAATTTCATAGCCCAGATACAAACGTATTGCAATCTAAAGTGTTACTAAACCCAGAAGAGTAAAATCAGTCTGTATATGCAGTAAAGCATGCTTTTTATTCTCACTGTGGAACCTAAGGGGTTAATCCTCTGCAGTGTGTAAAAAAAGGCTGTTTGATCCTGTCTTCTCTGATCCTCCCCTTCTTTTACTGTCCCCAATCCATCTCCTGATAGAACAGAGGCTAGGGGACAAACTGCACATGCTCAGTTTGGTGTGTATTGCTAGAGAGATTTTTTTTTTTTTCTTGAGAGAGTGCATGTGATCAGCACAGGGACAGACAGAGGGTCAGGGGTCCTGCATCCTCATAGGACAACTTTAACAGGACACTGATAGAAGTCACAAGACTGCTCTAACTGCTGATGAAAAAAGATATTTAGAAGTTTATATTTACTAAAATATGTGTACTGTGGGAGACCAAATACAGTAAATGCAGGGTCCTGGGTTTAGTAACACTTCAAGATCAAGTAGAAAACTGAATAAAAGAGCCAATGTATTTCAGGGGCCAGAACTACCCCCCTTCATAAGGGTTTAAAGATGGGAAACAATGTATGTGGACTGAACTGGATTAGAGATAAAATGTATGTAGTATTTTGAGCAAATGAGTGATGAAGCACAGTGTTTGTCAGTAGCCTCTCAAAGCATTTGCTTCATCAATCAATGGCTCCAAATACTGGAAATTCAATTTGTTTAGTTTCTGGCTTATTTGTTAAGTCAATCATTTTGTTTTTTCACATTCATTATATTAGCACGATTCATATTTAGAATTTGTTTTGTATATTCAGATTAGTTTTGTATATTCGTTGTTCCGAATTGATTCGAATTTTCGGAAGATTGGGATTTGTTCCTTAGGCCGCGTACACACGGGCGGACTGTATGGCGTACTTAGTCCGTCGAAACACATTTCAGCGGACAGTCCGCTCGTGTGTGGGCTTCAGCGGACTTTTTCAGCGTGCAGTCTGGCGTACTAAGTATTTCGGATTTTTCGAAATTCTGTCCGTCGTACTTTGGTTTCAGCGGACAATCCGCTCGTCAGTAGGCTAGTTCGACGGACTTAAGCCCCATACACACGGTCGGACTTGTACAAACTTTTCCGTGGACTTTTGTACAAAGTGTGTTGTCCACAAGTTTGTATTGCATACACACGGTCGGACTTTTTGACAACAAACACGAACGTAATGACGTCACAACGTACTGACGCCGCTTCAAAAGAGGACGTTCAATGACTCCAGCGCCACCTTTGGTCAACTTCTGTATTGTAGTCTGATCGTTTGCAATGGTTCTGAGCATGCGTGTTTGTACCTTGTACAAAAGTCCGATGCTTTTGCGTACACACGGTCGGACTTTGCTCCATCGGACTTTTGTTGCCAGAAAGTTTGTCCGTTCGCACAGCCAACAAAAGTCCGATGAAAACAGAAAAAGTTTGTCCGATGGAGCGTACACACAGTCGGATGTTGCTCCAAAACAGCTAATTTGCATGTTTGTTGTCAAAAAGTCCGACCGTGTGTACGGGCCTTAAGAGTGGCGCATGCCCAGAAAGGATTTACACGGCGGAAGGGTGCTTTGCTGTGTATTCGACTTCCTATTTCTAGTCCCGTCGTACGTGCTGTACACGTCATCGCGCAAGCTTTCGACGGACTGTTTGTGCATCCGTGTGTGGTCAAGTCCGTTCAGTCGTAAGTATGACGGACTGTCCGTCGGATTGTATGACGGACTAAGTACGCAATACAGTCCGCTCGTGTGTACGCGGCCTTAGGTTTCCAGTGAGTCTTTGCATTGCAACTTGCTTGCTACTTTGATGCGACTTGCTTGTGACTTTGGGCAATCATACCAATACAGTGTGCGACATATATTACTGAACTTACAAAACCCCCGGAAGTTGCAAATGAATGAAATGAATGAGAATTAAATTTGTTGTTTTCATTTTATTTTGGATGCGCTTAAATTCATTACTATTGTGATTCAGAGGTTTTGGACACATCCGCATCTCCAAATAATGAAAAGCAAAATCAAGGTGTAAATAGGACTATAAGCCAACCATTCTATTTAGTGACAGGGGCTTTGACTGGCATTTAGAGAACTTTAACAAAGCCTGTCCGAAGCCTTGTTTTAAAGCAAGTGTATAAACTAGCCCTAAATCTCCGGTTATCTAAAGACTAGTGGGTAAATATTCAAGAAGCAGGAGAGGTATAGAAATCAGACCCACAGAAAAAAATTAGCAGTAGCAGAGGGATCCTTGTACCATAGGTCCTCCTCTCCAGCAAGAAAAAAAAACAACAAGCAGCACAGTAATGGAATCGCCAAATTTCACTTCAAATCTGGTGAGATTAGCATGCAGAAGCAGCAGTGCCTTAGATCAGTGGTCTCTAAACTACAACCTGTGGGCCAAATGTGGCCCTTTGCTTGCTTATATCCGGTCTTTGAAACACTATTCATTCATCTGAAACAAGGCACTATTCCTCCTACTGACACCAACAATGTGGCAATGTTCTTTCCAATGACACCAACAGTAGAGCACCATTCCTCCCACTGATACCAGTGTTGGGCACTATTCATCCCATTGACACCAACAGAGGGTCATAATTTCTCCCACCGATTCCAGCAATGGGGCTCTATTTCTTCCAATAACACCAATGGTGGGACATAATTCCTTCCACTGATAACAATGATGAGGCACCATTCCTGTCACTATTCCTGCCACTGACACCAATAATGGGGCACTATTCCTCCTACTAACACCAAAGATGTGGCACTATTCCATTGACACCAATGATGGGGCGCTATTCCTGCCACTGACACCAATAATGGGGCACTATTCCTCCTACTAACACCAAAGATGTGGCACTATTCCATTGACACCAATGATGGGGCCCTATTCCTGTCACTGACACCAACAATGGGTAACTATTCCACCCACTAACACCAATGATGTGGCACTAATCCTATTGACACAAACGGTGGGGAAATTGTTCTTTCCACTGACACCAAAGATGCAACACTATTCCTACCACTAATAGCAAAGATGGGACATAATTCCTCCTACTACTATCCACTATCCATATTTTCTCTTTTGCTTTTAAAAGGTACAGGAGAGATATGTTTTTTTTTTTTTTTATCTCTCAATAAAGGAGGTCCTTATTTCTATTACAAGGGATGTTTACATTTCTTGTTAAAAGGTATAAGTGATAAAAAAATAAAAAATAAACATACTTAAAAAGACAGTATAAAAAATATATAAAAAGTCAAATGAATAAGAGAAAAAATGTAAAGCACCCCCATCCCTCCGAGCTCATGTGCAGAAACAAACGCATACAAACTTTGCGCACGCATATGTAAACAATGTTTGCGCCACACATTTAAGGTATTGCCACAAACAATAGCATGAAAGCAATAATTCTAGCACTAGACCTCCTCTGAATCTAAACAGGTATCTTGTAAAGACGTTTAAAACGTCACATATGGAGGAGATTTTGGAGTACTGTAGTTTGTCGATATTCCACGAGCGTGCTCAAGTTTAAAGAGTGACAGGTTAGGTATCTATTTTCTCTGCGGAACATCATCTTTCACATTTTACAAAAAAATTGGGGTAGTGTTTTTTTTCTATTTATTAACCACTTGCCGACTGCGCTATAGCCGAATGACGGCTACAGCTCAGACGCTAGTTCTGGGAGGCAGCGATATGCACCCGCTCCTGGGCGTGGATGGTGCGCTCTGTGATTGCATTGTCCCCCAGACACTGCTGATCACAGAATAAGGTAATGAGCCAATTAGCAGCTCTTTACCACGTGACTAGCTGTGTCCAATCACTAGACATGTGCAAAAGGAAAAAATTTGTTTAGTTTCGTTTCGTTTTAATTCGTTAATTCATTAATTTCGTTTAGTTATATTCGTTAACTTCCTTAAATTCGTTTTCGGATTTCGTTTAGTTTTCTACCGAATTCGAAAAATCGGCCACATTCGAAAATATTTCAACGAAATTCGAAAATATTTCTACTAATGCATTCGAAATTATTTCAACATGATTCAACATTATTTCAACCGCATTCGAAAATATTTTGTGACCCAACTTTAGGGCCATGTATCTCGGGGTCACTTGGTGCTAGACACTTCAAATTTGGATATGTTGTAGTTCTAGTACCATTGTGTTTGCATACCAAATTTGGGGTTTCTAGCTATAAGTGTTATAAGTGTTCCAGCTAGTCACGTGGTAAAGAGCTGCTAATTGGCTCATTACCTTATTCTGTGATCAGCAGTGTCTGGGGGACTTAATTCATTAATTCATTAATTTCGTTTAGTTATATTCGTTAACTTCCTTAAATTCGTTTTCGGATTTCGTTTAGTTTTCTACCGAATTGACATTCAAAGTGTGACAGTGCTGAAAATTGGCATGGTCAGGAAGGGGGTAAAAGTGCCCTGTAGGCAAATGATTAAAAAAAAAAAAAAAAAAAAATACCAAAAAAAATTGCAATTGAAATATAGCTGTGTAAATATCGTTGGACATAAAAAAAACGATCGCCATTTAATTCCCTAGGGTCTCTGCTAAAAAAATTAAAAAATAAAATATTTATTTGAAGGGTTCTAAGTAATTTTCTAGCAAAAAATACAGATTTAAACTTAAACTACAAAAAGTACCAGAAAAAGCCTGGTCTTAAGATATCAAATCTTCACTGAATTTGGATCTTCTTTAATTGTAGCCTATAGGTTACACATTGTACATCTGGCAACTGATAAAAGCATGAGAACACTAGTGGACAGGACATGGTGCCGTTGGAAGGAAGTAATCTTTCCATTGGCTAAACAAGTAGGTGTTCCACCTGAAGGCTAAAGCTGACCCCATATAGGTACACCAAAAATAGAGAAGGACCCCTACACAAAGCCTTCAGCAGCTAGACGCAGGGATATGCAATTAGCGGACCTCCAGCTGTTGCAGAACTACAATTCCCATGAGGCATAGCAAGACTCTGACAGCCACAAGAATGACACCCAGAGGCAGAGGCATGATGGGACTTGTAGTTTTGCAACAGCTGGAGGTCTGCTAATTACATATCCCTGAATTAGAGGAACAAAAGCAGAAAGTTGAGAAATGGCTGTGAGAGTTGTGAAAGCTCATCACCGGGAACACACAACAATAAAATCACGTTGCCAGGTCCAAGGCCGCCGCCAGGCACAGCGGTGACAGAGACAGAAACAGGAAAACTAACATACAATACAGACTATTGATTTTTACCTGAATAAATAATCACTGCAAACCCACACAAGGCATTGTTTGGATAAAAACCTTTTACAGCCTACCGAAGCTTATTATGGTACTTTAGGTCACTTTACACTTAATTGTCAATGGCAAAAGAAGATCCAGCCAGACCTGTCATGCGTGTTGTCTTCTCCATATAGAAGCTGCCATGCTTATAGATGGGGAGGGGAAGGCATGTATTCAACATGGACCTTCTGTTTTTTTTACAGTGCCTTGAAAAAGTATTCACACCCCTTGATATTTTCCACATTTTGTCATGTTACAACCAAAAATGTAAATGTATGTTATTGGGATTTTATGTGATAGACCAACACAAAGTGGCACATAATTGTGCAGTGGAAAGAAAATGATTTTCAAATTTTTATTTACAAATATATATGTGAAAAGTGTGGCATGCATTTGTATTCAGCCCCCTTTACTCTGATATCCCTAACTAAAATCTAGGAACCAATTGCCTTCAGAAGCCACCTAATTAGTCTACCTGTGTGTAATTTAATCTCAGTATAAATATGGCTGTTCTGTGAAGCCCTCAGAGGTTTGTTAGAGAACCTTAGTGAACAAACAGAATCATGAAGGCCAAGGAACACACCAGACAGGTCAGGGTTAAAGTTGTAGAGAAGTTTAAAGCGGGGTTAGGTTATAAAAAAATATCCCAAGCTTTGAACATCTCATAGCACTGTTCAATCCATCATCCAAAAATGGAAAGAGTATGGCACAACTGCAAACCCACCAAGACATGGCCGTCCACCTAAACTGACAGGCGGGCAAGGAGAGAATTAATCAGAGACATGGCCAAGAGGCCCAAATCTGCAGCTTACCAATTCTTAGATGTGATGGCTGCATTTGTTTTCTTTTTTAGGCTTTCTTCTAGTTTCATCTGGGGATCCAGCCAGCAAGTCTGTTTTTTCAAAAGCACAAGCTCTCTAGCAGAATGTATCAGTTTGCAAGGATGAGACAAACCAATGTCAGTGCTTACAATGATCAGCTTTGGTTTATTCATGTAAAACCTTTATCCCAAAAGAAAAAAAAATAAGTTTGCTGTAACATTATTAAGTGTAATCCCTGTACACACGGCCGGACATTCCGACCACAAAATCAATCTGATTTTTTCCGACGGATTTTGGCCGAAACTTGCCTTGCATATACACGACCAGACAAAGTTGTCGGAGAATCCGATCGTTCAGAACGTGGTGACGTTCGTTGCGTACGACGGGACTACGTAGAGGCCACTAGCCAATAGCTTTCGTCTCGTAATTTATTCTGAGCATGCGTGGCACTTTGTCTGTCGGAATTCTTTACATACGATCGGAAAAAGTCCGACCGGATTTTGTTGTCGGAAAATTTTAGATCCAACTCTCAAACTTTTTCCCATCTGAATTTCCGACGGAAAAATTCTGATAGAGCCCACACACGATCGGATTTTCCGACAACATAATCCGGTCCGACTTTTTCCGTCTGAATTTAAATCTGCTAGTAAATTAACCCCACCCCCCAGACTGATAATGCTGCTGCATGCTGTGCCTCCTGTTCTCATACATCCAGAGTGGGGGCACTCTAATACAGGAGGTGTGTTATTGGCCTGATCACCAGGTGATTACAGAGAGAAAAAGTCTAAGGAAAGAAAACAAATGCAGCCACCACATCTAATGCAATCCATTACATTGTTCGGTTTGGGGTTTACTACCGCTTTAGTGTCACTTTCATTTTGTTTTCTTTGTCTATCCTAATTCTCTTTAATAATTTTAGTTTATTTTTATTGTTGATATACTTTTCAACACTGCTTGTCAAATGTTTTTAAGTGTGTATAAAAAAATAAAAAAAATAAAATAAAAAAAACTTACAACAGCAAGACTGCTTCCAACGCATTTTAAGAACACAAATTTTTCAGTTACAACATCTTCCCCCAAGATCTCGGCAAGATTCTCTCGCAGGGTCCGCAGCCTCATATCAGGGGGTGCCCTGAAAAAGATACAGTTATCTTAAGGTGACCATACATGTAGTGATAGGAGATCGATCTCCTGTAGGTACAAGCAATCACAAACTAATAGAGATTCATCATCCATTAATATGAATGCTTCACGTGCAGTTTTGAAAATCCAATCAAAATACGATCTATTAGATACAATCTATAGAAAGCAATCATTTGTTCAATCTGCATTATAATTGGTTGTCGGACACACATTCAGATATTCATTTGATCGATAGTAAAATTCCACCATGTCCAGTCGAACTGCCAGTATTTGAAATTGATGGAAAACTTACTAAATTGATTAAATGGAGGGTCTGTGCTTTACAATTGTTATTCAAATTGAACATAATAGTCTTATGGAATGATCGACTGAATGATTATATTGGTACAAGTGTGGCTACTAGGAATAAGTCTGTTAGTTTGGGGCCAGGTTTGAACCAAGAAGGCAGATTTCATTCCTGTCATCCAATCAGCTATGGCCAAGGCATTCCGGAACCCACAGCTAATGTTACAAAGGGGCAGGGATGCTTGGATCATCATCAATCTAAAATGGCCATATTGTCATATTAGATCAATGTCATGTACACAACCAGGGTGCCCATACATGGATTGCAATTTGGCCAGTCCCTGCTGAATTGACCGAATTTCGATCCATGTGTATGGCTTAAAGTGGTTGTAAACCTCAGACATGAAATATGAACAAAGCAAATCCCTCTATAGATCGTGCTTGTCTCAATTTAGAGAACTAGGTGTGATTTCTTTCTGCTGCCTCCTTCCTCTGCTATCAGCATTAATCACTTCTGACAAGTTTTTCTGACACCAAGAGAAAAATGGTGACAGGGGAGGGACCTCCAGCTAATTTACAGCCTCAGGTCTGTTCTTGTGTGCTGTGTGAAGGATTTCCCTTCCCTCCAATCAGCTGTCAGAACTCTCCTCACTGAGCTCTGCCTACTGTAATTTCAGCTCTTCGCCCCCCTTTTTTCTGACAGCTTAAACAAGTGTTTTACGTTCTGGACTTTAAATACATGTAAAGAAGAAGACTGCAGATAAACAAGTACAATTTACATTGGAGGGGATTTGCTTCATCTCTGTGTATCACCTGATGTCAGTCACTTCACTGGGTATATAAGGCTGGGCTCACATATATTCAGCCATGGTTCCCAGCAAAGAGTCCGGCGCGTTCCTGGTCACCGGTTAAGGGCAATTTGGGTCCGAATTTTTGCCTGAATTCGCACCTCAACTGGAACCAAAAACGCACAGGACCCTTTTGGGATCTGGACCTGCGGCCGCCCTGGACATGTTTGAACCTGCTCCATTGAGAGTTGGGCATACTTGCACATCAACCCGGCCTAAGGGTTTACAACCACTTTAAAGTTTTTTTTTTAAACTTGTAACTACAGGTAAGCCTATCTTCAATATCGTTCTCTCAACTCTCAGAAAACAATACTTGGGAAGTAGCACAATACATGTACAGATAACGATCAATAGAATCTCCTCTCTCCAGGAATCTTTCAGTTAAAATGGGCAAACCTCCTTTCTCCAATATGCAACCACATCGATTAGAGTGCGCCACGATCTTCTCCATGTTATGCCACGTACACACGATCGGAATTCTCATCGGAAAAAGCTCTGATGGTTTTCCTGTCTTGCCTACACACGGTCACACCAAATTCTGGCAGCCAAGAACACGGTGATGTACAACGCGTACGACGGGACTAGAAAAAGGAAGTTCATTACCTAGTAGCCAATAGCTTCCATCTCGTAGTTGAATCTGAGCATGCGTGAGTTTATGCGTGTCGGAATTGCATACACACGATTGGAATTTCCATCTGTTTTTCCATCTGGAAAATTGAGAACATGCTATCAAATTTTTGCTGGCGGGAATTCGGCGAGCTAAATTCCGATGGAGCATACACACTGTCACATTTTCCGATGAAAAGCTCTCATCAGTCTTTTGCTGGCCGAAATTACGATCGTGTGCACGTGGCATTAGATAGTCTGAATAAACACATGGGGAACACAAGCAGAGTGCCACAGTGTAAAACCAAAAAATAAGTATTTAAAACAAATGGTTACACTTACATTCTTCTGTGACATGCCCAACACAAGGGAAAAAACTGCGTGTACAAACAAAGCGAGCACCGCCAGCTTCACCCACAACACAGGCTGTGAGCTGCCATGGGCAGGTACGAGGTGACGTCACCCCATAACTCATCCTTACGCGTTTCTGTGTAATGTCATCATCAGAATTGCCATGACGTAAGGCAGAGTGGCGTCACCGTGTACCAGCCCGCTGCGTGTGCAGCCGGCGGTGCTCACTTTGTTTGTACACACTGTTTTTACCCTGGTGTCAGGCATGACACAGAAGAATGTTAGTGTAACTCTTTGTTTTTTTGGCTTTACACCATGTGGCACTCTGCTTGTGTCCCCCATGCATTTATCCGGACTATCTAACAAGGAGAAGATCGTGACGCACTCCTATCAATGTGGGTGCCAATTGAAGAAAGAAGAAGGTTTGTCCATTTTGGCTGAAAGAGGAGTTTCCATTGATCATTATCTGCACATGTATTGTGCCACTTCCCAAGTATTGTTTTCTGGGAGGTGAGAGCGAATTTCCCTCGGTGGAGGTCACTTGGTGATTTACTCACAGACTTGATCTGTATGTTTACACATCGTGGTGTTTTGGACAAGTACCGAGTTTTGGACATTTTTGAATGTTATTTACTAATTGATTTCTTTGCTACATTAAAGTGACACTAAAGCTTTGTTTTTTGAATAACAAACATGTCATACTTACCTCCACTGTGCAGCTCGTTTTGCACAGAGTGGCCCGATCATCCTCTTCTGGGGTCCCTTGGCAACTCTCACGGTTCTTCCCCGCATTAGATAACCCCCTAGGAGAAGTGCTCTCCCGGGGGGGTTACCTTGTGGGAGCACTCCCAAGTAGGGATGAGCTCAGGTGTGTTCGCACGGAACATGTGCAGAGCCCGCCAGGAAGTCGGTGCAGCGCTGCGCTAATCACAGGCAGTGAGACATTGCCCGATCTCTGCAGCCGCACATCGGGGCAATGTCTCACTGCCTGTGATTAGCGCAGCGCTGCGCCGACTTCCTGGCGGGCTCTGCACATGTTCCGTTCCCCCCCCACGGGTCATTGGATTTGATTGCCAGCAGCGGGAGCCAATGGCTGCGTTGTCATCAATCCATACAATCAGGACCCGAGACACTGGCTTTTGCTGGTGTGCTTGTCCCCAGGATGTGATAGAGGGGGTTCAGGTAAGTAAAACCGGGGCTCGAGGGGGGCTGCAGCAATACAGGAGGCTTTTCACCTTAATGCATAGAATGCATTGAGGTGAAAAACCTTGAAGGTTTACAACCCCTTTAAGTTTATTTAGTTGTGTCAATATTTATGCACTGTCACTTTACTTACCATTTTTTTTAAGCAATAGTAAACTGCCAAAACCCCCGCCCCCTCCACCCAAAAAAAAAAAAAAAAAAACACTTGCAAGACAATAGCATAATGTGCTAGTATGCATCGCGGGCTCCGGCTCATTGAGTGTCCGGAGCCGCACTGACGTCACTCCCCCCAACTCGTGTGGTAGTCCAGCAAGTTCCAGAACGAGCCACCAGCGCAGTACAGGGCAGACACTATCTGACGGGGGACCTTTCTCGTAAGGACACCGGCACTGGGGAGCTACAGTTCATTGAGGAAACCATAAATGCCAACATATATTGTTGCATACTGAAGCAGAGCATGATCCCCCTCCTTCGGAGACTGAGCCGCAGAGCAGTATTTCAACATAATGACCCCAAACACCCCTCCAAGATGACCACTGCCTTGCTAAAGAAGCTGAGGGTAAAGGTGATGACTGGCCAAGCATGTCTCCAGACCTAAACCCTATTGATCATCTGTGGGACATCCTCAAACGGAAGGTGGAGCGCAAGGTCTCTAACATCCACCAGCTCAGTGATGTCATCATGGAGGAGTGGAAGAGGACTCCAGTGACAACCTGTTTAGCTCTGGTAAACTCCATGCCCAAGAAGGTTAAGGCAGTGCTGGAAAATAATGGCGGCCACACAAAATATTGACACTTTGGGCCCAATTTATACTTTTTCACTTAGATATTAATGGCTGTGTGTTGAGTTATTTTGAGAGGACAGCAAATTTACACTGTTATACAAGCTGTACACTCACTACTTTACATTGTAGCAAAGTGTCATTTCTTCAGTGTTGTCACATGAAAAGATATAATAAAATATTTACAAAAATGTGAGGGGTGTACTCACTTCTGTGAGATATTGTGCATTTTCTTAGGAATCCTCTTAGGAATCATCACTTTTGAGCAAGGTCATCATTTACCGATTTAGGGCCGGCTTATTTAGTGTAATGGAGTGTAATTTTGTGGATTTGTATTTGCGCTCTCACTTTATTCACAGTTTTAGGCTTCATATAATATTAGACATATTCATGATTTATAACTTTTTTGCACATGTTCATAACTTTTGAGAGAGGTCATAGCTATACCTACCGTATTTATCGGTGTATAACACACACTTTTTCCCCCTAAAATCAGGGGGAAATCGGGGGTGCATGTTATATGCCAATCCCCCACCCTTCCTAACCTTTTCTGCCGCTCTCGGCGGCTTTCAGGTATTTTCGGCCGTTCTCAGCTATTTTCGGCCACATTCGGCCATTCTCGGCGGCTTTCGGAAAGCTGAAAGCCACAAAGAACGGCCGAAAATAGGCGAGAACGGACGAAAATACCCAAAAGCCGCCGAGAACGAGCGCCGCTGAGATACACAGGACATCCGCTCTGTATCTCGGCTGCGCCATTTTTAAAATGGCAAGGAGACAAGCCTGCAATAGAAGGCTGCAAATGACTGACAAGGCTGCATTAATGAGGATTTAAATGTAAGTTTTTTTCCTTAAACTTCCCTCCTAAAAGTTTTTTTCTTTTAAATTCCCTCCTAAACTTGGGGTGCGTGTTATACGCCGATAAATACGGTACATTGATTCTCACATTTATTGTGATATAGTACCTGCTGCTGATTTCATTTATTAGAGTAATCTCTCACATTTGTGGCGCAGGTTTTTCACATACCGATTGACTTTTCCAGATAGTCTTGTTCTCACCTTATGAATCCAAGTGAAACGAATTTCCAGATCACATCTATGGTTACTTTATTTAATTTGGGGTTCCAGAGTTCTTCTGGCACAAGATAGACATGAAGCTCAATCAGCTGGAAATGGGGAAATGAGGAACATTGACATACAGCATTAGAGCTACAATAATTTGCAATGTTTAATACTCAGAATAGCGCACAAATACAACATATGAGGTCACACTTTGAAGAAAAGAGCAAACTTGGTATAATTTGGGAGATGCTTTGAAGCCAATGATCAAGGTAAAATGTAAACACCGCATTCATAGGCAGAGTCAGGCATCTAGCATTTTTAGAAGGAGGCTCATCTAGCGTGATCAGGAATCTTCAAACTACGGCTCTCCAGCTGTTGCAGAACTACACATCCCATGAGGCATTGTAAAACTCTGACATTGGCAGACATGACTAGGCATGATGGGAATTGTAGTTCCTGAACAACTTGAGGGCCATAGTTTGAAGGCCTCTGTGCTAGACCTTTAACCACTTACGGACCGCCCGCCGCAGTTTAAGACCCCTTTCACACTGGGGAGTTTTTCAGGCACTTTAGCATTAAAAAAATAAAGCGCCTGTAAAGCGCTTAAAAGAAGCCTCATCTGCAATCCCAATGTGAAAGCCAGAGTGCTTTCACACTGAGATCCCTTTCACACTGGGGGTTTTTCAGGCGCTTTAGTTGCCATAACCCCGGTATCCCCTTCTTCAGCTTGCGGTCTGCTACAAGATAAAAGTGGTTCCTGCGGCAGATTCGCCACGAGATCACTTTTATCGGTGGCGGGAGAGGGCCTCCCCCCTCCTGCCATGATCCGGTGCCTTCCGCCACTTACCGGAGCTGTTGGAGGCGATCGCGACCTGCTGCCTCAGTATGGAGACAAGTGAGGGGAAGATGGCCCCCACCTGTCTCCATACAATTGCTGGGCGAAAGCGACGTCAAAAGGTCACTTCCGCCCATAACTCTTAAAAGGCCCAGTTTGTTTTTTTTAAATTACAATTTATTTATTTTTTTTATTGCATTTTAGTCTAAATATGAGATCTTAGGACTTTTTGACCTCAGGTCTCATATTTAAGAGTACCTGCCATGTTTT
Organism: Lithobates pipiens; assembly: GCF_037356315.1. NCBI lineage: Eukaryota > Metazoa > Chordata > Amphibia > Anura > Ranidae > Lithobates > Lithobates pipiens. Next base: position 292,890,851 of record NW_027507785.1, read on the forward strand.
TTTTTTTTCTATTACAAGGGTTTACATTCCTTGTAATAGGAATAAAAGTGACAATTTATTTTATTTTTTAACAGTGTAAAAATAAAAAAGGTAAAATAATTAAATAATAATAAAAACATTTTTTAAACGTGCCCCGTCCCGCCGAGCTCGCACGCAGAAGCGAACGCATATAAAAACGGTGTTAAAACCACATATGTGAGGTATCACCGCAATCGGTAGAGTGAGAGCAATAATTCTAGCCCTAGACCTCCTCTCTAATGCAAAATATGCAACCTGTAGAATTTTTTAAACGTCGCCTATGGAGATTTTTAAGGGTAAACCTTTGTCGCCATTCCACGAGCGGGTGCAATTTTGAAGCATGACATGTTGGGTATCAATTTACTCGGCGTAACATTATCTTTAACAATATAAAACAAAATTGGGCTAATTTTACTGCCGTCTTATTTTTTTATTCAAAAAAGTGCATTTTTTCCCAAAAAAGTGTGTTTGGAAGACGGCTGTGCAAATACGGTGTGAAAAAAAGTATTGCAACGACCGCCATTTTATTCTCTAGGGTGTTAGAAAAAAAAAACAATATATAATGTTTGGGGGTTCCAAGTAATTTTCTAGCAAAAAAAACCTGTTTTAAACATATAAACACCAAAATCTCAAAACGAGGCTGGTCCTTAAAGTGGGGTACCCCCTAAAAAAAAAAAAAAAAAAAAAAAAAAAAAAATTAAAAGTCAGCAGCTAAAAATACTGCAGCTGCTGAGTTTTAATAATCAGACACTTACCTGTCCCAGGGTCCAGCAATGCGGGGCAACGAAGCCCCCCTCGTTCCCCGCTCCGCTCGTGGTGTGGCTTCACAGCCGGGCACCCACTGCGCATGCGCGAGCGGCGCAGGGCACCATGATACACCGTGCAGTCACCTGGGACACGTGACAGGTCCCAGGTGACTGTGCGGCGTGAGGGGAAGTGATGTCACCAGCCCGGGCAAGGAATAAGGCAGACTACGAGGGACCCCCTAGCAACAGGTATTTAGAGGTGAGTAAAAAAAAAAATCAAATTTTTTTTTTTTTTTTAAGAATTTAAAAAAATTTTTTTTTTTGGTGGCAACACCACTTTAAGTGATTAAGTGACTTTGAACGTGGCATGGTTGTTGGTGCCAGACGGGTGGGTCTGAGTGTTTCAAAAACTGCTGATCCACTGGGATTTTCACACACAACCATCTCTAGGATTTACTGAGAATGGTTTGAAAAAGAGAAAATATCCAGTGAGCCGCAGAGGAGAATGGGCAGACTCGTTCCAGATGATAGAAAGGCAACAGTAACTCAAATAACCACTCGTTACATATAATGTATACAGAATACCATCTCTGAATGCACAACACATCGAACCTTGAAGCAGATGGGCTACAGCAGCAGAAGACCACTCCGGGTGCCACCCCTGTCAGCTAAGAACAGGAAACCAAGGTTACAGTTTGCACAGGATCACCAGAATTGGACAATAGAAGATTGGAAAAATGTTGCCTGGTCTGATGAGTCTCGATTTCAGCTGTGACATTCAGATGGCAGGGTCAGAATTTGGTGTATAACATGAAAGCATGGATCCATCCTGCCTTGTATCAATGGCTCAGGCCGGTGGTGGGGGTGTAATGGTGTGGGGGATATTTTCTCTGCACACTTTGGGCTCCTTAGTACCAATTGAGCATCGTTTAAACGCCACGGCCTACCTGAGTATTGTTGCTGACCATGTCCATCCCTTTATGACTACAGTGTCCCCATCTTCTGATGGCTCCTTCCAGCAGGACAATGCTCCATGTTACAAATATCAGATCATCTCATCACTGGTTTCTTGAACATGACAATGAGGTCACTGTACTCCAATGGCCTCCACAGTCCCCAGATCTCAATCCAATAGAGCACCTTTGGGGTGTGATGGAATGGGAGATTTGCATCATGGATGTGGAGCCGACAAATCTGCAGCAACTGTGTGATGTGATATCATGTCACTATGGACCAAAATCTCTGAGGAATGTTTCCAACACCTTGTTGAATGTATGACATGAAGAATAAAGCAGTTCTGAAGGCAAAAGGGGGTCCGACCCAGTACTAGCAGGGTGTACCCAATAAAGTGGGCGGTGAATGTACATATCATTTGGCTCCTTTAAGAAAGATTAAAATGTTGTAATTATGCAACTATTAATTAACAGAATACCTGGTAATCCTGCCATGTAATTCCTTTGTGTCCTGTGTGGTCACCCCTGGAGGAGACTACAGGTGGCCATGTTGGCACAGACTGCAAAAGCATGGACCACCGTTGTCACCAGCAGTAAACCAGTCCAGGGAAATAATTTGCAGCATGTGCATGTAGGCAGGCAGGGACTGAACATTTGTAAGTGGGGTGCAGCAGCAATAATTCACAAAGTCATTTGCAATGGAAAACTTGTATTGAAGTATTGCAGCCACAGTTCACTGGATCACACAGATCCTGTCTTTCTTCTATGCAGGAAGACAGATCTGTGTGTTTCCCCAATCACACAGTCAGTAATCGCAAACAGGGGACACATTTAACCCCTTGATCTCCCCTGATGTTAACCCCTTCCTTGCCATTGTCATTAGTACAATGTCAGTGCATATTTTTAGCACTGATTACTGTATTAATGTCACTGGTTCCCAAAAAAAAGTGTCAAAAATGTCAGTTAGGTGTCCGATCTGTCCGCCACAATGTCGCAGTCCTGCTAAAAATCACAGATCAATAATTTATTTCCACCTGCCCACATAGCATCCAGATACGGTTTGAACCTTATTTCCTAGCACAGCTTGACATTTATGTTTTTCTGCTAGGGTCAATATTATGGTCGTTTGCTGATTCCCTCAGCTTTACCCGTTGTCCATGATTTTTTGGAACCGGTCTATCCTATGTGCTCAGCTGATTTGGGTATTGCTGGGACAACTGATTTGTATATCAGCTGATGTGACCCTATTGTTTCTATTTCATAATGGTATTCTATGTTATGTTTATGTCAGTTACTTGGGATGTAAACTGTATCCTCTTTGAAAAATAAACAAATTTTGTATAAAAAAAAAAGCCATTACTAGTAAATAAATAAATATAATAAAAAAGCCATAAGTCCATTTTATAGACACTATAATTTTTGTGCAAACCAATACGATTATTGCGATTTTTATTTTTACCAAAAATATGTAGAAGAATACATAATGGCCGGACGAACAAATTAGTTTTTTTTAGATTTTTTGGGGGGATATTTATTATAGCAAAAAGTAAAAAATATTGCTTTTTTGTTTTCAAAATTGTCGGTCATTTTTTGCTTATAGCGCAAAAAAATAAAAACCACAGGGGTGATCAAATACCACCAAAAGAAAGCTCTATTTGTGAGGGGAAAAAAGGACATAAATTTGTCAATTGTCAGTTAAAGCGACGCAGTGCCGTATCGCAAAAAATGGCCTCGTCATTAAGGGGGTAAATCCTTCCGGTCCTTAAGTGGTTAAAACCAAAACCAATGTTAAATATTGCAGCTTACCAATCATTACATGTGGTGGCTACGTTCGTTTTACTTTTTAGGCTTTTTACCTCTGTTTTCACCTTGTGATCTAACACGCCTCCTGTATTAGAGCCCCCCTCACTCTGGGTGAAGGAGCACAGGGGGGCACAGCAGCATTGTCAGTCGGAGGGAGGAGAGGAGTGCTAAATGTAGTAGCAGATTTAAATTTTTTATATATATATATATATATATATATATATATATATACATATTTATTTTCTCAATCAAAATTAAATATATTAACCAATTAAAGACAAATCCCATCTGACACTTTATAATCAGTTACAGTAAACATTTTGTTTTCCCTTTTTGGATAAAGGTTTTACATAAATAAATACCGATCATTCTAAGCACCCCTGTCTGTCTTAAGTGGTTTGCTTCACCCCTGTAAACTGGTACATTCTGCTGGAGAACTTGAGCTTTTGAAAAACAGACTTGCCGGTGTTCTGTCAAAAACTGTCCGGCTATCGGATAGTGTCCGCCCCGTACTGCGCAGGCGGAGGGGAAGGAGACTCCGAAAATCTCCGAAGAAGAACGGCACCGGTGCACTGAGTCCAGGTTGAAGCCCCACCATCCAAGTGGACATACGGTAGCACATAGTAACAGGGCCACTCGCCACGCTTCGGGCACGGCCTCGCTCGGCTATTTTTTATTCTAACTCCATGTCCACTTGGATGGTGGGGCTTGAACCTGGACTCGCAGCGCAGGCGCCGTTCATCTTCAGAGACCTTTGGCGTCTCCTTGTCCCCCGTACTGCGGCAGTGCAGTACAGGGCGGACACTATCCGATGGGGGACAGTATTCAACACATCACCGGCTGGATCACCAGGTGAAAATAGAAGAAAGAAAGCCTAAAAACAAAAAACAAATGCAGCCCTCACATCTAAGAATGGGTAAGCTGCAATATAATAAGAGTTTGCTTGTGGGTTTAATACCGTTTCGTTGAAATGTGAATCTGAAAGCTCCTAAATGATAACAGATATGTAGCGCCAAGTGAAACGTTGGAAATTTTCAGACAATGTATATTGCACACATGGGTGAATGAAAGGTTTAGCAGATGGAAGGTGTGTGCTCACCCCCGCTGTAGACGGCCTTGTCGGACTCATAGGAGTTTGAACCTGGTAGCTGTCCATGGTGAAGGAAATCCTGGAGCGTCTCTTTGCATCCCGATAGACGTGGATTAACGAATGGATGGATATTTTCTATTCCGGGGTCTGAGGGGAGCTGGTTCCATGCAGTACTGAGCACTTTCTCCGTTCGGTGTATATTCCATTCAGCTGAGCGTAGGACCTGACACACCCTAAATACACACATTGTCAGGAATGGGACTACATTGCATCACATCCAGATAAGCTTTGTTTTGTTGTGTGTGTTACAATTAGAAGGACTGACTCGGTAGTCAAGACACAGCTTTGCCCGGTTACTGGGAAGCTGCAAAGCCATAATCAGGGATTTGGAAATAGAAGCTTCTTTAATTCACAGAACATTCCGAAAGAAAGTATCCTGGAGATCCCCATGCACGCCTGTGCGGCACATCGTTTTTTTCTGCGCCTTTTTTGCATGTTTGTATAGGGCAACACATTCACTTCTCCCGCCAAAGTAGCCCTGGCACCCTTTTTTCTGGCAGTGAGCCTCACACATTTTTGCAATGTGCGTTTTGGCGTGCCACTGTTACCATCATTTTGGTTGCCATTTAAGGATGGGCTCGGGCGTGTTCGCACACTCCACATGCGGAGCCCGCCAGGAAGTCGGCACGGCGCTGCGCTAATCACAAGCAGTGAGACGTTTTCCCGATGTGTGGTTGCAGAGATCGGGAAATATCTCACTGCCTGTGATTAGCTCAGCACTGGCAGGCTCTGCACGTGGGCTGTGCGAACACGCCCGAGCCCATCTCTATTGCCATTAATAAATAAAGGCACCACAAGCGTGATAGACCTTGTGGCACATTTTTGGGATGGTTCTTGAAATGGGAAGGTGTGAATGCAGCTTAAAGCTGGCCATACATGGATTGAAATTTGTCCTGTTCAGCTGGGACCAGCAGTAAGGATGAGCTCAGGCGTGTTTGCATGGTCCACGTGCAGAGCCCGCCAGAAAGTCGGCGCAGCAATACGCTAATCACAGGCAGTGAGACATTGCCCTGATGCGCAGCTGCAGAGATCGGGCAATGTCTCACTGTCTGTGATTAGACTTCCTGGCAGGCTCTGCACGTGGAGTATGCGAACACGCCTGAGCTCATCCTTAACCAGCAGAGATTTGATCTACACCAGTGATTCGCAACCCTGTCCTCAAGTACCCCCAACAGGTCATGTTTTGGGAATTTCTCTTATGCCGCGTACACATGACTGGACTTTTTCAACGGACTAGGTCCAACGGAATGAATCCGTCGGATATTACGATCTTGTGTGGGCTCCAGCAGACTTTTTTTTCCCCCCAAAAGTCAGACGGACCTAGAAATAAAACATGTTTCAAATCTTTCCGATGGACTCGAGTCCGGTCGAAAAATCCGCTCATCTGTATGCTAGTCCAACGGACGAAAACCGACGCTAGGGCAGCTATTGGCTACTGGCTATGAACTTCCTTATTCTAGTCCGGTCGTATGTCATCACGTTCAAATCCGTCAGACTTTGGGGGCTTGTGTGTGGCCAAGTCCGTTCGGTCAGAAAGTCAGTCAGGAAGACCGTTGGACCTAGGGCGTTGAAAAGTCCAGTCGTGTGTACGCGGCATTAGGCTGGATTTACACCTATGCACATCTCTCTCAACTGTCTCTGATTAAGAGGAACTGACCCTGATTTGGAGCAATGTCCCTCTGTCCCTCATGTTGGTCTGATCCATATAGTTGCATATAAAATGCACTTTTTATGCTTGAAAAGTGTTCCCCAGTGCTAAACATTTCATCCAAATTCTAAATGGCTGCATTTGTCAATTTTAAAAGCCAATATAAAGGAATCGTAGTGGTTAAAGCGGGAGTCCACCGGGACTCCGCGTTTTTTTTTTTTTTTTAAAAGCCAGCAGCTACAAATACTGCAGCTGCTGACTTTTAAAATAGTGACACTTACCTGTCCAGCGCGCCCGCGATGTCGGCACCCGAAGCCGATCGCTAGGTCGTCTGTCGGGTCCTGCCGCCGCCATCTTGGGTATGGGAATCAGGAAATGGAGCCTTTCGGCTTAATTTCCCGGTTCCCTACTGCGCATGCGCGAGCCGCGCGGCGCAATCCGGACGGTCCCCGCTGCCTCTGGGAACTGTGTGTTTCCCAGCAGGCAGCGGGGCACTTGCGCAAAGGGGCGGGCAGTTGCGGAAAGGGGCGTAATCTACGCCCCTTTCCGCAGACAGCTATCCCGGAAGTGGGTGCAGTTACCTGGATTATCCAGGTAACTGCACCCCCCTCCCCCCTGAAAGGTGCCAATTGTGGCGCCGGAGGGGGGGGGGATTCCGATGAGCGGAGGTCCATTTTAGGGTGGACCTCCGCTTTAAAAAAAAAAGGATTTATTTAACATTTTTTGGGGTTAATTCTCCTTTAAGGGGGTGTGGCAGGGGGTGTGTCCTTTGCCTACATATATTTGCTAGTAGGTAAGGATGTGTTTGCTAGTAGGTAAGGATGGCTCTGAATGTGTTTGCATGCTCCACATTCAGAGCCCGCCAGGATGTCGGCGCTAATCACAGCCAGTGAGACGATGTGCGGCTGCAGAGATCGGGCAACGTCTCACTACCGGTGATTAGCGCAGCGCTGCGCTGACTTCCTGGTGGGCTCAGCACGTGGCGTATGCGAATACGCCTGAGCTCATCCTTACTAATAGGTGCCCCTCATTCCCATCTCAAAATGTTGGGAGGTATGCCTATGCAGTTTTAGTGCTTTTTTCATTTTGCAGATTTGCACTACAGTCCATTTAACATGGTTTCCTATGGAACACGTTCTGTAGTGCAAATCTGCAAAATGCAAAAAGCACTAAAAATGCATAGGTGTGAATCAGGCCTTAGGCTCAGGGACGGACCTATCAGAGAGCAGCTCTCCCCTATTAGAGATCGGATGACGACGGTACGCAGAGTCCGTCGTCACCCAATCCGCAGACGGATGGAAAAGTAGGCTTTTCCTCCGTCACACTTTTTCGGAGCAGGTCGGATGTCAGCGGACATGTCACCGCTGACGTCCGATGCTCCATAGAGGTTTATGGAGCATCCGTTCAGGTCCGCCTAAAAAACTGACAGGCGGACCTGAATGGATCGTTTGTGTGAAAGAGGCCTAAGGACAGAGTCTCGTTTTGAGATTTGGTGTTTACTGGTTTAAAACAAGTTTTTTTGCTAGAAAATTACATAAAACCCCCAAAGATTATGTATTTTTTTTTTTTCTAACACCCTAGAGAATAAAATAGGGGGCCGTTGCAATACTTTCTGTCACACCGTATTTGCGCAGCGGTCTTACAAGCACACTTTTTTTTTTGGAAAAAAATACACTTTTTTTGAATTAAAAAATAAGACAGCAGTAAAGTTAGCCCAATATGTTTTTTATATTGTGAAAGATGATGTTATGCCGAGTAAATTGATACCCAACATATCACACTGCAAAATTGCACCCGCTTGTGAAATGGTGACAATCTTTTACCCTTACAAATCTCCATAAGTGATGTTTAAAAAATTCAGGTTGAATGTTTTGAGTTACAGAGGAAGACTAGGGTTAGAATTATTGCTCTCGCTCTAATGATCACGGTGATACCTCACGTATGCGTTCAACACACAAGCTCGATAACGGGGCTCGTTAAAAAAAAAAATGTTCTTTCTTATTTATTTAACTTTTTATTCTTTATTTTTACACTGTTATTTAAAAAAAATCATTGTGTCACTTTTTTTTTCTATTACAAGGAATGTAAACATCCCTTGTAATAGAAAAAAAGCATGACAGGACCTCTTAATCATGAGATCTGGGGTAAAAAAAAACTCAGATCTTATATTTACGCTAAAATGCTGTTTAATTATTTTTTTTTTAAATGTCCCTTTAAGACCCATGGGCGTTTTGACGTCGCTTCGGCCCTGCAATGGTATGGAGCCGGGTGAGGGCCATCCTCCCCTTACCGAGCTCCATACCACACAGGGAGAAGGATCCGATCACCTCCACCGCTGCCTGTGGCTCTGGTAAGTGGCGGAGGGAAATGGAGCACTGTGAGAGGCGCTCTGTCCCGCCACAGATTAGAAGATATCTCGTACGAATCCGCCGCAGAGACCACTTTTATCTGAAAGCTGAATGCCTGCTGAAGAAGAGGATGCCGGGGTTATGGCAGCTAGCTGCTGCCATAACAACGATATTCCACTTCAAACAGCCGACGTATAATGAGGGCAAGAGGTTAATGGCGACTGTGTCTCCTTTAGCTCTGACCTTGATCCTCACTTGCTTCTGGTAACAGGAGTAGTGATGGCCGAACGGTTCGCCCGGCGGTCGTTTCGCGGCGAATTTCCGACTTTCGCCGTCCGCGGGTTCGAACGCCTTTTTCCGTCGTTCGCCCCGGCGGACTTACGTGTTTAATGTATACAAGAACTTTAACCTTTCGTGACACGTTTATCATGTGTTACAGGACAACCAATTGAGACATGACAGCTCATGGACACTTGGACATTCCCCCTAACCTATAAATACACCCGATCCGGTGGCCATTTTACATTCTTTCTTCTGTCACTGTAGGGAAAGGATCCTGTGTGGAGTAGGGACAGAGAAAACGCTAGCTATTTGGTACACAAAAGTTCTTTTCAGGACTGGTATAGGTGTTAGGTCAGCAGCCTGAGTTTCTTTTGTCAGTTTAGATAAAGGGACAGAGCGCTGTATGCTGCTATTTTAGGGACAGCTCAGCCAGATTAGTCTTTCTTCATCATCATCATCATCATCATCATTAGCTGTTACTATCAGGTCCACAAAAGAGCTGTTCCAGCTAATCGTTCCAGCCTACTCTTTTTTGCCAATTTGTATAGGGACAGGCAGGAAGCAGTGTGTCAGGCAGTGAGGATAATTTTAAAGACTTGCTGTTACTATTAGTTCCACAAAGGTTCTTTTCAGGACTGGTATCAGTGGTACGGTAATAGGCTTGTACACGTATAATATTCTTTCTTCCAAATATAGAAAGAATATTATACTTGACTGCTGCCCTTCTGCTGCAGTCTGCTAATCATTCACAACTCACTTGTTCCACAAAGCTCTTTATCAGGACTGGTAACTTGGTCTGTCTAGGGTGCTACGGTACATAGGCTTGGGTGCGGTACAGTCTGCTGTTCTGTAAGGACCGCTATCGGTCCACAATACATAGGGTTGCCGTGCACTACTGCTGACCGCTGCCCTATACTGCAGCAGTCCTTCATTGGTATAGGGACTGACGTACAGTCTGCTAATCACTAACACACAACCTGCTTGGTCCACAAAAGTTCTTATAAGGACTGGTAACTTGGTATAGGGTGCTACGGTACATAGGCCTGAGTGCGTTACAGTCTGCTGTTCTGTAAGGACCGCTATCGGTCCACAATACATAGGGTTGCCGTGCACTACTGCTGACCGCTGCCCTATACTGCAGCAGTCCTTCAGCGGTATAGGGACTGACGCACAGTCTGCTAAACACTAACACACAACCTGCTTGGTCCACAAAAGTTTTTATAAGGACTGGTAACTTGGTATAGGGTGCTACGGTACATAGGCCTGAGTGCAGTACAGTCTGCTGTTCTGTAAGGACCGCTATCGGTCCACAATACATAGGGTTGCCGTGCACTACTGCTGACCGCTGCCCTATACTGCAGCAGTCCTTCATTGGTATAGGGACTGACGTACAGTCTGCTAATCACTAACACACAACCTGCTTGTTCCACAAAAGTTCTTATAAGGACTGGTAACTTGGTATAGGGTGCTACGGTACATAGGCTTGAGTGCGGTACAGTCTGCTGTTCTGTAAGGACCGCTATCGGTCCACAATAGATAGGGTTGACGTGCACCACTGCTGACCGCTGCCCTATACTGCAGCAGTCCTTCAGCGGTATAGGGACTGACGTACAGTCTGCTAAACACTAATACACAACCTGCTTGGTCCACAAAAGTTCTTATAAGGACTGGTAACTTGGTATAGGGTGCTACGGTACATAGGCTTGAGTGCGGTACAGTCTGCTGTTCTGTAAGGACCGCTATCGGTCCACAATAGATAGGGTTGACGTGCACCACTGCTGACCGCTGCCCTATACTGCAGCAGTCCTTCAGCGGTATAGGGACTGACGTACAGTCTGCTAAACACTAATACACAACCTGCTTGGTCCACAAAAGTTCTTATAAGGACTGGTAACTTGGTATAGGGTGCTACGGTACATAGGCTTGAGTGCGGTACAGTCTGCTGTTCTGTAAGGACCGCTATCGGTCCACAATAGATAGGGTTGACGTGCACCACTGCTGACCGCTGCCCTATACTGCAGCAGTCCTTCAGCGGTATAGGGACTGACGTACAGTCTGCTAAACACTAATACACAACCTGCTTGGTCCACAAAAGTTCTTATAAGGACTGGTAACTTGGTATAGGGTGCTACGGTACATAGGCTTGAGTGCGGTACAGTCTGCTGTTCTGTAAGGACCGCTATCGGTCCACAATAGATAGGGTTGACGTGCACCACTGCTGACCGCTCACCTATACTGCAGCAGTCCTTCAGCGGTATAGGGACTGACGTACAGTCTGCTAATCACTAACACACAACCTGCTTGTTCCACAAAAGTTCTTATAAGGACTGGTAACTTGGTATAGGGTGCTACGGTACATAGGCTTGAGTGCGGTACAGTCTGCTGTTCTGTAAGGACCGCTATCGGTCCACAATAGATAGGGTTGACGTGCACCACTGCTGACCGCTGCCCTATACTGCAGCAGTCCTTCAGCGGTATAGGGACTGACGTACAGTCTGCTAAACACTAATACACAACCTGCTTGGTCCACAAAAGTTCTTATAAGGACTGGTAACTTGGTATAGGGTGCTACGGTACATAGGCTTGAGTGCGGTACAGTCTGCTGTTCTGTAAGGACCGCTATCGGTCCACAATAGATAGGGTTGACGTGCACCACTGCTGACCGCTGCCCTATACTGCAGCAGTCCTTCAGCGGTATAGGGACTGACGTACAGTCTGCTAAACACTAATACACAACCTGCTTGGTCCACAAAAGTTCTTATAAGGACTGGTAACTTGGTATAGGGTGCTACGGTACATAGGCTTGAGTGCGGTACAGTCTGCTGTTCTGTAAGGACCGCTATAGGTCCACAATAGATAGGGTTGACGTGCACCACTGCTGACCGCTCACCTATACTGCAGCAGTCCTTCAGCGGTATAGGGACTAAGAGTTTTGTCACAGGGTCATTTAAAAAATGACATGCAGAGGAAGAGGCAGGCCCTTCCGCAGGGGTGGTAGGGGTAGGGCAGGAGCAACAGGCTTGAGCCAAAGTGGGAAGTTGCAGAAGGTGCGTTCAATTACTTTAAAGGATGCACCAGACTTGGTTGAGTGGCTCGCTCAGCCTTACTCTTCTGCACCCTCCTCATCCTCTCGATCTGCACCCTCTTCTTCACTCTCTGCTATGTGCACCCCCAAAGACACTACCACCAACAACACGACCACCACCACCACCACCACATACCTTCCGCTTGAGTCACTGGAATTATTTTCCGATCCATATCAAGAGGACATTTCTGATGCGCAGCCACTCTTGGTATTGGATCAGGAAGAGGAGGTAGCAACAAGCGCTACTCAGCAGTCTGACGCCAGTACCCAGATCAGCCCAAGGAGGAGGTTGGTCCCCGGTGTTGCTGCCTACTCTACTTATAGCGGTGGGGAAGGTGACGTTGATGATGACGTGTCTAGTGATGTCACGTGGGTGCCCACAAGAGAGGAAGAGGAGGGGAGTTCAGAGGGAGATATGGACCAGCAGATAGGGAGGAGAAGCAGCAATGACTTACATTGCACAGCAGGGACAAAGCAGACTGCAAATGTATCAGGAGCGAGTCATCGACCATGTACGGTCACATCTGGCGCTCCCAGGACACCGGCACATGGCTCCGCAGTGTGGGCTTTTTTTAACGTGTCCGCTGCTGACAATAGCGTTGCCATCTGCAATCTTTGCAGTCAACGCGTTAGTCGCGGTAAGCCCAATACTCACCTAGGGACGACCGCCTTAAGAAGGCACATGAGCAGCCATCACCGAGCCCAGTGGGAGCAACGGAACACACAAAGCCACACTGCAGGCTCTCACCGTCCAGCCTCGTCTTCTACTTCTCCTTCTCCTCTCTCCTCACAATTGTCCTCCACTCCACCTTCCATCACGCCAAGCTCACATTTTTCTGCAAAAAGGCAGGCTTCCGTGGGCCTAATGTTTGAGCGTAAAAAAATGATGACGCCGGATAACCCTCTTGCCCAACGGTTGGCGGCTGGCTTGTCAGAACTCATAGCCCGCCAACTACTGCCATATAAACTGGTGGACTCGGAGGCCTTTCGCAAATTTGTGGCCATTGGAACACCACAATGGAAGGTCCCAGGAAGGAAGTATTTCTCAGAGAAGGGCATCCCAGAGCTATATGGCCATGTTCAGCGGCAAGTGAATGTATCTCTGGCACACAGTGTCGGTGCCAAGATACATCTGACCACAGACACGTGGTCTAGCAAACACGGGCAGGGAAGGTATATCAGTTTTACTGCCCACTGGGTGAACCTTCTGACGGCCGTCAAGCATGTAACCCGTGGCACCCGTGTAGATTTGGTTTTACCGCCACGGATTGCATGCAGGCCTGACTCTTCTTCTCCTCCTCCTACTCCATCCTCCTCCCTCTCCTCCTCAGCTGCCTCCTCCTTTTCCGCTGCTAGCGTCTCTTCCACTGCACCGCCCAAGCTCCCCAGAACCTATTCCACATGCCAGGTGAGACGTTGCCATGCCGTGCTGCGTCTGTTGTGCCTGGAAGCAAAGAGCCACACTGGCCCGGCACTCCTTTCAGCTTTGCGTTCACAGGCAGATGAGTGGCTAACACCGCTCAATTTGACAGTTGGTAAAGTGGTGTGTGACAACGGTGCCAATCTGCTTAGCGCATTGAAACAGGGCAAAATCACGCACGTGCCGTGCATGGCACACGTCTTAAACTTGGTCGTGCAGCGATTCCTTGTCAAATACCCTGGGGTCCAGGACATCTTGCGGCAGGCAAGGAAAATCTCGGCCCATTTCAGAAGATCTTACACGGCCATGGCTCGCCTTGCTGACATTCAGCGGCGACACCATCTGCCGGTCAGACGTCTTATTTGCGATTGCCCGACGCGATGGAACTCAACCTTCTATATGCTTGATAGGCTGCTCCAGCAGAAACGTGCAGTTAACGTCTACCTGTATGAACTCTGCGAAAGAAACGGTTCTGGGGAGCTGGGTTTTTTTTCACCGCGCCAGTGGCTGCTCATGCGCGACACATGCAGACTTCTGCGGCCATTTGAGGAGATCACCAAACTGGTCAGTCGCAGCCATGGCGCCATCAGTGACATGGTACCTTATGCCTTCTTTCTGGAGCGTGCATTGCGTCGTGTCATTGATCAGGCTGTGGAGGAGCAGGAGCGGGAAGATGAGGAAGTCGCAATGCTGGATGAATTCCCAGGGGGGGCTACTCTATCTGAGACAAGTCAACAACAGGAGTCTGATGAGGAGTCAGAGGAGGATGGTGCCGGGGCGGATGAGCAGGAGCAAGAAGAGCATGCTTTAAACCTTTCTGGGATCCCTGTTGTGCGAGGATGGGGAGAGGAGAATGAAGAGGACGACATTATCCTGGATGATGAGCAGGAGCCAGGCCACCACACCGCTTCCACTTTAGTGCAAATGGGGGCCTTCATGCTCCAGTGTTTTAATAGGGACCCCCGTATAAAAAGCATGAGGGTCAAGGACCAGTACTGGGTGGCAACGTACTTAGACCCCCGGTACAAACACAAAATGGCGGAAATGTTACCGCCGTCGCAGAGGGCTGTCAGAATGCAGCACTTCCAGGCCTTGCTTCGAGAAATGCTGCATTCTGCTTTTGCGTGCGCTGGCAGAGGAGCAATTCCCACTCCCAGAGAAGGATTTGCGGGTACCAATCCAACAGCGCCTGCAAGAAGAGGCCGGTTTGAAGATGTGTTGGTGACTTCGGATATGAGGTCATTCTTTCAGCCGACCCATCGACAGGTGTCATCCGGATCCAGCATCAGGGAACGCCTAGACCGTCAGGTGTCCGACTACATTGGGTTAACGGCCGATGTGGACGCTCTGAGGAGTGATGAACCCCTAGACTACTGGGTGGGCAGGCTTGACCTCTGGCCAGAGCTTGCCCAATTTGCAATCGAACTGTTGGCTTGCCCCTCATCCAGTGTCCTGTCCGAAAGGACGTTCAGCGCAGCAGGGGGGATTGTGACCGATAAGCGTACTCGCCTAGCTCACCACAGTGTTAACTACCTCACATTTCTAAAAATGAATGAGGCATGGATCTCGGAGGAATTCAACACATGTGATCAGTAGAC
Source organism: Lithobates pipiens (assembly GCF_037356315.1). Taxonomy (NCBI): domain Eukaryota; kingdom Metazoa; phylum Chordata; class Amphibia; order Anura; family Ranidae; genus Lithobates; species Lithobates pipiens. The sequence continues at coordinate 292,905,902 of NW_027507785.1, forward strand.
CATGTATATGTCTATAAACAATTTTTGGAATCAAGCACACAGACCTTCTTAATTCATTTGGCTCACTTCCCTGACCCAAAAAAGCACACCGTACTATATGCCCCTACCCTCCTCTTTGAAGAGGTTGAGCGGTGTCATATTTCTACTGGGGCTGCTTATTATGAGGGGTTCCCACCATCCCTGTGCTGTGCTGACTTCCTCCTGGGTGTTCTTATTATGAGGGGCTCCCACCATCCCTGTGCTGTGCTGACTTCCTCCTGGGGGTTCTTATTATGAGGGGATCACACCATCCCTGTGCTGTGCTGACTTCCTCCTGGGGCTGCTTACGGTGCTGCTGTCAGCGCTGTATGTCACGGAGCTGCTGTCAGCGCTGTATGTAACGGAGCTGCTGTCAGCGCTGTATGTCACGGAGCTGCTGTCAGCGCTGTATGTCACGGAGCTGCTGTCAGCGCTGTATGTCACGGAGCTGCTGTCAGCGCTGTATGTCACGGAGCTGCTGTCAGCGCTGTATGTCACGGAGCTGCTGTCAGCGCTGTATGTCACGGAGCTGCTGTCAGCGCTGTATGTCACGGAGCTGCTGTCAGCGCTGTATGTCACGGAGCTGCTGTCAGCGCTGTATGTCACGGTGCTGCTGTCAGCGCTGTATGTCACGGAGCTGCTGTCAGCGCTGTATGTCACGGAGCTGCTGTCAGTGCTGTATGTCACGGAGCTGCTGTCAGCGCTGTATGTCACGGAGCTGCTGTCAGCGCTGTATGTCACGGAGCTGCTGTCAGCGCTGTATGTCACGGTGCTGCTGTCAGCGCTGTATGTCACGGAGCTGCTGTCAGCGCTGTATGTCACGGAGCTGCTGTCAGCGCTGTATGTCACGGAGCTGCTGTCAGCGCTGTATGTCACGGAGCTGCTGTCAGCGCTGTATGTCACGGAGCTGCTGTCAGCGCTGTATGTCACGGTGCTGATGTCAGTGCTCTGTATTACGGTGCTGCTGTCAGTGCTCTGTATCTCCTGCACCCTCTTGTTTGCCTACCCTGGTCCCTGACCTTCCCTCTCCTCCATTGCCTTCATTAGCTCCATAGTCCTGAATTGTCAGAACAATTTCCCAAATAAAAAAAAAATGCTTGTAGTTATCGATCCCAAATTCACCTCATACATGTATTATGCTATTGTCCAGGTGGTGGGACTACGTGCTACCCCCTAATAATTACCCCGTGGCCGCAAATTCGACCTAAAGGTTTGCGAAATTCGCCTCCCATTGAAGTCAATGGAGCCCGCGGCGAACGGTCGTTTTCGCGAACGTTTGTGTCCGTTCGCGTTTCGCGTTCGCGAAACGTCCCGTCGGAAGTTCGTCCATCACTAAACAGGAGCCATCGTCCTATGTGGTAACTGCTTCTCCCTCACCTAGGGTTGCCAACTTTTCTTCAAGTCAAACCCGAACACTTTAGCGGCGCACAGCAATCTTTTTTTATAGTATAAACTATACATATATTTTGCAATTAAATAACATTTCTAATCAAATTAAGTTAATCACAAGAGGCCCCCTTTACATCAGAGTCCACAGAGTTCCCCTTTTACATCTGAACTCATGGATGTACCCTTTCACTGTAAGAGGGGACTCTGCAGACTCTGATGTAAGGGAGACCTCTGGGGCCTCTAACATAAGGAATGCTCTGAAAACCCTGATTTAAGGGGGAACACTGAGAACTCTGATGTACGGAGAGGACTCTGATGTAAGGGGGAACACTGTGGCCTCTGGTGTAAAGGGGAACTCCGATGTAAAGGGTGCTCTGAGAACCCTGATTTACCTTAGTGTAATCACTCAGAGGCAGGAGAGAGAAGGGGGGAGACTTCAGTCACAGGCAGGGATGGATAGTGAGGTCACTCACCCCTTGGCAGTCAGAACCTCTCATCTAGATGTAGCTGAGGCTGCTGGACTTTCTGGCCCCCATTTTCCTTTTCTGAGGCACAGCGCCAAGGATTGAAGTGTGGGCAGACACAGAGGGTTAGGGGCAGATCAAGCCCTCTTTCCTCTCCCGTCTGTGTGGGAGGGAGGGGTAAATGTCAATGCTGGCTTTGGGCAGTGTGCAAGAGAGTGTAACAGACACTCGGCTTACACAACTGTAGCCAGCAGCCCTGCTGGGAAGCCATAGTTTGGTCTGAATAATGTGTCCGGGTTGCAGGTGTTCTGAAACCCGAACGCATGATTCCAAACCCGAACTGTCTGGGTGAATCCCGGGCAGGTGGCAACCCTGCCCTCACCACTGGCAATGATGTGGTTCCCCATCCGGTGGAACATCTGCAACTTGGTTGGGCTTCCGCCTTAAAACCCCAACCCTGCGCTGCTTATCTCAAACCTGGATAGGCTTCAGAGAGCATATCAGCCAGGTGCTCCCGGGATAGGCCTCTGGCTTCTGGTCTAGCAACCCAAAGCCTTGTAACACATGTCCACCCAGACAGCTGTCCAGGTGGCACAGAACCCCAATCGCCTGATTCCTTCTGAATAAATAGGCTCTCCCAGCAGGCCAAGGGACTAAAGAAACTCCTGCCGATTGGCTGAGATAACCCATCCACTCCTAGTTGAATTCACTATGTCCTGGTCATTCTAATGCCACAGGCAACAATGCCACCTAGTGACAGAAGAGAGAGGGGCATCAAATCCAGAGTTAGGGAAAAGCCAGTGAATCCCCTATCAATCAGCCAGTCTACTTACCACCTAGCAAGCTAAATTTGTTAACAACCCTGCCTACTACCAGGGTGATATACCGTATATACTCGAGTATAAGCCGAGATTTTCAGCCTCTTTTTTGAGGCTGAAAGTGCCCCCCTCGGCTTATACTCGAGTCATCGCTGTCTGCCCGCTCGATCAGCGTGTCGAGCAGACAGACAGCGGCCATTCTGATTCAAAAGCCGCGCCTCCGGCTCCGCCTTCGCCTGTGATAGGCGGAACACTGAATTTCCCAGCAGCCTGTGTTCCGCCTATCACGGACGTCGTATCATCCTCGTACTACGGACGAGGATGATACGACGTCTGTGATAGGCGGAACACAGGCTGCTGGGAAATTCAGTGTTCCGCCTATCACAGGCGAAGGCGGCGGCGCAGCTTTTGAACTTTACAATGGCCGCCGACGAAGAGGGCACGGGACGGCACGGCACGGGACGGGACGGGACGGGGGCAAGGCAAGGCACGGCACGGGACGGATGCAAGGAGGCAAGGCACGGCACGGGACGGAGGCAAGGAGGCAAGGCACGGGACGGAGGCTCGGGACAAAGGTAGGCTGGACACACACACACACACACACACACACACACACACACACACACACACACACACACACACACACACACATGGATGGAGACACACACAGGGATGGATGGATGGATGGATGGAGACACACACACACAGGGATGGATGGATGGATGGATGGATGGAGACACACACACACAGGGATGGATGGATGGATGGATGGAGACACACACACACAGGGATGGATGGATGGATGGACACACACACACACAGGGATGGATGGACGGACACACAGGGATGGACGGACACACAGGGATGGACGGACACACAGGGATGGACGGACACACAGGGATGGACGGACACACACACAGGGATGGACAGGCATGTCTCACCCTCGGCTTATACACGAGTCAATAAGTTTGCCAGTTTTTTTGGGGGTAAATTGGGGGCCTCGGCTTATATTCGGGTCGGCCTATACTCGAGTATATACGGTATATATATATATGAGACACTTTGCTACAGTGTAAAGTAGTGAATGTACAGCTTGTATAACAGTGTAAATTTGCTGTCCCCTCAAAATAACTCAACACACAGCCATTAATGTCTAAACTGCTGGAAATAAAAGTGAACACACCCCTAAGTGAAAATGTCCAAATTGGGCCCAATTAGCCATTTCCCTCCCTGGTGTCATGTGACTCGTTAGTGTTACAAGGTCTCAGGAGTGAATGGGGAGTAGGTGTGTTAAATTTGGTGTTATCGCTCTCACTCTCTCATACTAGTCACTGGAAGTTCAACATGGTACCTCATGGCAAAGAACTCTCTGAGGATCTGAAAAAAAGAATTGTTGCTCTACATAAAGATGTCCTAGGCTATAAGAAGTTTGTCAAGACCCTGAAACTGAGCTGCAGCACGGTAGCCAAGACCATACAGTGATTTAACAGGACAGGTTCCACTCAGAACAGGCTTCGCCATGGTCGACCAAAGAAGACGAGTGCACGTGCTCAGCATCATAGCCAGAGGTTGTCTTTGGGAAATAGATGTATGAGTGCTGCCAGCATTGCTGCAGAGGTTGATGGGGTGGGGGGGTCAGCCCGTCAGTGCTCAGACCATACGTCACACACTGTATCAAATTGGTCTGTATGGCTGTTGTCCCAGAAGGAAACCTCTTCTAAAGATGATGCACAAGAAAGCTCGCAAACAGTTTTCTGAAGACAAGCAGAATAAGGACATGGATTACTGGATTCATGTCCTGTGGTCTGATGAGACCAAGATAAACTTATTTGGTTCAGATGGTGTAATGCGTGTGTGGGGACAACCAGGTGAGGAGTACAAAGACAAGTGTGTCTTGCCTACAGTCAAGCATGGTGGTGGGAGTGTCAGGGTCTGGAGCTGCATGACTGCTGCCGGCACTGGGGAGCTACAGTTCATTGAGGGAACCATGAATGCCAACATGTGACATACTGAAGCAGAGCATCATTCCCTCCCTTTGGAGACTGGGCATGGTTCCAACATAATGACCCCAAACACACCTCCAAGATGACCACTGTCTTGCTAAAGAAGCTGAGGGTAAAGGTGATGGACTGGCCAATCATGTCTCCAGACCTAAACCCTATTGAGCATCTGTGGGGCATCCTCAAATGGAAGGTAGAGGAGCGCAAGGTCTCTAACAACCACCAGCTCCGTGATGTCATCATAGAGGAGTGGAAGAGGACTCCAGTGGCAACCTGTGAAGCTCTGGTGATCTCCATGCCCAAGAGGGTTAAGGCAGTGCTGGAAATTAAGGGTGGCCACAATAAATATGGACACTTTGGGCCCAATATGGACAATTTCACTTAGGGGTGTACTCACTTTTGTTGCCAGGGGTTTAGACATTAAAGCGGTAGTAAACCCGCTAATGTTTTTTTTACCACCTGCAAAGCAAAAGGCATAATGAGCTAGTATGCACCGCATACTAGCTCATTATGAAATACTTACCTTAGAACGAGGCCCCGACATCTGGCCCGATCCACGCCTAGGGAGCTGACATGCTCCCTCTGCGTTTCTTCCGGGTATCGCGGCTCCGGCGCTGTGAGTGGCCGGAGCCGCGATATCGTCACTCCCGCGCATGCGCGCGGGAGATTTCATCCCGGCCGGTCGGCCACTGCCGGATTTTCAGCCGAGAATCCCCTTGTGAGCATGCGCCGCTGCAGTCAGCGGCGCATACCGAGGGGAATATCTCCTAAACCGTACAGGTTTAGGAGATATTTTTTTTACCTACAGGTAAGCCCTATTATAGGCTTTCCTGTAGGTAAAAGTAAAAAAAAAAAAAAAAAAGAGTATACAACCACTTTAATGGCTGTGTGTTGAGTTATTTTGAGGGGACAGCAAATTGACCCTGTTATACAAGCTGTACACTCACTACTTTACATTGTAGCAAAGTATCATTTCTTCAGTGTTGTCACATGAAAAGATATAATAAAATATTTACAAAATTGTGAGGGGTGTACTCACTTTTGTGAGATACTGTATACTGTGTGTGTGTGTGTGTGTGTGTGTGTGTGTGTGTGTATATATATATATATATATATATATATATGTATGAAGGAAACTATGATTTTCCTATGTAGTTTAGAAATGAACAGATTAGATCTCTTGGTCTAGATTCACATGCATTAGTTTGCATTTTTTGCACATTGCCGCAACCCAACTGCGTACGGTTTCTGCGTCTCAATATTTTCTTAATAAATGAATGATTTCTCAGCTCTGGCAGTGAAGGACACATCCTGTTTTGGAAGTAGAGACAATCTGTTATGTGTAGCAGCCCTCCCCTCCTTCCTCTCGATTTATGAGCGGAGCGGTCACATTGCGTATTCATCCCTTTGTTGTCCATAGTACAAATATCTCCGATATTTACACATCACTTTGATGCTTACAAACAAATGTCAATGTCTTCTAGCAGAGTTCTATATTTTGGGGAAAATGTCTTTCCTATGATTACAAACAGAAGATCGGACCTTGTTCCAAGAACCGAAGACATCTACAATAGAAAAGACAATTATCCTGCAAAATGAATGGCTAGCAGTGGGAATTCGATACCATATCCTATTCAGACACTCCTGACAGGTGTGTAATCCCATCCCGGACCTGTCGGCTCACTGTGCGCCATTTCATAGTTTAAAAGAAACAATCCACTTGTGACGGAAAACGATAGCGGTATTTGATTAAAAAAACAAAGACACAAATGTACTTTGCAGAATATCATTATCACCAATCTGGTTTAAAAATATGTATTATTAACTCAGAAAGGTCTCTTCTATTGCTCTCAGCCTCCTCCAAAAACGTTTTCTCCCCATTGTGGGGTCACCAGTACGGTATTTGTACATTGAAATCTCCTCTCAAGCGTCTCTTCTCCAAAGAGAATAAATTCAGTACTCATGATTGCATATTGCAAAAATATGGCACTGAATTGGTTAAAGCAAAAGATCCTTTTTTTTTTATCTTTTAAGGTAAAGAAGATATTTGGGGTCTTTTTGATCCCAGATCTCTCCATAAAGAGGACCTGTCATCCTTATTTATATTACAAGGGATGTTTACATTCCTTGTAAAAGGAATAAAAGTGATTTTTTTTAAAAAGCACAGCGTAAAAATAAAAAAAATGTAATAAATAAGCAAAAAAAATAAAAAATTTAAAAATTAAAGTCCCCCTATTCCCTCCGCGCTTGCACTCGGAAGTGGACACATATGGAAGTCGCATATGTAAACGATGTTTGCACCACATGTGAGGTATCACCGCAAACTAGGGTTGTCCTGATCCCGATACTAGTACTGGGACCAATACCGAGCATTTGCGCGAGTACTTGTACTCACGCAAATGATCCTGATGCTTTATCCGATACCTGGTCGGCGGGCAGAGTCAGTGGGCGGAGTCGGTGGAGCGGAGATCGAGTCCTCACCTGCAGTGGAACTAGCTGGGTAAGCTGACAGGGGTGCAGGGTGCAGCTGCATGAGGATCGGTGACCAGAGCCATCACATTCGGTCACCATCAGCGGCTGAACATCCCGGCGCCACTCTTGGTACACCCTGCACTCGGCTGTAGTAAGCCAGCAGTGGACATCTTGTTACACCCAGCCCATATAGTTTGGGCTGGGTGTAACAAGATGTCTGCTGCTGCTTACTGCAGCGGAGTGCAGGGTGTACCAAGATGGGCGTTGCAGCATAGCATTTCAAAATAAATCCTTTCCTTATGTCATTTATTGCTGCATTTCAGTGCCAGCCACCTGTCATAAGTGCTGCCTATTAGTGCCATCTATCAGTACCAGCCATTAGTGCCACCTATCAATGCCCATAAGTGCTGCCTATCAGTGCCAGCCACCTGTCAGTGCCCATAAATGCCGCCTATCAGTGCCACCTATCAGTCCCCATCAGTCAGTGCCATCTATCAGTGCCAGCCATCAGTCACTGCCACCTATCAGTCCCCATCAGTCAGTGCCACCTATCAGTCCCCATCAGTCAGTGCCATCTATCAGTCCCTATCACTCAGTGCCATCCATCAGTGCCAGCCATCGGTCAGTGCCACCTATCAGTCCCCATCAAACTGTCACATAACATTAAAATAAGTATCGGTAATCGGTATCGGCGAGTACTTAAAAAAAAGTATCGGAACTTGTACTCGGTCTTAAAAAGTGGTATCAGGACAACCCCACCGCAAACATTAGAGCGAGAGCAATAATTCTATCAGTGCCAGCCATAAGTCAGTGCCACCTATCAGTGCCAGCCATCAGTCAGTGCCACCTATCACTCCCCATCAATCAGTGCCATCTATGAGTGCCATCTGTCAGTCCCTATCACTCAGTGCCATCCATCAGTCAGTGCCACCTATCAGTCCCCATCAGTCAGTGCCATCTACGAGTGCCATCTATCAGTCCTTATCACTCAGTGCCATCCATCAGTGCCAGCCATCAGTCAGTGCCACCTATCAGTCCCCATCAGTCAGTGCCATCTATGAGTGCCATCTATCAGTCCTTATCACTCAGTGCCATCCATCAGTGCCAGCCATCAGTCAGTGCCACCTATCAGTCCCCATCAGTCAGTGCCATCTATGAGTGCCATCTATCAGTCCTTATCACTCAGTGCCATCCGTCAATGCCAGCCATCAGTCAGTGCCACCTATCAGTGACAGCCATCAGTCAGTGCCACCTATCAGTACCCATCAAACTGTCACATAACATTAAAATAAGTATCGGAACTTGTACTCGGTCTTAAAAAGTGGTATCTTGACAACCCCATCGCAAACATTAGAGCGAGAGCAATAATTCTATCACCAGACCTCCTCTGTAACTCCGAACTGATAACCTGTAATGCTGTGCAAATACTGTGTGAGATAAAAGTTTGCAATGGCCTTTTATTTTTAACAGATAAGAGGACCATTTTATTCCCCGGGTCTCTGCTCAAAAAATATATATATACTGTTTGGGGGTTATAAGTAATTTTCTAGCAAAAAATACTGAATTTTCCTCCCAAACAAAAAGTGTCAGACTAGGCGGCCTGGTCAGCGAGTGGTTCCCCGAGACCTGAAAACTACTTCAAGGGTTCTTCCATGGAGGGAAGGCTGAGGAGAGGGGGCAGCACACAGGTGACAGGTTCTCTTTTATTACAATAGAATGTAGGGAAAGCTTTGTATGATATTTGTATTGAGGAGGAGAAGGGGAGGTCGGCTATGCTGCACTTTGGCCCTCCATGTTCTGTTACTCGGGATACCTAAAAGAAAAGTCTCTCAGGAAAAGGCGACACAACAACAACCCCGCCCTTCCTGCCCCGCGCGCGCCCCCGCCCTTCCTGCCCCGCGCGCGCGCCCCCGCCCTCTTAGGGTCGCGCGCACCCCTTCCTCCGCCCTCATAAAGCGCATGCGCAGTCACCCGCTCCGGAGAAGTCGGCGGAAAAGTTAGCTGGAAGAAGTGGAAAAAAAAAAAAAAGTTTTGTGAGGCAGGATGTCGGGCACCGCGAACGTGTCGGCCATGAGGAAGATGGTGTCGCAGCTGCGGCTGGAGGCCAGCATCAACCGGGTGAAGGTGAGGAGGGAGAGCCGGAGGCGCGCATCGGGGCCGGAATCCCCCTAACTTCCCTGTCCGGGGTGGGGGAGGGGTGAGGGCACAGGATATCGAGGTGCGGTGTATACATACGGACGGTGTGTTCTCATCACTATGGGGGGGGGGCAGTGACACTTGTGGGTGACTGGTCCTTTCAATGATCCACCCCCCCCACAAACAGTTCAGTTATTGGGGGGTCCCAATCCTTTATTTCGTGGGTTCAGCCCCATTCATCTCTTCTGACAATCCAAACGTTGTGCTGCGGGGCCCTGAGCCGCCATCTCCCTCCCCCCCCCCACCTCATGGGGGGGGGGGGCAGGAAGAGAACACTGACCCCCTGATGGTGCAATACCATGTCTGGCCACTATTTGTCCTCCTCCTCCCGGGTCAGGGGTCTCCCAGGAGGAGTCCTCACCATGGTAACAGTGGGGGGTGGGGACAGAGGAGACATTATAAGAGAACTTTTTTGGGTGGGGGTTGAATTGTGGAAGAAGTGAATTGTCAGTGCTGGGATTCTTTGCCCTCCTATAGGGAAAACTCCTTCATACACTCCAACTGGCCATAACTTTATGACCCCCTCCCCCCCCTCCAATAGCCCTGACCCATTGAGGAATGGACCCCGCTAGGCCGCTGTGCTATCTGGCACCAAGCCCTCAGTAGCAGATCCCGTAAGTTCTCCATAGATCAGGCTACTATCGATTTTTAATTTCCGGCACATCCCACAGATGCTCAATTGGATTGAGATCTGGAGAATTAGGAGGCAGAGTCAGCACCGCAAACTTATGTTCCACAAGCCATTTTTGCGGTGTGGCAGGGCACGTTATCATGATGAAAGTGGGCACTGCTGTCGGGGAATGCCGTTTCCATGAAGGGGTGTAGTTGGTCAGCAACAATGTATAGGTAGGTGGTTTGTGTGTCAAAGTAACGCCCACATGAATGGCAGGACTTGAAGGGGTTGTAAAGGTAAGTGGCTTTTCACCTTTAAGAGGAGTTTCACCCAAAAAAATAAAAAATTTAAGTCCGCAGCTACAAATACTGCAATAATCAGACACTTGCCTGTCCCAGGATCCAGCGATGCGGGGGAACGAAGCCCTGCTCGTCCTCCCGGGGGGGGGGGGCATTGCAACTGTGGGCACCCAGCTGTGGCTTCACAGCCGGGCACCCACTGCGCATGTGCGAGTGATGCCGCACACCGTGGTTGGCTGTGCTGTCATCTGGGACCTGTCACGTGTCCCAGATGACTGGGGGGGGGGGGGGCCCAGAGCCCTTCCTGCGCCGAGGGGAAATTGTCAGGAGGCAGACTACAAGGTACCCCCCTAGCAACAGCCATTTAGAGTTGAGTTAAAAAAAAAAAAATAAATTCCAAACGTTTGTTTTTTATTTATTTTTTTGTGGGTGGAACAAGGAGGGCACCCCCCCCCCCCAAAAAAAAAATTAAAAAAATGAATTTGTATTTTAACTTGCCTAAAACAGCTGTTGCTAGGCAGTCTTCCTAGTCTGCCTCTTCCTATTCCGCCATGCTTCCTCCTCTTCGGTGAGCAGCCCCGTTTGCCTTCTGGGACGTGTGTGTGTGTCTGTCTCCCAGAAAACAAGGGGATCAGTCAAAGCGCCGTGTGACCCGCGCATGCGCAGTAGGAAACAGGCAGTGAAGCCGCCAAGGCTCCAATTCCTGTTACCCTTCGTTAAGATGGAGGCGCCGGCACCCGATTCGATGGATGGGAAGGCCGAGATCGCTGGACAGGTAAGTGTCCTTCTTAAAAGTCAGCAGCTACAGTGTTTGTAACTGCTGACTTTAAAAAAAAAAAAATTTAAAATTCTTGGCTGGAACACCCCTTTAATGCAACCTATGCATTAAGGTGAAAAAAACACCTGACAGTGACCGACCCGAACCTGTCCCACGGGGATTTGCCGTCTCCCGACTAGCGGGGTTCTCGGCTGTTGATTGGATAGATGGCAGCGCATCCATTGGCTCCTGCTGCTGTCAATGAGAGTAGGGGGGCGGAGGTGTGTATGAAGAGACTTGCAATTGGTAGGTGGGAGGGCGTGCTGGCGGGGAACCTAAGAGGCTCTGGGCTGCTTTGTGCAAAACCACTGCACAGCAGGAAAGTAGAACATGTTTAGAGTTTTTTCTTTCCTATAGATCAGGGATATGCAATTAGCGGACCACCAGCTGTTGCAAAACTACAAGTCCCATCATGCCTCTGCCTCTGAGTGTCATGCTTGTGGCTGTCAGTCTTGCTATGCCTCATGGGACTTGTAGTTCTGCAACTGCTGGAGGCCCGCTAATTTGCATATCCCTGGTATAGAAAGACTTTAAGGGAAGGTTATAAAACTGCAGCTCACCTGCCTGTTTTTTACCACCCCAGCCAGGAATTGAGGTTGGTTCTGTCTTGTCATGGCTTCTAATGCACATGGTGAGAAGCTCGGTGTGCGGTGAAATCTGAGTAAGTGGTATCAGTCGACCTCTAATTGAATATCAGAGCGGCCGACTTTCAAAAAATTGGTATCGGTTAAACTTGCTGATGTTACTGCTATTGGTCAGACCTCCTCCTGTCCCCGCGTGGAGCTTGCTGCAGTGTCTGCCAGCATTGCGGCGGGCAGCACAGAGATGGCATCTCACTGCCCACCTCACATCACCAGTGCTCTGCCCCTACAGCAGGGCTGTGATGCCTGTTCTTGACATAGCGGAGGCTGCCAGAAGTAGTGTAAGTAGTAGTGACATGCTGCATCTGAGGCAGGTGACAATCTACAGAATGTCGGCCTGAAAGGTGGTCATAAAAGATACGGGACCCCCCCTAGTTTTTAATACAGGAGATGCCTTCATGGGTAACTGTCAGTGTGGAGGAGTGGGTGTTCTAGTCAGGCTGTATCTGCATGCAGACAGCCCTACGTACCATCTAAATGTGGTGCTGAGCTTCTGTGGTTGGAAGCTAAAATCCAATGCTTAAGGTCCAGGGACAGTTGGACTGGTGAGGAAAGGGCTAGATGATGATGGACATCCTTTAGCCAGGAAATGAAGGGGGGGCTAGATTGACCTACTGCAAAATGTGAAGTGTTCAGTGACATCGGTGCAAGAGATCTCAGTAGGAGTACAGTGGATGAGTCTGTATTACTGTAGGTTGGAACTCTGCTTTGAAGGCAAGTGAGAAATCAAAGCCAAAACTTATTTTTATTTTTAAAAAGCCAAGAGGATAGAACCCCTGGCAGGTTTGTACTGGTATCCAGGTCTCTGTGAGATTTTCCTTCACTTCCTGTCCTGCTGACAACATTGTTCTGCCGGACAGGAGTGGCACTCCCTCCCTAACAGCAATACAGACAGAAATAAAATGCTCTTCTTTAGAGGAAGGTGGGCCCAGCAGACTGTTGATGGGATTTGCACTGGTCTTTATTTAAATTCTATAATTCACATTTTTTTATTCTATCCTCCACCTTCCATTGATGAGTTGTGGCAGTCTTTATACTAATTCATATTGTTAATGTGATCTGGACAAATCTCAGATCAAAAGAGCTATGTATGCATGTATCCTTATCACAAAGTGCAAAAGTGAGAAAATCCTAACTTTTGGGTTGACACCAGAACATAAAGGGGGGAATCTTACAATGGGGTCACTAATTCTGGTGGCAAGTTTTGTGGCGGGCGTTCCTCCCTGTTTTGGCTATTGAAAAGGACGTGAAGGAAAATTTTCCCCAATGGCACACAAGTGACGGGTTATAATCCTCCTGGGTTCAAAACTAATCTTGGGAATTATTTGATGCTTGGAAGCAACTTCAGCAGGTTGGTCGATAGTAAGTTTGACCCTCCTGTGACATAGGTCATACTTCAGTAGCAGCGGGGGATTTTGCACACCCTTGGCCTAGTGTAACTCTGAGACAACTGTAAGGCTTCATGTACTCGGGACGTTGTCTAACCTCTCCTGAATGATTTCACTGGACAGCTAAAAATGGCCATTTAGCTGCATTTATCAGCATTTGCATCTGGTGTATATATGTATGGATTACAACTGGTGACCTGTCTCTTTGGGGACTTGGCGCACACAGAAGCTCATTGTGCCACACATTTTAAATGCTCACCTGTCAGGTGGGCCTGTGGGATGTAGCAGTGTGGAGATTTCTGTTTGATGCTGACAATTAAGTATGCAATTGCATGGACAGATCACATGCAAGACCATAAAATGCAGTTCTAGTGATCTGTTCTGGATAGTTTATTACTGTGTGTGTGTGTGTGTGTGTGTTGGGTCGGCATGACACAAGCAACACATGTAAATGCAGCATGTGAACTAAATGGTTTCCCAAGACCTGGTCTTTTTGAGGTACTTATGGCAGCCATAACTGGGTACTGAATGCCTCCTTTTAAAGGCACCCTGTCACCATATTCTTGGCTGTCTTTAACCACTTCAATACTGGTCACTTTCACCTCCTTCCTGCTCAGGCCATCTTTCAGCACTTTTATACTTTGGCGCTTGTGTGGTCATACTACACTGTACCCAAATTAAATTTCTATCGTTTTTTTTCACAAATGGAGCTTTCTTTTGGTGGTATTTAATCACCACTTTTTTTTTTTTTTTTTTTTTTTTTAAGAAAGTTGCTAATCTTCATTCATTTTAGGTCAAAGTATTCTGCTACATTTCTTTGGTGAAAATAACCCAAATCAGTGTATATTTACTCTGTAGCAAAGTTGGAGTCCACAAACTATGGTATATCTGAAAATTGATCATTCCTGATTGTATTGATGGCCTATCATTTCTTAAAGCTCCTATAATGGAAGGACAGTACAAATACCCCCGGATGACCTTTTTGGAAAGTAGACATTCTGAAGTATTAACCACATTGCCCGCGTTATAGCCAAACGACTGCTACAGCGCGGACGCCAATTGCCTGGAGAACATCCCTGAACGTCCTCCTGTCTACTTCCGCAATGCGAGCGTGCATCGGAAGTTCTGTGCTGGTCATGTCCCTTGGACACAGCCAGTCACAGATCGCTGTAAATGGCCAATCACAGCGGCCGTTTACAGCGCGATCAGCGTGTCCAATGGGAGATTATCTCATTATGTAAACATGAGATCATCTCTCATTGCCGGCTCTCCCTCCTCACACAGACAGCGTGTGAGGTAGAGATCAACCGCTGCAGCCTGTGAGTGTGTGGGGGGGGGATTGTCATTAGTGCCATCTGTAGTCATTGTCCTGGTGCTCCAGGACCTTCAAAAGTGTAATAGGTAGTCAACAAGTTAGATGTGTCATTTATGCTCCTAGAACACGTGATGGCGCTCCCTGCATGTTGGGTCTCTCTAAGTGGCCAGGTTGTGGAAAAGTCCCACACATGGTATCGTAATACTCAGGAGTAGCAGAATTTATTTTGTTGTATACACACGCCATGCGAGAGAAATTTCTTATTACAATGACAATTTTGGGGGGGGGGGGAGAGAATCTTCATTTTGCAAAGAATTGTGGGAAAAAAATGACATCAAAAAGCTCACCATGCCTCTTACTAAATACCTTGGAATGCCTACTTTCAAAAAAAGGGGTCATTTGGGGGATATTTGTACTTTCCTGGCATGTTCAGGTCGCAAGAAATGAGATAGGCCACCAGTACATCAGATGTGATCAATTTTTTATTTTATTTTTTTTATGATTTGCACCACAGCTTGTAGACTCTAACTTTCACAAAGACCAAATTAATATCCACTAATTTGGGTTATTTTTACAAAAGATATGTAGCAGTATAAATTGTGGCCAAAATTTATGAAGAAAAATTAATTTGCAAAATTTAATCACAGAAACCAAGAAAAATGCATTTTTTTTTTAATTTATAGCGCACAAAATAAAAAACCCAGAGATGATCAAATACCATCAAAAGAAAGCTCTATTTGTGTGGGGGGGGGAGACAGGACAAAATAATTTGGGTACAATAGGGCTGCAACTAACTATTATTTTCATTATCGATTAGTTGGCCGATTGTTTTGGTTAGTAACCTTTAAAATAAATGTAATTTTGCTACGATATGCATTTTTACATATTTTTTTGGCCGATTTGTTGTTGGGCAGATTAAAAAACACAAATTGCCACAAAAAAACCCGCATTATTACATACTTTTCTGCAGCTTCTCCATTGAAGTATATTGAACCAAAAAACAAAATGGCACCGTTTTGCGTTAAAAAAAAAAAAAAAAAAATGTCCTTGTCTTTTCCAAATACGCAGCAGCTGAAAAAATCATGGATGTGAACTTGTCCCATAGGAAACCATGTAAATGAACTGTAGTGTGTAGTTCTGCAAAAAGCACCAAAAAATAGGTGTGACCCAGGCCTGAGATGTTTAGTAACATAATGGGGTTAAAAAAAACTAAAATGAGTACAAAGAGCAAATCGCCACTGTAAGGGGTTCATTTTTTACTATAGGACAGTGAAAGTAATATTTACAGTAGAAATTTGCTCTTTGTACTATAAAGGGCGTTTTTTTTTTTTTTTTTTTTTTTTTTTTTTTTTTCCCCATTGTTGGTGGCCAATTAACACATTATTATGAAAATGGTAATCGATTAATTTCATAATCGATTAGTTGTCGATTAATCGATCAGTTGTTTCAGCCCTAGGGTACAGTGTTGCATGACTAATTGTGAGCACCGAAAGCTGAAAATTAGTAATTGGTCTGGGCAGGAGGGGGGATTAAAGAGGAAGTAAAGCCTGGTGGGTTTACTTCCGCTTTGATTCCCTGCAAAGGTAAAGCATAATGGGCTCCTATGCATAGTAGTCCATTATGTGTCACTTACCTGACACAGGAGCCAGCGAAGTCACCGCTGTCCCCTGTAGTCCAGAGCATCCATCTTCTCGGTGGGTCTCGCTGCTCCGCCGCTGTCATTCGGCGAAGCCGCATTGACGTCACGCATGCACATGGGAGCCGCCACTCGCAGCATGCTCAGTGTGCCTGCGCGCCGCTGTCTACGGCTCATGTGCCGTAGACAGCGGTGCCTGTCTTTTGGAAAATATCTCCTAAACTGTGTAGGTTTAGGAGATATTTCTTGGACCTACAGGTGAGCCTTAATCTAGGCTTACCTGTAGGTCAAAGTTGGTTGTAAGGGTTTACAACCACTTTAAGTGCCCTGTAGGCAAGTGGTTAAGAGGCATTGTGTGTGGTTCCCCCCCCCCCCCCATTTTCTGGATGAATGTAGATATTGTTGTGATTGGCACTGGCTGTACCATGTGATCGCTAACCAATCACAGCTAGCAACACAGTTGTATACAATGAAAGCGATTCATTGTTTACAATTTTCACGTGATTGGTCACAGCGATCACATGATACTGGTGGTGGACACTGCAGGTGACAGATTGTGCTAGAGGAACTCGTATGTCCTCCCAGAATAATAGGGTTCCCACCCATTTATGACAGGGGAGCAATTAAAGCCAGTGCTTCCTTGCAACTCCTGCTTCCTGATGCAGGCAACTCATCTGCGGGGGGGGGGGGGGGGGGGGGTTTGAACTCGTCCTTTAAACCTCAATGTGCCAGGACTTTTGAATTGCTCCAAAATGACTTCACCCAAAGCAGTCATTCAAATGTGTCTAACTATAGTGTACATTAGATTGTAAGCTTCAGGTGACGATTCTGTTGGTTTGGGGGATCTCTATTGTTTCCCTGTAGTGTTGTTTATAACGGGGTAAAAGCATCTTGTTTCCTCCTTGCAGGTCTCTCAAGCGGCCGCTGACCTGAAGCAGTTCTGTATGCAAAATGCACAACATGATCCCTTACTAACTGGAATTTCCTCAAGCACAAATCCTTTCCGACCCCCGAAAGTTTGTTCTTTCCTGTAAATTGTATTTTTGGCTCTATGGTGAGTGCATAGTTTATACCATGTATCTGTAGTGTGTATTAGCTGCACAGTCAAGTGGCATGTAAAGTGTTTGTTTTTTTTTTTTTTTTGGTGCTTGGTACTAAGAATCATTAACACTTGCATCCGGTAAGGTAAATAGACTGCACTTCGTGTAGTTGCACTTTGTTTTCGCAGAACAAGGTGAAATGTAGTAAATCTCTGCTGATTTTTCCATTATCTGATGTGTAAGAATGTGCGCTTTTTTTTTATTTTTTTATTTTTTTATTTTTTTTTCCCCTTCTCACCTGATTGGGGTGCTCTTTGCAAAGTGAATAAAAATGAGTGCAACTGCACTTAGGCCAGACATACACTGTTGGAATCTCAACCAGCTGAGATTTGAACCTTTAATGGGCAGGCTGAATGTACCAAGAAGAACGCTCAACTTGGGTACAGCCAGCCCACTGGATTCTCACTGTGTAGAGAAGCTGGATACACACTATAAAATCTTTGTTTTTTGTTTGTTTTTGTTTTTTCAAAATCCTATGAGGTTAAATCTAAACACTTTCACTTTGCATGAAGGCAGGCTCTTGCACTACATATTGAAAGTAAATCTAAAGGAAATCTAACAACAAAAGTTGTATAGTGTGTATCCAGCTTTAGTCTATTTGCATTTAGTAAATCAAACCCCCATTGTCTACCTAGGTGGTGCTTTATCTAATATTACTTGGTAAAGCAAGAATTGTCTGAAGTGCAGTAACCCATGGTACCCAGAATTCATCTTTCACTTTGCCAATAAACTGCTTTAGTAAATCTTTCTGTTCTTTTTAAAGTAAATGGTATTTTGAAACAAACATTGGGGTTGATTTGCTAAAGGCAAATACATTCTGCACTGAAGTGCAGTTGCTGTGGATCTGGGGGGGGGGGGGGAGATCTCAGACAACCAAAAGGATGGTATATGCTAAATAAGAAACGGCTTGTGTTGCTGTCAAAAAAATATGACCAGAACTTTTTTATTTAACTTCATCAATGCAGATGTGCTGTAACTTTCTTTCCTTGCCCCTCTACAGATTAACTTTAGCTGGATCGCATTTTGTCAGAAGGAGTGGCTTGGTTTGACCCTGTACAAGACTTCACCCCTGGGACGTGCCAAGTTCCCCCCTCCATGTACAATCAATTGTCAGACCTGTTTTAACATCTACCTCTCCGCTTTGTGCTATTTGCCCTAATGTGCATTTCTTTTTTTTTTTTTCTTTTTTTTTTGTCTTTAAAAGGATATTGATTTTTATACACTGGTGACTAACCACAATAAATAAATTTCATTTTAATACTGCTTGGTGTAGGTTTATATGGTCATTTCATAATTTTGCGTTTTTGTACAAATTAATAACTGTTACTGTGCATTTTAAGCAAGTCCATCTGTAGGATATGGGCAATGGTTCCTTTGGATAAATTATGGCAATTTATATCAAACTATTTAGAGATCATACAAGGGTTGGACAAAATTCTGGAAACAAATTAGGATGAAGGAACTAGTTTGTTACATAATATGGTGTTGGGGTGCATTTTAGCATCCAAGATGGTCTGAATTCTCCTGGAAAATGACAAGTTTTGAATGGTGGATAATGGGATCTGATAACACGCTTCAGGCAAAAACCTGGGACCAATTTACACCTGCAGATCGTGTGGGGTTTCCATATTTTTGTCCAACTCCTGTATGTATACTGAGTTGATGGTGGAGCTTTCACCATTTTGCTATTCAGTGAGGATAGCTTGGGAATGGTAGCTTTAACCACTTGCTTACTGGGCACTTAAACCCCCCTCAGTCCCAGACCAATTTTCAGCTTTCAGCGCTGATGCACTTTGAGTGACAATTACGCGGTCATACAACACTGTACCCAAATGAAATTTTTATCATTTTTTTCCCACAAATAGAGCTTTCTTTTGGTGGTATTTAGTTACAGCTCGGAGTTTTATTTTTTGCTAAACAAACAAAAAAAGATGCAAAAAAAAAAAAATCATGTTTTAATAGTTTGTTATAAAATTTTGCAAACGGGTCATTTTTCTCCTTCATTGAAGTGCGCTGATTAGGCGGCACTGATGGGCTGCATTGGTGGGCACTGATGGGCTGCATTGGTGGGCACTGATGGGCTGCATTGGTGGGCACTGATGGGCTGCATTGGTGGGCACTGATGGGCTGCATTGGTGGGCACTGATGGGCTGCATTGGTGGGCACTGATGGGCTGCATTGGTGGGCACTGATGGGCTGCATTGGTGGGCACTGATGGGCTGCATTGGTGGGCACTGATGGGCTGCATTGGTGGGCACTGATGGGCTGCATTGGTGGGCACTGATGGGCACAGTTAAGGCGGCACTGATGGGCTGCATTGGTGGGCACTGATGGGCACAGTTAAGGCGGCACTGATGGGCACAGTTAAGGCGGCACTGATGGGCACAGTTAAGGCGGCACTGATGGGCACAGTTAAGGCGGCACTGATGGGCACAGTTAAGGCGGCACTGATGGGCAAAGATGGGCACAGATAAGATGGCACGGATGGGCAAAGATGGGCACAGATAAGATGGCACGGATGGGTGGCACTGATAGGCGGCACTGATGGGCGGCACTGGGGTGCAGCACCTTTGAGGCAGATTTTGGGTGGCACTGCTGGGTGGCACTGTGGGCACTATGGGCACTGACAGGGGGGCACTTACTTTATTTCAGGATGGCACTGCGGGTGGCAGGTGGGCACTGGCAGGGGGCAGGTGTCCGTTTAAATTGCTGGCCGTGATCGGGACTGATGTCCCGAACACGGCCGCCGGCGATCGGCTTTTTTTTTTTTCTCCTCGCGCTGTCAGCACGAGGAGGAATACTAGCCGATTACCGGCTCCGTTTTATCACATGATCAGCTGTCATTGGCTGACAGCTGATCACGTGATAAGGGGTCGGGATCGACCCCTTACACGGATCGGTGATCAGGTGAGTCTCACGGACTCGCCGATCACAGAGCGCGCCGCGCGCGCCCCTCAGGGGGCGCGCAGGCCGCTCGTAACCGGGACTACGTCAATAGACGTAGTCCCGGAAATGTGGGTCCGCGCTATTGCCGTCATTTTGCAATAGCGCGGATCCCAAGTGGTTAATCTCCTCCCCCCCCCCCCCCCCCCCCCTTTTAAAAGAGGAATTGAACTGTAGAAGCTGTTCCAATAAAAGCTAGGTAGAGGGGGGGGTGACTAGTCTCTAGCAGTGGTGTGGTAGGGGGACTGGGACAGCTGGTGCACTCACCCCAGGTGCAACACTTAAAGGGGAGCAAAATTATTTCTGCACCGTCCAGAGTGTGCTGGGAGCCTCCCCCCCACATGAAGTGTTGCAGCGATCAAGGGTATTTCTTAGTGTGTGTGTGTCTGTCATAGCCCAGATGTTCCTCTGCAGCAGCCCATCTCCCGCCAGTATGTGTAGGAATGGGAGCAGGGCGGTGCTTTGTGTTTGGTGCTTCTGGCTGGGGGTGGTGGGACCCAAAAAAAGGTACTGACCAGTGCTGGGGAGAGCCGTGGTCTGTGTGATGATGGAGGCCATGGAGTTTTTTTTTTTTTTTTTTTTTTTTTTTTTTACAATATTGTGGCAGACACTTTTGACACCAGGGGTTAACTGTGTTCCCTATGTGCTCTAACTGAAGGGGGGATGGTCATGTCTGAGGAGAGAGATTGGTGTTCATACATCGTATGAACACACTATCTGTCTCATATCCCAGTTCTTGAGAGAGAGTGTGTGTGTGTGTGTGTACGCACTGATCCCGGTTCTCGCTCTGTCACGAGCTATTGCAGGAGCCCGGCATTCATAGTGCCTGCCGGGCACTCTCATCGGTTCCATGCGCACACCCCTAGTGGCCAAAAGGCGGAGATGTAATTTTTGCTCAGTTGTGCCATTCTGTCGCAGTAAAACACTGGCGGCTGATCAGCAAGCGGTTAACCACTTGCCGGCCGTCTCCTGTACATATGTCGGCACGTTAAAGATTGATATCTTGGTAACGCAGCAGCTGCTGCCATAACGGAGATCCATCTTTTCAGTGAGCTGTCCTCTTAACGATAATGATCTGTGTCGGATTCGCCACAAGATCACCGTTGGCGGGAGAGGGGGGGGGGCCCCCCCCACCTCTCCCATGCCCTCTGCCGCTTACCGGAGCCATCAGCAACGGCGGAGGAGATTGGTACCTGGCTGGGTATGGAGATGAGTGAGGGGAAGATGGCCCCCACCTGTCTCCATACCAGGGCGGAGGTAATGTCACTTCTGCCCATACGTCTTAAAGACGCTTTTCTCTTATATTCACAGACCGACACAGCTCCTCTTAGCCATTGGGTTGTTTGCCCTATTACT
The DNA here is from genome assembly GCF_037356315.1 of Lithobates pipiens. Classification (NCBI taxonomy): domain Eukaryota; kingdom Metazoa; phylum Chordata; class Amphibia; order Anura; family Ranidae; genus Lithobates; species Lithobates pipiens. The sequence continues at coordinate 292,927,367 of NW_027507785.1, forward strand.
AGGAAATAGTAGGCATTAGTTGTAATACACATAAATATATAGTATACATCATCCGTTAACCCTTCATCATATAAAATATACTATATTGACAGCGCTAAATATTCAATAAATTTCAAAACCAATACGCATAAAAAGATGACAGTTCGTAATTTTCAAGTAATCCGGCAAAAAAGCCTTTTGAAGCCCAAAAACGTGATTATGAACTATCCACCTCAGTGTTCACAAGGTGAGGGGAAAAAAGTCCATCTCCAAGCCAGAGACACCAGTGCACCGAAGCTTCACAATCGGTGACACCCCTTATGGTAAAAAAAACTTACCAGAACTCAAAGGGTTATAGGCACATCACAAAAAATTATTGCTTCCTCGGATTGAAGATGAAAAACATATTCCATAGTGCAAACTGTCTCTTATTTTTTTATTTTATAAATTTCTCATGCGCTGATAAAAACCATACGTACACAATTTAAAATTGTGAAATCATTAATCATCATCATTGGTGTCACTCACAGTGCGTTCAGGTTTGTCTCACCGCAGTCCTGAGAACAAAAGATCGTACACGGTCTCAGTGTCCACGGCGGGTCCCGGGCAAACAATCAAACCATGCGTTTCGTCACTACGTCTTCATCTGTGGGCGAGTGACACTAATGATGATTTCACAATTTTAAATTGTGTACGTATGGGTTTTTTTTATCGGCGCATGAGAAATTTATAAAATAAAAAACTGTTTGCACTATGGAATGTTTTTCATCTTTTCCTACATGTGAATCCGTGCTGAGTGGAGTACTGTAAATCCAAAGATATAGTTGTAAGGAGATCAAGGAACCTCTAACTATTCATGCTGACAACCATTTTGGTATTGGTTAAATTGAGAAGCATTTCTATAAGGAATCTGAGGAACCAATAATTTTTTGTGATGTGCCTATAACCCTTTGAGTTCTGGTAAGTTTTTTTTTTTTTTTCCCCCCCATAAGGGGTGTCACCGATTGTGAAGCTTCTGTGCACTGGTGTCTCTGGCTTGGAGATGGACTTTCTTTTTTCCTCACCTTGTGAACACTGAAGTGGATAGTTCATAATCACGTTTTTGGGCTTCAAAAAGCTTTTTTGCCGGATTCCTTGAAAATTACGAACGGTCATCTATGTGTATTTGTTTTGAAATTTATTGAATATTTAGCGCTGTCAATATAGTATATTTTATGATGAAGGGTTAACGGATGATGTATACTATATATTTATGATTTTAATTTATGATAGCTTACAATTGGATTTTGATAACTTCCTTTCCTTTGAGCGCTGGGATCCGTGAGGAATATTTTTATATTCAGTGATATTAGTACTTATTAGTTGTAATACAACACTCAGAACTTAGTTCTGCCCAGGGGGCAGTCCCTTGGGCATCAACCCTCCAGTCTGCCAGACAGACCTCAGTTTTATTTTGCCTAGTGAAGAAGGACCTAGGAACCCTGCGGGCCAATCGGTCCATGCGCTTTTATATATATATATATATATATATATATATATATATATATATAATGCACAGAAGCTTGGCTTTTTGCACAAGATGAATGATCCTGTGATCTACTATCAACAGCCGGCTGGGTGATAGGCTGGATACCCTTATCCTTGTCTCCCCAGTCCAGCCATCAGAGTGTGTGCAGACCACAGCTCTGCACTGGGTCGGCCACAATGAAACCTCAGCTCCAGAAGTGGTCAGTGAGCTTTTATGCTCCGGGGCACACATATGACTGGGCTACTGATGTCTGCGTCAGTGTGCCGAGGCCAGCAGCCACCCTGTGCTGATCAGTGAGTTGGTCTGTAATGGAATGTCTCCCAGCTCTTCAGGACTGGTAAGTACAGCTCTCCCTGCCTCGGTGGGGCTGGGCATTCCCTGGAAGGTCGATTCGAGGGTCCCTCACCTCCCTCTCTTCCCTCCCTGGGGGATGCATGTGGCTACTGAGCAGTGTGTGTGTGTGTGTGTGTGTGTGCGCCTATAAAGGGGCTCTCACCTGAGTTGGGGGGGGCCTGTGAGGTTTTGCTGATGTGTTGTACAGCGCTGTGTTCACTGCCATCGTTTTTCTCTCTGTACCTTATGGAGCTGCCGGCGGCCATTTTAGGTGTGGGTGAGGGCAGCATGCCTTCCTGGCCTTCAGTGGCCATTTTCCTAGTGATATCCTATTCAGGACACTGGCGGACATTTTCTGGAAGCCTGAACACGTTTTTTCAGTGTGCTCATACAGCCATTTTCCCTGTGTCTTGTGTCTATGCTGGGTGGCCATTTTATTGAAGCCTGAGCACATTTCAGAGCGGTTTGGCACTAATTGCAGTGGCTGCCACTGACACAGCTTTTGTTTCCTCTGCACCTGGGAGCCCACAGGGACTACAGGCACTGCTTGTGGGACAGTGCAGAACGCCTCAGGGTGGTGAGTCCAGCGGGAAAGAGCCCCTCAGCTAGCGACAGCATGGAGGGTGGGACTGTCGCTGTCCTAAGTCCCCTTCGGGTGGCAGACAGGGTAGGGTCTGCATGGCTTCAGAAACTGGTGTTTCTTCCCCCAAAATCCAGGCAATTGCAACCAGGTCACCTGCGGACTGCGTAGTGCCCATGGACACGCTGACGGCGGTCCTCAATTCATTTGTTGCCAAGATGGAGGCGTGCATGGGAAGAAAGGTGCACTAAAGTGGCCCGGCCCCCCCGTCCTCTGGGGAGAGCTCTGACGCAGACTTGGGTCCTGCTGAGGCTGGTGAACCCTGCTCTGTCTTGTCAGACGACACTGACCAGGACAGTGAGGATGAGTCCCCCGTCCGGGCACAATAAAGCGCTTGTTGGAGCACTTATCACAGCTGTGCGTGATACCTTGAAGATTCAGGAGCCAGCAGATCCCTCTGTTGATGTACTGGTCCCTTTTGGGTCCCCCAAGCCAGCACGTTCACCTAAGGTGTTCCCGTATTTGACTTCTTTTGACAAGTTCATTTACAAGGAATGGGGTCGCCCGCAACTGACCTTTTTCGGTCCTCAAATACAATAAAAAATGGTCGCCTCCTCTGGTCGTGGACCCCCCAGTCTCCAGGTTAAAGTAACCACGATCCTGGTTGAGGGGACTCCTGCATTCAAGGATCCCATGGACAGCAAGACCGAGGCAGTGGCTCGTTCCTTGTTTACGGTTATGGGGTCAGCTGTGCGACCAGTACTGGCATCCGCACTTGTCTCGCAGACACTGAGTGGGCAAAACTTTTGCACTGCAAATTGGGGGAGTACAGGCTTCTCCTGTCTGCATGGAACTAGCAGCCCAACTACTGCAAGGCCTTAAGTACATCTGTGACGTGGCCCTGGATACTCTCCCTCTGTTGTCCAGGGCTTCAGTGTCAGCTGTGGTGCTTAGGCGCCTGATTTGGCTAAAATGCTGGTCTGCTGACCAGGCATCCAAAAAAGCCCTGACGGATCTTCCCTTCTTTGGAGCCTCCTTGGAGGACATTATTAAAAATGGCACTGGTGGTAAGAGTTCCCTACTCCCACAGGCCAGGAAGGCGAAGGAGCCACACCGTAAGGGCCCTCTTTTTCCGCTCACAATTGGCTTTTTGGTTGCCCGGAGCTTCAACAAAACGTCCCCATCCTGACATGACGACCACGGACGGTCAAAAACATCCCTGGAACCGCAAGCCTTACGAATAGAAGTGCTACCGCATGAAGGTTTGCCCCCACCCATTTCTCGGATGGGGGATCGCCTTCAGGAGTTTGCAGCCCGGTGGTCCTCTCGGTTATCCGACCAATGGGTCTGCTATCTGATTTCCACAGGCTACAAGATATGGTTTCTCTCTTGGCCCGCCAAACAGCATCTTCCCCTCCGGCATACCCCTATCCCCGGCTTGCCGGGAGGCCCTCTTGAGGGTAGTAAGGGACCTGCTGAATTGCGGGGGTGGTTGTACCGGTTCCGGAATCGGAACACTTCCAGGGATTCTACTCAAATCTGTTTGGACGTACCCCTTTCTTCTCGGGAACCACAATCTTGGACCTAAAAGCCCTCAATCACTTTGTAAAAGTGCAGAGGTTCAGAATGGAATCCGTTCGCTCAGTAGTCCCTGCACTCCATCAAGGGGACTCCCTGGCATCCTTACACATCCAGGATGTGTACCTGCAGTAGGGCAAGCCCACTACCAGTTTGTGGGTCTTCCATCAGCCCCCCCCCCCCCGAGTCTTTACCAAGGTATTGGCTCCAGTTTTGGCAGTCGTGGGATACCTAGACAATCTCCTCCTGAGGGCATCTTCCGCCTCAGAATTAGAAGAGGATGTGGCGATCACCTTGCAGACCCTGCAAGAATTTGGGTGGCTGTTGAACCTAAAGAAGTCGGTGATTGTAGGATTGTTATTCATTTTTTATTTATTAATCATTATCTTTTTATTATTATATCCGTACGTTTTTTGGCTCTGTGTAACTTCTGCATACTTTCAGCTATTAAAGCAATTCAACTTTTAAACGTTCAGCTCTTTCCGCTGATGTGTGTTCTCCTTCAACTTTTTTTCTATTTAAAATATTAAGCTTTTTAACACTTTTTTTTTTTTTTAACATTGAAGTCAATGAGAGCATGCGTAAAATCTTCTTCCGCTGCCAAAAGTTTCAGCTCCTTCATACTTCCACCTACTGACACCAAACAAACTTTAAAATGTTCACAATCTTTTACAGTTTTTGTGAAAAGGCTGTTTAAGTTTAGTGATAATTTCAGAAAATGTCATTAAATTTAGGGCAGCCAGGCTTTTGTTGTCTGTTTTGTTTCCATGGTTACCAACACTTCTTATACACAGTGATGGGCAGTGGGGGAGAGCACAGACACACCACGTACTGATTTATAATAGAGGAATATGATGGGGCAGTTTTGATGCTATTCAGGAAATGCATTTTCTAGTTTAATTTGTACCCTGCTAAATAGCAGGAAGAAGGTCACAAGGGTCATTTATTCTATGGCGTTTTTTTTATTTCAAGTTGCAATTTTTTGGAAAGTTAAATACAAAAAAAACTAATTTTCATAATTTTTTTTTTTTTTTTTACATACTGTCAGTACAGCATCATATAAACTGGTTTGGCTGTGATCAGGGACACTGCCTTGTGACAGTATGATAAAGAAGAAAAAAACATTTTTGTAACCAGAGCAATATAGTGTTACACCATAGTAACACTGTACTACTGTGGGGAAATCAGGATTTTTATACCAGTGAATTTGACTGATATAAGCAACCATTTTTACTGAACGAAACCGATTTATCCAGTGGCTACATGGTACAGATGGGCTGTGATTGACCCTGTCTGTACCATGTAATCACTGTGACCAATCACAACACAATTGTACACAATGAATGGCATGAAAGGAAGCTATCCATTGTTTACAATTGTCATATGATCTGCTGTGATTGTTCACAGCGATCACATGGTGCCAGCAGCAGGCCGGTACACTGATCAGCAGCCAGTGACAGATCGTGCCACAGTGCAGCCTATTTTGAGACTACGTCATATAAGGCATCCACCCAGAACAATGAATGTTCCACTCAGCCATCATTTGACAACAGGCTGGGTGGGAAGCAGTTAAACATGTAACAGTAAACAGCTGACCATAGTTTACATTGCTCCAGATGATCTCTTGCTTGAAAATAATTGATAAAGCCCATATACACAGGCTGAAATCAGCTGTTACAGTAGAATCCAGCTGGCTTTCAGCCCATGTGTACAGGGGCTTGTCTGACAGAAGCCAATCTCATGACCAGGTTTTTTTATTTTTCTAATGAGCATGTTGCAAAACCAGCAGCTAATAAATTCGAGCACTGACCCCAGTGTTAGTACAGGAACCTCCTCAGTCCCCCCCCATTCAGCCCACTGAGTTGTGTACCAGGCAGCAACAACCAGGAAAAGATTGAGTTGGTCTTATATTCTATTCTCTGGCAGGACCAATAGTTTCTTTCTTTTTTTTATGATACTGAAAAATTACTGATAGAGCCTTCCATCTGGTCAAAACAGATTTCTAAAATACATAATTTAATCAAAAATGATATTGTACATGTCAAGCCATAAGTGGATAATTTACAGGATTATCTTCCTGTAAGGAAATGGGAGGATTTCTTTTCATTCATAATCCAGACTAAAAAAAAAAAAAGATATCGCCAACATTCCAGACCGCTCACACAATTCACTTCCTACTTTCGCAGTATTTCTAAAATGGAACTTTGCGGATGGCACCATATTGGGAGAATACTTTGTACGGACAGTTCTGAAATATCCTAGTAAATCCAGTTTAGGGACAGTTTAAAAAATCATTACATGTGACTACATTGTTTTTTTTTCTTTTTATATGCACCAGAGGATTCCATTTCTAGCACACAGTCACACAGGTAATGTCATTGTCCCACGCAGCAGTGATTATAGATGGAATTTTCTTCGATTTGTGTCCATTTCATGTCGCTGTAAGAATAAAAATAAATAAATAATTAAATTCCTTCCGCAGAACAGAATGTTTTTTTTTTGAAGGGTCTTTGAAATGAGGCTGTATTAAAGAAAGTATTATGCCTTGTCATGAATCAAAGGACAAGTACAGCCAAAGCTCGTTTGGCTGGGCTTCTCCTATGGATCACAGGAGTGTACTTAGTTTTGCATTCCAATGAATTGTTTTCAGCAGAGAGTGGGCTGAAGTCAGTTCTCTGATGATGACACAGCAGTCAGTCCAGGCAGCGCATCACTATGATCATGAGTCGGGATGCACCAGTTCCCTGGACCGACACTGGGCTCAGCCTCTCAGTGAGCCACTGAGAGCCTGAGATGGCCACTCCCACCCCCTCCACAGCTCAGCGCTCCAGTGAGTGAGGAGGGGGCAGAGAGCTGTGACTGACAGTCACCGGCTCTCTGCTCATGGAGAGGTGAGAACCGAGCGATCGGCGGTGGTCAATCGCCCGGTTCTCAACATTAGAGGCTTTGGGGGACCGATGATGCATCCACCTAGGCAAGTATGAATAAAAAAAGAAAAAAAAAAAAAAAAAAGAAAGAAAATCCTATACTTCTCTTTTAAAGCTAAATTCTAGGAAAAAAGTTAAATATGCAGCTGGAATAAATATACATGGAAGCGGTTTGCAGGGGCCTGATATTGCAGCCTGATCCACTTATCACTTCCACTGGGGGAAAGAAATAGTGAAAAATAAAACACTTTTTTTTTCCCTCCAAAACATGGACATTTATAATTTTTTTCCCCCCCCAAAGGTGAACTTATCTCCTTTAAGATGTTTTCAGAAAAGTTAATCTCATTTCAATTAAAAACCATCAATATATTTTAACTCCATGATTGCTCTACAGTCAACGGTTTTCAGCAATGAAAGAAACCCTTTTCATTGTACAGAGAGAGTGTACTGAAACCACGGGTCTTTCTGCAGAACATTACTAAAAGTGGTTTATTAGAAAGCGCCATCTCCTGTTCAGTGATGATTAGTGTGCCTCTCTGAAGTTAGCTTTAACGTGGTTGTAAACCGCTGGATTTATTTTTTCCTTACTCTGCAAGGTAAAGACATAATGTGCTAGCATGCATCACATACTAGCATATGCTGTTAAACTTGCCTTAAAGGGAAGCTCTTCCAGCACCAAGATGTCAGCTCTGCAGATGCTCCAATCTTCACCAGTCTTGCTTCCGGATTCACGGATTCCGTCTCTGCGACTGGCCAGAGCCACAGTGACATATGCGTGCAGGAGACGCCATTCATGGCGCAGGGCTCTGAAGAAACGGCACACATGGCCATTCCTTCAGAGCGCCTACGTTGGTGATGTCACCGGCCGCATATACAGTAAATATCTTAAACAGTGCACGTTTACAAGATATTTACACTAACTATAGGTAAGCCTATAATAAGGCTTACCTATAGGGAAAAGTAAGAAACGTTTACTTTCACTTTAACCACTTGACCTCCAGAAGATTCCCCCCCCCCCCCCCCTTATGACCAGGCCTTTTTTTGCGATACAGCACTGCGTTACTTTACCTGTCAATTTTTGGAAGGCGCCCCCCCCCCCCCCCCCAACAAAAAAAAATATAAAATAAAATCAAAATCTCTTCATAAATTTAGGCCAATATGTATTCTGCTACATATTTTTGGTAAAGAAATAAATATATCAATCACAATAAGTGCATATTAGTTTGTGCAAAAGTTATTAGCGTGTGTGTGTGTGTATATTACATATACATACACAGAAATTTATTTTTATTGTTTATAGTAGTAATGGCAGCAATTTAAAGCAGAGCTGCAATATTGCGGTGGACAATCTGACACTTTGTGGGAAGCAATGACTCTAATACAGTGGTCATTGCTAAAAATATGCACTGTCCTAATGACACTGACTGGGAAGGAGTTAAATGTGTGCCTAACCAGTGTTTTTGTGTACAGTGTGCTGCTTTCACTTGCTTTGCAGGGAAACAAAATCCAGCACATCTCCACTGACAGGGCGGAGCTTTGCCTTGTTTACATATCCAGCGCTCTGTCCTCTGTATGTGCATCTCCTCAGCGATCAGCGGATGCCGGTGGACATTCAATGGCTGGCACCAGCTAATCAGCTTCTGCTGCGACTAATCGCAGCAGAAGTGGCATGCACCCCCCTACCCGGGCTTGCAGAATCACGTATATAAACAGGATTCTGAGCAGAGCAGCCGCCCCGTAGCAGTAAATCTGCTGTATAGCGGTCCACAAGTGGTTAACAGACAGACACCCAACCTTCCTGACCACAGTGGTTAGCTTTGTCAACATCCATCCTGTTGTCCAATGAGAATCTTAGTGGCCATTAACAGCACACATACTAAAATAAAAAAAATTTGTGTTGAGTGCAATTTAAATTATAACCTAAATTTGATAACAGCTATGACTGATCACATCTGAATCCCTAGTGTATACAACAGTGCAATGACAATAACCATTGCAAGAAAAACATTTAAAGCTTCATCTGAAATACCAACCTTGTGTACCCACTCGTACTCGCCATACTTTGAGTCAAAGGTTCCTTTCTGTAGGGATCTTAGTTTTAATGTAAATCTGGGCCCAAGCTCTTGGATACCAACTTTCTTTTCACTCTTGAACAGGTACCTTCAAAAGAAACCATAGAAATTTACTGGAGAATCATCCAGATAAGGAGACCAGTGAAAGATAAAAACACATAACCATCTGCATTGGGGTATACAGGAATGAATTACCTGTGGTATCTAAAAAAGATGTAGTCCCGCTGGTTATGGAAAGTGGCCACCTGTCGTCCAACAAAGTGGGGGTCATGCGGGAAGAGGGAGGCAAACATGCGGCCTATGGAGTGTCCGAGTCGTGTGGTGAAGTTGTTTAGGATGACCTCTGGTTTGTGCTCTGTGGGGTCTTTTCCTTTTCTCTGTAGACAATAAGAATGGGAATTTGAAGGATATTGCCCCAGTTTCATTCAAGAGCAATGCAACATAAATGCGGGGTCTGTATGCTGGAGGTACTGCCTGAAGCATGAAACATACGGCCTTAGAAGCTTACAGGTTCTCTTCTAAGTCCACAAATACGTTTTTACCTTTATGTTGTGTATTTGTGATTTTTTCCCCCCTAGTTATGTACAACAATTTTAAAATGTATATTGTAATGTAGCAACACACGTTGCTTTAAAACGGTAAAGAAGCTGGTTTGCTCTATTTCCTGTATTCCCAGCAGGATTTAGGCCTGATTCACACCTATGTATTTTTAGTGCATTTTGCAGATTTGCACTACAGAATGAACGTGTTCCATAGGAAACCATGTTAAATGGACTGAAGTGCAAATCTACAAAATGCAAAAAGCACTAAAAATGCATAGGTGTGAATCAGGCCTTACTCACCTGTGCTTCAAGGATAAGTTTACTTTTCTGAACATGTTACATCTGTATTTAGGCTTGTAGCTCTTAATGAACTAGGGGGGGGGGGGGGCGCTGGTGAGCGCTCTTGTAGTTCACTGTTCTTCCTATACTTCAGTAACTGCCTGCCCACATCGGAGGTACAAGCAGCTATACTGACAGTCTGCAGGAGGCTGACATTGCACCCAAGGTCTGCTGATCATGGGTGCAATGCCCTGCAGGCTTCTAGGAAAAAAAGAAAAAAAAAAAAAAAGGGAGGAAGACGAAGACCCCTTTCACACCGAGGGTGTTTTGCAGGCGCTATAGCGTTAGAAATAGCTCCTGCAATCCACCCTTAAACTACTGCTCCATTGTCTCCAGTGTCACACTGGAGACAATCAAACGACGTCCTGCCAGAGCGGTGCACTGGCAGGACATCAGGAAAAGTCCTGCCAGCAGCTTCTTTGGAGCGGTGAAGGAGAGATGTGTTTACCGCTCCTCCACCGCTGCTACCTATTGAAATCAATGGGGCAGAGCTGCAATCCTGCTGGCAAAACGCCGCTATTACAGCGTATTGCGGGCAGTTTTAACCCTCTCTGCCACTAGCGTGGGGGGTAAAAGTGCCCTAGCGGACGAAATGCGATGCAAATCTGACGGTAAAACACCGCTAAAAATAGCAGCGTTTTATCGCCGACACTATGGGCGGCTTGGTGTGAAAGCCGTGTAAATGGCAATTTTTTTTACCTGCAAAAAAAATGTGAATTTTATGTTTATTGTTAACTTCTTCATGCCGAAAGGCTGCATATATGCGGCACTGTCTAAAAAACTTACTGGGCTGAGAGCCCAGTAGCCGGCGGCTACCAGAAAGCTCCTGATGCATACTAGCCATCTGGAGCTTCCTGATCATGTGACAGCTAATCATGGTGGTCACATGACCCGAATGCCTGCCTCCCAGCATTTAGAACCCTCAAAGGGCCAGGAGGTGGCCGATGGGAAGGGGTTAAAGCCTTTAACTCCCCAACCAGTCTGTTCAATGCTAGGAGGTGTTTCTAGGAATAGAGGACCAAGTGACTCACTTAATATGACAGCCAATCAGTGCAGCCACAGGGGAGTCTATAACCCTTCCTATGCAAGTTATTACTCCAGCTACTCGTAGCTTAAACAGGACATATTCCCATTACATATTCAGATTGGTAGAATCAGTTTTTTCACTTCAATAACTCAATCTCTCAAAAACAGTCACATTAAAAAGCTTTGCTACATATAAAGTGCATTTAAAAACCACCATGCAACATTCCAACGCAGGAAATCTGCATATATAAATTAGTAGTTTTATTTACACAGATTTGCTAAAGTGTGAAGCTTCACTGCAGCAGCATCAAGACACCTTTGATAAATGAGGTCCCTGAGGACCAGTTCACATCACATGCAGTCCAGTACATTTTTTTTGTTCTGCATCAAAAACGCATGGAAAGTATGTTACATGGTTTCCAATAGCATAGTTCACACCAGTGCTGTCAGTTCCAGAAAAAAAAAAAAAAGAAGTAGAACATGTTGCATTTTTCCTGCACTGGAACACAGAAAAACACATCTGAAATGCACTGAAACGCATCAATTATTTACGGGACCCTAGTACAGTTGGAAAAAAATAAAAAAATAAAAACACAACACACTGCAAAAAAAGAAGAAATCACCTGGAATGCACCCGGAAACGCACCAAAAACACGTTAAAATGCGCATTCAGAAATGCATCCGGAATGGATCTGGAGTGCGTTTTTGTGGCGGGAACCAGCCATGACTGAGTTGTGGCGGGAACCAGACACACCTGGAGGCAACCCTTTCTTCATTAAAAAAAAGTACAGCAACACACCAGAAACCCAGACATTGCCTTTACAAAGCAGATGAAGACTTTCAAAACGGGTCTCTGCACCAAAAAAATAAAAAATAAAAAAAATAAAAATAGAAAGATGGAAAGTTTTAAATTAATTCTAAAGGTTTTAATTTACAAAAAAACAAACAAACATGTTATACTTACCTGCTCTGTGCAATAGTTTTGCACAGAGCAGCACAAAAACCTTTTTTTGGTCCCCAACGGCGCTCCTGGCTCATGCCCCCTCCTTAGTGCTTCCCAATAGAAAGCCTCTTGCTATGGGAGAACTTGAGCAGGCTCACTCCTGAGCCGCACACTTGTAAATGGACATTGTCCATCCACACACAGCGTGGCTCCATCCTGCTCATCTTCTCATTGGCTCACTGGCTGCGATTGACAGCAGCAGCAGGAGGCAATGGAAGCCACTACTGTGTGAGTCAATAAGGAGAGAGGAACCAATGTTCTCATGCACATTGATGGGGCTCGAGTACAGCCACTTTAAAACTTGCGCATGGCCAGGGTAATATACAACACAGTACTAAGGGAGTTACCAGAACACTTTCAAGCCAACCAATCCTATGTACACAGCAAACAGATCACTGGAACTGCTTTAATTTGATAGCTTAGACTTCGTTCTTAATAAAATGGTATACAAATATACTATGCTATTTTTAGCGCTGTAGCGCCTGAAAAAACTGGCCCCTTTCACTCCAGTGTGAAAGCCCAAGGGGCTTTCACACTGGAGCGGTGCGCTGGCAGGACGGTGAAAAAAGTCCTGCTAGCCGCATCTTTGAAGTGGTGAAAGGAGCGGTGTACTCCTAAACCGCTCCTACCCATTGAAATCAATGGGACAGCGAGGCTATACCGCTGCAGTGGCGCTTTGCGGGCGGGTTTAACCCTTTTTCGTCCACTAGCAGGGGTTAAAACCACCCCGCTAGCGGCCGCAGACCGCCGCAAAAACAACGGTAAAGCGCCGCTAAAATAGTGGCGCTTTACCGCCGACGGCCACACCGCCCCAGTGTGAAAGGGGCCTTAAGCTGAAGAGTGCAAAATCTGGTACAGCTGTGCATGCAATCTTCTAACTTCAGCTTGTCCAATTAAGCTTCGACAAAAATACCTGGAAGCTGGTTTCTATGCAGAGCTGCACCAGATTTAGCATTTTCTACTTTGAGTAATTCAACCCCTAAGGCTTGGTTCACACTAGTGCAGGCCGAGAGTTGAAGTTGTGGAATCTCATTGATTTCTGTACCCGAATCACACTGCTCTTGCAAGACGCATTAGGGCGGCCATTCATTCTGAACTGCACCCCTGTGCATCTCAGCCTGCAGCGCGTTTGCGGGAACTGCAGGGAAACCACATGGTTAAAAAGACCATGCAGTTTTGAAAAGGTGCATGCACCATTTTTGTGCATTTCACTTAGCATAACAGCCCATTCAAATGAATGGGCTACCGTGCCCGAGCAAACGCAGGAGGCAGCGTGATTTTAAAAGCCGCACGTCAGTGCTGTTTTTATCGTGGCTCGCGACTTCATTTAACAGAACTCTATGCAAGTCGCAATGAAATCAGTAAAAATGAGTGCAGGAACCTTTCATAATCATTGTGACATGAGTCGCTGCAATACGAACGGCTCCGCTGCTGGCAATGGGGTGTGACTTGTCATGCAGTTTGGAACTGTCAAGTCGCATGAGAAGTTGCACCGGTGTGAACGAGGGCTAAGTCTCCATTCTCAGTTGCTGTTTTGGTTGCATTGGATTACACAGAACAAAAACCTTCTTCGTCCATATAAGAAGCAGCATCAAGAGATGCAAGTTCACAAGACAAAGTTAATCTGGCCATAAAAAATAAAAGTGAATGGCTTCAAGACTTACCTTAAGCTCCTTACGCAGGCGAACATTTGACATTTTGAAGTGGGCTGTTGGACCATCTGGTAAATGACTCAGCACAAGCCCATCTAGAGGTTGTGATGAGTTAAAGAAATATAACACAGTATATCTGCAGACATTGTCCAGGTAATCCGGGAAGGGTTGGAGAGTAACAAACAAAACGGTACAGATACGATATTTAATCAGATGTATACAAGTCAGCCTTGACTCGACTACTTTTTGAAATAATTTGCCGGTTTGATGCTGGTTATGAAATTTTATAAATAGTGTAAAAAGTGAAGAGGGTACTCACTATCAGAAAATTTTCTGATGACAGAATTCAATGTCAGAAGTGACGTAATGTGTTCAATTGTTTTTTTGTATGTGTTCTTTCATTTCTGAGCATGCCTAATCTTGCTCTTCAGATTTTTTTTTATTGTTTTGTCAGAAAACCATACCAATGAATAGAAAAAAAAAAAAAAAAAAAAAAAAAATCGGATGTTGTGGTCACAATAGACAAAAATTTTCAAGCCTGCACATTCAGTTTTTAATCTGCCAAAAGCAGCATACTAATGATCAGAAAAATCGGCAGATCGTTCATCAGACGAAATTAATCTTCAGATTTTCTGACCTTGTGAATGGGCCTTCAAAGTCCATTTCCAGTGTAACTCCCTCTAGTCTGCCTTTCACATCTTTGATCAAGCTTAACTAACCCTTTAAAAGGATCAGTACACCTTCTGGAAAATGTTACATGTTCAACCTGTGTATGTAGTGTTTAACATGTTCCAGTTGCTGCAGCCTCTCCCCATCCTCCAGTGAGCGGGGATCTTCTTCCATCGCCTGCTGCCACCATTTGAAAATAACAGTAACAGTAAGCGATGGGAGAATGAAGCAAATGGCCACTTCCTTCATTCAGTTTCCTGTGAATAACTTGAACTACAACTACTGTTAGCCTTTGAGGCTTATGGCTTGTAGTTCTGAATGGACTGAGATGTCGTTGATGAGCGACCTTGTAGTTCATTCACAAGCCCTGCAGCTTGTAAACAGTCAACCTATATGTAGGTGCAAGCTGAAAGCTGCATGGCTTGTGTGCAGGAGCCTGCCAGGGCTATTAGAAACCATGGGGCCACATACAGCCAACCTGACCCCCCCCCCCCCCCCAAAAAAAAAAAAAATAACACATTTTTCTATACTTTTCCGGAATTAACACAGTGAGTGATCAGCAGCGAACACTCATTGTGTTCATCCAGGAAAAGAAGAGGCTGGTAAGTGTGACATATTTACAGGACTCCAACTCTCCGTCCTAAAGGATCCTATTGTGTGTGGGGGCACACGGGGGGGGGGGGAACATATGGTGCACAGGGCGGGTGATGGGTATGGCGGAGGCAATTACTGGAACCGTTCCCCTGTATGGAACTCTCTGCAGCAGCTGAAAGCCGATAGAAGGAAGAGAAGAAGCTAGCTTTTAGCTGCTGCAGAGAGCCAAACAGGGGATCGGATCCAGCAATTATCCTTCCACCATGCTGATCACCCTCCCTGCCCAAATCTGATTCACCCACATGCCTGGATCCCGCTGCTGCACTAGGCCCGAATAGGAGGACTCCCTTATCCATAGTTTTGGAGTCTGCCATTGCACCCTGATCCTGGGTGAAATGCTTTCTAGGCTCCTTAGGGGGGAAATCTCTGATTAGGCATATGGGGCAGCACAGTACTCAAGAAAGATTGAGCCTACAAAATCATCCTGGCACCAGATAGAACATACTCAAATATATGAACATTATTATATGAATTCTGCAGCCATCTTTCAAACCCTTGGATGTACAATGTTCGTACATTTATAAAGAGGCTAGGTTAAAGGATACTTGCAATTTTCCGATCTTCATTGAGGACAATCAGATCTGTGAAATCCCTGGCAATACACTGTGGGATAATCTTTTTCAGTGCCAGACCCCTTCTATAGTAAACATGTGAGTTTGGAATGATAGATGACAGTTGTTCTGTAAACTTTACAGTCCGCTGTGAAGAAAAGGAAAGAAAATGTGAAACTAGAACCAAAATTCAAACATGGGAAAAATTATTTTTTTGTTTTTTAATCACAAGCCATTATCAGGCTGAGGACAACTCATCTCAAGTCAGTGGTTCTCTAGGACCAGCAATAGTAATTGATGGTGGCCTTTGGGTGAGAGTTAAACCTCCTACGTCCCTGATGTTACCTGTCAGTTCTCAGGTTCTCATCTTTTCTACCCCGGAAAACAGTGTAGATATTTTTGACCATCCCACCAAAGTCCAGCTTTCTACATGTAAATGTGATATATATATATATATATATATATATATATATATATCATGGCTATAGAGCAAAGACGTGACAGCATAGAAGTACTGATATCATGGATACAAGGGCAGAGGCCAGGACCCGATCAATGTGTGATGGAGGGGGAAAAAAAAAAAAAAAAAAAAAAAATGAATCAAAGAGATTGTTTAACCACTACAATACAGGGCACTTTCGCCCCCTTCCTTCCCAGCCCAATTTTCAGTTTTCATCGCTCTAGCGCTTTCAGTGACAATTGCGCGGTCATGCTACACTGTACCCAAATGAAATTTTTATCATTTTGTTCGCACAAATAGAGCTTTATTTTGGTGGTATTTATTCACGACTCCGTTTTTTATTTTTTGCGATATAAGCGCAAAAAAGCGGAAATTTGGAAAAAAAAACAATATTTTCTTTTTTCTATTTTAAAAGAAATCCAATAAAATCTAATTTTGTCATAAATTTAAGCCAAAATGTATTCTGCTACATGTTTTTGGTAAAAAAAATTCCGTTAAGTGTATAATAATTGGTTTGTGTGATCACGGACATATGTACGCAAATGATCATGTACATATGTGTGCAGGTGATCACGTATATATGTGTGCAGATAATCATTGGAACATGTGATTTTAGTGGGACATATGTGGGGGACATGTGTTTATTATTAGGGACATGTGTTTTTATTATAGGAACATATGTGGGGACTGTGTTTACACTGTGTGGTGTGTTGTGAATTACACTAGACTAGTGATCAGTGAGTAAAAAGCTGTAAAAAACAGCTCATACTCACTGATCATCAGCCGGCTGCAGCGTTCTGCTCTCCTCTCCTCAGCGATGACTTCTGTGTGAGGAGAGGAGGAGCTGATTGCCTAGCAACCGGCTGTTTGTTTACATCACATGACGGCCGTGATTGGACACGGCCGTCATGTGATCAGGAGGGCCAATCAGAGAGCCCTCCTGCCGATCTGAGATGCGCCGTGTCCGGGTGACACGGGCGCATCGGGCACGCGCGCGATCCCGCTCCTTCTGATGGACGTTCCTGAACGTCCTATCAGAAGTAGACGGCTCCCACCCGGCCGTATATGTGAATTGGCCGGGTGGGAAGTGGTTAATGCTACTTTACAGCAGTATGGAGAGAAGAAAAAACACACGCGCGCGCACACACGCGCACACACACACCTTGCTCTTACTTTCCAAAACAGAACAGATCAAATGCTACTCCTACAGGCAATACAAAGAAAAACTCCCACAATAATAAGGCCAAATATATTGAATATGTTTTGGTGCTTTATGTCATACCCCACGAGGGCGATCAGATGTTGTAATCAGTATCTTTGGTGCTGTCTGTCGGTTAAAATAAGGTGCAAATTCATCTGTAGCTTCATCAAATGCCACCTAGAGGAAAGCATTAAAAAAAAAAAAAAAAATACAGTTAGGTATTCAGTATAGGTGAGCAGTTTATCTGTGCACATAGATACCAAGACCACAGAAATACAAATAAAAAAATATAAATTAAAAATTTGTCACAGACCTGTAAAGAGTTGCACCCACAATTGGTGGATCACAGATGCAATACCAAGCTACTGCAGACTCTTCCTCCAGCTCCTAGACAGTCCCATCCCCCCTACAGTTAGAACACACCTAGGGAACACTGTTAACCCCTCGATCGCCCCCTAGTGTTAACCCCTTCCCTGCCAGTGACATTTTTACAGTAACCAGTGCCTTTTTATAGCACTGATCGCTGTTTAATTGTCAATGGTCCCAAAAATGTGTCAAGTGTCCAATTTATCCTCCGCAATATCGCAGTCCTGGTAAAAAATAAATAAAAATCGCTGATCACCGCCATTACTTGTACAAATAAATAAATAATAAAAATGCCATAAATCTATCCCCTATTTTGTAGACGCTATAATGTTTGTGCATATCAAAAACTATGTAGAATACATATCGGTCTAAACGGAGGAAAAAATGCATTTTTTTTTTTTTTTTAAATGTGGGATATTTATTATAGCAAAAAGTAAAAGATACTGTGTCCTTTTCAAAGTTGTCGGCCTTCTTTTGTTTATATCGCAAAAAAATAAAAACCACAGAGGAGTTCTCCTGATTGCTTGAATTTTTTGGATGAAAACCACGCACAATAATCGTGATGCATCACGGAATCTAATCGTTGACGTGATAATCTGAATCAAATCCAATTGTGAGGCCAGTGAAGGTGCGCACCTCTAGTAAATAGATAAGATTTACTTTTATTTTATTTTTTTTAGACATTTCTTAAGTGGCTTCCTGGTTCCAGCCTAGGCCATAATCATGTCATACATCCCAGAAGTCTTCATGGCATTTTTTTGCTCTTGTCTGGAGGAGGGGGTTCTCTCAGATAAGCACGCTCCTTCCTGCCTGCATGCCTGAGCTAAGGGCAGATGGATTCCAGAAAATAAATGCTACATGAATCCCCTACCCCTTACTCAAGATGCCAACAACTAGAAATGCTAGAGGGATGATTTTCAGAGTAATTTCTCAACAAAATAAAGCAGATATGGATGGATGGGGGGGAGTTTGGTTTGAATAGTACAAATTAATGAAATAGCGTTTTCAGTTTCTGGTACTCAGATACAGTTTAGTTCCACTTTATAAAGGCTTTGGTGGCCTAAAGACATGAAAAAATATATTATTGAATTACCTCTTCATCTTCAGGCTCCACTGTTGTCTCATCATAAACACGCTGGTTTTCAATTGTTTTGGGGACAGCCTTTGGTGGCGCCTAGGTACACAAAAGATAAAAATGAGTACCGTACGAATTTGCACTTTTGTACATCTTGAACAGGTTTACATTGGTCAGTTATAGTAATCTCTCATATATTACTAAATACACACACACAAAAAAAAAAAAAAAAAAAAAAAAAAAAAGGCATTCAATAGAGGATCAGCACATCATGTTAAAACCCCTTACACAACCAATCTAAAAAAAGTGTATTCAAATCTCAAAAAAAAAAAAAATTAAGTTCTCTTATTTGCTCCCTTTTGGTCTATTAAAGCGGGAGTCTGCGTTTTTTTTTTTTTTTTTTTTTTTAAAGCCAGCAGCTACAAATACTGCAGCTGCTGACTTTTAAAATAGTGACACTTACCTGTCCAGCGCGCCCGCGATGTCGGCACCCAGAGCCGATCTCTCGATCGTCTCTCGGGTGCTGCCGCCGCCATCTTGGGTATGGGAATCAGGAAGTGGAGCCTTTCGGCTCCATTTTCCCGGCGAGTCGCGCTGCGCAATAAGAATGGACCCGCTGCCTCTGGGATCTGTGTTTCCCAGCAGGCAGCGGGGGACCTTCGGAAAGGGGCGTAATGTACGCCCCTTTCCGCAGAGAGCTATCCTGGAAGTGGGTGCAGATACCTGTGCTGTACAGGTACCTGCACCCCCTCCCCCCTGAAAGGTGCCAATTGTGGCGCCGGAGGGGGGGAGGGTTCCGATGAGCAGAAGGTCCACTTTAGGGTGGACCTCTACTTTAATGAAAAGGGCTATCTGAATAAATCTGCTGTAAAGGTGTACCACATCCCCAAAAAATGTAAGCATGGAGAAACCCCCTAGCACTGGGACTTTATAGGTACTACCATGTCAACAATATTAGAAAAATATAAAAATATTTTATTAAATACAGAGAAAAAGGTACAATAACAAAAAAACAAAAAGGAACCACATAAATAGTCAAGGATGCATAGTAAATATACAGACAATAGTGGATTGGTATATTGGAATAACCCAAACCCAACAACATTTCAGAGATGAGTTGTATTCTCCTTCATCAGGGTTTTTTTGCAGGTAATACCGTGTACCCTAATCACTGAGTGAGTACATTTTAAGCATCCAAAACAAAATGTTATATATATATATATATATATATATATATATATAAATGCGGAAGAGACATCATGACGCAGGGCCCAACACAGATCCCATCCGACCATATATTCGTAGAGGATATATAGAGATTGGACAAAAAGGAAAAAGAATTGGGGGGGGATGATGGACAAGTCCCCCACTGTATCACCTATCCTACCAGCCACACCAGAGTCCGTAATCTCACAACAATAGGGGGCAGGTCATGTATACTGGGGCCCAAAAGAAATGGAGAGTCTTGATCAAATAATGATATCACTTACAGGCCACAAAACGGAACGGAGAGGGGCGCCCTGGAGGCCCCGGGATCCCAAACGTCTAGACTCGCTGCACAGTCTAGATCTCAAACATGGGTCCCAGGAACACCTATAGTGAGCGTCTGTCTCCTAGCTCTAGGGCTAAAATTTTGGTAGTTTATTGCGTTTGTTTGCCCTAAAATTCACTTTAGTGCTTTTTTACTGAAATTTTGCATTTCCTAGACCTTTGCTGTAATATCGTGTTACATAAAATAAAAATTGGAACTACCACTGTTTTATTCTCTAGAGTGTCTGCTTTCAGAAAATATCATGTTTGGGGGTTTTACATCATCTTTCGGGCTTAATTTTTTTTTTTTTTTTTTTTTTAACGTGAAAACAAAAAACTGTTCTGGCAGTGGAAAGGTTACTATTGGTTTTACATACCTTGTCACCAAGTGCCTCTCTCTCCTTCTTACGTTTCTTCTTCATAGCAATCTTTTCCTGGGAAAGTCAAAAAGATGCAAAATAAGAAACAAACAAAAATCAACATATTATAGCTGCACTATATTATTATTATATATACTATTCTGTTAAGGATAACTGTACCTTTCGTAATGTAGTCCTTTAACCCACCCCCTCTCCCCCCCAAAGTTTTGAACTCGCCTGTCTTTGACTTTTGCTGTTCAGCAGAAGCCTCCATGCATGCATTCACTCCTATGTAGAAGCCATTTATTATGCCTCCCAATGGTGGATGGCCTCTCCAGAGGAATAAAGATTTTTCTACACACGCAAAAGAAACAACTGCCCAGTTGGGGAGATTTTGTATTGGCGACGGTGTGGCTTTGTGTGGGGCACAGCGCAGCTCTGGCAGGAACGAGGACGGGTAAGTATAAGACCCTCTTCACACTACACTGCAGCTTGTTAGAGTGGTTGTAAAGCCTTACATATACCCAGTGAAGTGACTGGCCTAAGGTGATACACAGAGATTAAACAAATCCTCCTACATAAGTTGTACCTGTTTATCTACATCTGTCTTTCCCCCACAACCATTCAAAGTGCAGAATTTACAGGGGACAGGGATCTGAAGTTACATCAGTGAGGAGAGCTCTGACAGCTGATTGGTAGGAATTGACCTCCCCCCACACAGAAACAGAGCTGAGACTGTCAATCAGCTGGAGGTCCCTCTCCATCACCTTTTTCTCTTGGTGGCAGGAAAGCTTGTCAGAGGAAGGAGGCAACAGATAGAAATTACACTTAGTGCTTTGGGTAGAGACACAATATAGAGGGATATGCTTTGTTCATATCTCATCCATCAACCACTTTAACAACTGGGCACTTAAACCCCCCTCCCGATGACAGATGGCACTTATACGTGGCACTGAAGACAGATGGCACTGATATGCTGTCTCTGTGTGAGGAGGGAGAGCCAGCAATGAGAGATGATCTCATATGTTTACATATGAGATCATCTCCCATTGGACACTCTGATCGAGTGCTAAATGGCCGTTGTGATTTGCCCCGCCGCGCAACCACGACGTTCACGCAGGGGGAATGTAAACAGGAGGACGTCCAGGGACGCCCTCCCAGCAATTGAGAGCCGCGCTGTAGCCGTCTTTCGGCTATAGCTCGGGCGTGAAGTGGTTAACATAGATTATGCTAAGGAAGCCTATTCATTTTGTATTCTAGTAATGCACCACAATGCAGACAAATTTGAACAGGACCCTTTTCTTTTAATGTAGAACACCACAACGTGTGCTTTGTAGAACTAAATTTATATAAATATTGCTTCCAATTGCACTAGAGGGTAAATCCGAGAGGTACTGGAGGAAGTAACAATGGAGGGATGTGGTGGGCACCTGAGGGAGGTAGCAAGGCAAGGGGGGGGGGAGGTGAGGGGGCACCCGAGGGAGGTAGCATGGTGAGGGCTAATGGAGGCAGGCGAGAGGGCACCCGAGGGAGAATAGAGAGAGGTGAGGGGGCCCCCTCGAGGGAGGTAGCGAGAAACAATAGAGGGAGGTGAGGGGGCACCCGAGGTAGGTAGCGAGGGCCAATGGAGGAAGGCGAGGGGGCACCCGAGGTAGGTAGCGAGGGCGCACCCGAGGCACAATGGAGGGAGGTAATGAGGTGAAGGACAATGAATGGAGGCGAGGGGGCACACGAGGGCCAATGGAGGCGAGGGGGCACCTGGGGGCAATAAAGAACTATGGAGGTTAGTGGCAATGTGAGGATGAGGCCCTCTGCCTGTATACAGACAGGCAAATATCTGTGGGTGATGGGCTCCGGGTGTACACTGATTTTGCTCTGGGCTGATTCTCCACAGGTAATCACTGCATATCTGTATACATTCGGGGGCGCTGTCACCCTCACATTGCTTTGTATGGGATTTTCTCTCTGCATAGCGGAGTGTCCCCATAGACACACATGTGAATGGGACTACATCCACCAACACAGGCTCTCATCCCCCTACAGCACACACGTCTTTGCTCCATTCAACATTGGCAGCTGGTAAAGAAAGCCTGTCCTGTACTTCCGGGTATGGAGGAGCACGTGACTCCCACCAGCCAATCAGTGCCGTCACACGAGGAGCGCAGAGGCCGGTGTAAGGTCCAGTGCTGCCCCCTGGCGGCTCCTCACCTTCCTCTTCTCCTGCTTCATCTTCAGGAACATGAAGTGTCGGCGCTGCTTGTTCTTGATCTCGGAGAGGCTGAAGGAGGCCGGGAAGGCGGCCGAGCTCTCCTCCGGCTCCCCGGGCTGAGCCCTGCTCTCTCCCCCACTTTCCTCCTGCTTCGGCGCCTTCATCTTCTTATTTCGCTTCTTCTTCTCCCCGGCCTGACAACCCTCCACACCGGCCATGTGTGAGAGCAGAGACCAAGCCACGCCCACCACCAGAAGTGACGTAGGTGGAAGTGGGCGGAGAGCAGAGCGAGCGTAAACACAGAGTTCTGTCAAAAGAGCCAACTCGTTCGGACAGAACAGAGCTGCCCTGCTCGGTGATGTATCTCTATGGTGACCCGAGTGTCCAGTGGCTTCTGATTGGCTGGCGGAGGCGGTCGCATGTACACTAGTCTACACGTGTGTGCGCCCCAGAGACACCACTTCCGGGGAAGCTGCGCGCTTCCGCTTCCGGTTTGTGCTGTTGCCACGGAGACAGCCAGGATGCTTCTCCAAGGGCTCAAAGAAGCCACTGGGAGGACCGTACCCCATATATCTGTCCTATAGTCTGTAATATCATTCCAGCCATCAGCCCCTCACTCACATTAGGCCCGTGCACACTTCATTAATGACTGCTGGTTATGTCACACATTAACCTGTGTTGTATAATGGCCTTATGTAGTTGGGAGGACGGCAGGAATACACAGTCGAGTTGCGTTTTTGAAGACACGTGCAATCCGTTTATCTAGGTTGAGTTTTGTCTGTGTTGCAGGGTGGGTTTACTGTGTTGAAATTTTGTCTCTGTTTAAGGGCGGGTTGCAACACAGCCACAACCCACCCCGCAACAAGGAGGCGCAATATGACAACTACGGTGTCCCTCCGCTCTTTGCATAGCTTTCATAGCTCTTCCGTCGAAAAAAAGCCTCCTGCAATGTGCGTATGCGCTATGGTGCCATCACACGAGCTGATCGGGAAATCAGAGAAAGGGAGTGTCACCGCTCCAGGAGGATCATCTGATAATAATGTTCTTCACCCAGTTAGAGAAGCCACAGGTGCCAGTGTTCTGGCAGATAGTGTCCTGCCATCATATAGTGTCCGCCCCGTACTGTGCATGCGCAGTACGGAGCAGACGAAGCTTCGGAAAATCTCTGAAGATGAACGGTGCCTGCGCCATGAGTGGAGTTGGTAGCCCCACCATCCAAGTGGACATAGGGTTGGGAAAATTAGAGGGCCCCTCGTGGGCTCGCTTCGCTCGCCACGCTTCGGGCATGGCCTCGCTGCGCTCGGCTCTTTTCTATTCTAACTCTATGTCCACTTGGATGGTGGGGATAGAACCTGGACTCACGGCGCAGGCGCCGTTCATCCTCTGCTATTTTTGGAATCTGTGTGTACTGCGCATGCGCAGTACACAGCGGACATTATCCGATGGGGGACAGTATATGATGGGACACCGGCAATGAAAATGGTTCTGGACAGCCGCACTGCAAAAAAAAGCCTTTTATTAAAAAAAAAAAAAAAAGACTAAGCACTGTGTGTAGTGCAAAACACGTCCACTTTCTTGTTCTGCTGTGACATGTAATTTTGGATTTCATTTTTTTTATTTTATTAAAAGGCTTTTTTTGAAGTGCGGCTGTCCAGAACCATTTTTAAAATTTGGCACTGCGTTGCTTTAACTGGTAATTGCACGGTCATGCAATGCTGTACCCAAACTACATTTGCATTATTTTCTCCCCTACAAATAGAACTTTCTTTTGATGCCATTTGATTGCCTCTGTGATTTTTATTTTTTGCAATATAAATGGAAAAAGACTGAAAATTCAAAAAAAAAATCTACTTTTTGTTATAAAAAAAATCTAATGAACTCAATTTTAGTCATAAATTTAGGCCAAAATGTATTCAACCACATGTCTTTGGTAAAATAAAATGTAAATAAACATATATTTATTGGTTTGCGCAAAAGTTATAGTGTCTACCAGCTAGGGTACATTTTCTGGAATTTACACAGCTTTTAGTTTGTGACTGCCGATCTCATTTCTTGAGGTGCTAAAATGGCAGGGCAGTACAACCCCACCCCAATGACCCCATTTTGGAAAGTAGACACCCCAAGGAAATTGCTGAGAGGCATGTTGAGCCCATTGAATATTTTATTTTTTTGTCACAAGTGATTGAAAAATGACAAAGAAAAAAAATTACACAAAGTTGTCACTAGACATTAGAGTTCGTAAACTGCAATATAATAAATGTTTTACTTTGACTCCCACCCTAGACAATCACAGACAGTCAGTATTTGCATTAGTAACCCCCCCCCCCCCCAATCCAATTAAGTTTTCTATGGAATCAGAGCGCCACAAATCTCCTCGCAAGGGACCCTGGCAAAGACCAGGCAATTCACAGATTGCATACCTTTGGGAAGTTACAAGGGAAAGTTTAAAGTACAAAACAAATCAGTCATAAATATTCAAAGTAAATAGATATTTCAACCCTCTCCAGCTCTTGGATGAGCTGTTTGGAAATAATAGTAACGTGATACAAAGATCTGGGCCTGTAGCAGCACAATGTAGTTTAGTTAATGCCAATTCACCCCATCCATGCAGGAAACCTATACAGCTTAGCTAGAAGGAAACCCCAGATACTCACAGAATAGTAATGATAGTGTACTGAATATTTATAGTTCGTTGTCACCATACTGCCATCTTGTGGGAGAAATTGAAAACTACAGTCTTGTATAGTATTTCAAGAAAGCTGGCCTTACACAAGCCAATTTTTTTGAGAATTTCAACCACTTTCCTTCCACACAGGAATAACACACATGATTGAAAATAAACACCTGAAACAAATGAACTATGTGTTTGATCGAGCACCAGAATTCAGGCTGGGTTCACAGATGTCCGGCTGCGGTTTGCAGTCCGGAGTCTGGTACATTTGGTTCAGGTGTGAATTTTTGCCTGAAAGAGTGTCTGAACTGGACCTAAAAACACACAGGACCCTTTTCAAAACAGCACCACGGCTGCCCCGGACGTGTGGACCGCCCTCAGACAATTGCGAAGTTGAAACTGACCAATAAATTGACAGCTTTGATAAAAATGTATTGAAAGTTTAAACTAAAAAAAAAAAAAAACTACAGCAATTTCATCAGATCATATTTATTTCTGCTATGTACAAGAGAAGTAGGTATTTTCTGTACTTAATGTGACCTACAATAAATGCTTAAAGCGGAGGTTCACACAAAAATGGAACCTCTGCTTTTCGGAACCCTCCCCCCCTCCGGTGTCACGTTTGGCACCTTTCAGGGGGATGGGGGGTGCAGATACCTGTATAATACAGGTATTTTCACCCACTTCCGGGCATAGACTCTCACGGGAGTCTACACCTCTTCACTTACACCACCCCCCCCCCCCCCCCGCTGTCTGCTGAGAAATACACAGGTCCCAGAGACAGCAGGGACCATCCAGATTGAGCAGCGTGACTCATGCATGCGCAGTAGGGAACCAGGAAGTGAAGCCACAAGGCTTCACTTCCCAATTCTCTCGCCAAAGACCAACAGATCGGCTTTGGGTGCCGACATCAGGGGTGCCCTGGACAGGTAAAGTGTCCATATTTTAAAAGTCAGAACGGAAGCTGCAGTATTTGAAGCAGACCTTCAGTCATTTTTTTAATCTTTACATATATTAAATCCTCTGCCCTTGTTGTTTTAACATTGGATAGTAAAACATTTTATTTCTGCAAGTAAATACCTTATAGAGCCCACTTCTTGTTTCTTGTCTGGTAAAAAGCCTAGGCTTATGACATCATGCACAGCTCTCTCTCTTCTGAGAGTTTGCCAGGAAGGGAGGGGGGATGAGTCATAAGAGGGCCAATGAGAGCTGCAGAGCTGGAGGTGTGTGTCTGTGTAAATCCAGGAGGTGAACAGGCAGCAGCTTCAGCTGCCCACAGTTATAATGGTTGTAGCCAGACTTAGTGGAGGGAGATTTCTGCAGCATATTTGGCAAGTACAGAATCACAGTATATATAAAATAATATGCAAAGTGGTTGGAGGGAAGCTTTAGAATGGCAAAGATGTTTTTATTACAAATTATGTGAGCAGACTACATTTCCTTTTTAAGGGTCCCGCTCAGGCTGTCAAGGTTCGATGAGTTGGATGCCAATGACCGGTGAGGATGCAGGCTGGGGAAAGGTTCATCCAGACCCAAAACACACTGTAGAAATAGGAAGAGATAGCCCGGCTGCCGCACACCTCCACCAGCCCGAGTGATTAGCAGGTAAAAGCAGCTTCAGCTCGGCAACCCCCAGGGTGTGGTCTGGATAAATTGTGCTGAGGCTGCTTTTACCTGCTAATCACTCAGGCCGGGGGAGGTGTGTGGCGGCCGGGCTATGTCTTCCTATTTCTACAGTGTGTTTTTTTGTACTTTTTGAAAATGTTTTTAGCCAGAAAATTAAAAACGAATACAGCCACTTCATGTAAGGACTGTAAACTTGCAATACATTAACCATTTGTTTTGGGGTTTAGATATGCTGTGAAGTAGGATTCATTGTTAATTGTCACTTTAACATCATGCATAAAAGAGCCTGAAACGCCTATGTTTTGAAGTCTTGGAAATAAAAAGGACCAAGGCACATGAAATAAAAAACAAATTCATAAATAAAACACAAAACTACATTTTTTTTAGGAGCATATATTTATCAAAATGCAATATTTTTTATAACAGTGTTCAGGAGCCGGGGAAGTTTTGGGTCAGAAGTTAGAAAATTTTAAGCAGACTTTTATTCTCATTTGCATTTGGGAGAAATAAGTCATTTTTCTTTTCAAAATCAAAAAGTTAAACCTGTAAATGAACATTCTATTTACATTCAGTGTAGTAGGCCACCATTCTCCAAAATGCTTTGAATATGAGCTCCTTCTGGGTGCAAATGAAGCCTCCACTTCTCCATCTCTGCTCAGGATAGCGATTCAGGTCTCCAATGCATATCCAGCTCCTGCTGTACTCCCCGGAAACACACCACTTGGAATGATCGTAATGAGAGTAGAAGGAAAGGTTTGGCAAGGCGATCCTCCGTATGGTGTAGACGTGCCATCGCAGGGAGCAGTTTGATGGAATCTCTTCCCCCTTGGGCTGCCATGTTTCTGTCAGTAAGTCTGAATCCAGAACTTGGGCCATCCAGGCTGTGAAGATATCTATTAGACAAGCATTGTGAAAGGAACCACACAGTGAAGGAGGAGCCAGTATGTAACATATACAAGACAAATCATTTACCCATCATTGGAAAAAAAAAAAAGTAAATTAGGCATGTGCAGAAGGAAAAAAAAATGTTTAGTTTAGTTTCGATTCGTTATTTACATAAATTTGTTTAGTTAAATTAGTTTCATTCGTTTTGAAACGTTTTCGAAAAGTCTTCAAATAGTTTTCAAATTTGAAAAGTTTTCAAATTCAAATCGTTTTCCAATTTCCAAAAATAATAAAATAGAATAGAAAATGAAGGAATAGAAATATATATATTTTTTCTGTTCTATTGCTTTCTTTTCTATTCTATTTATTTCTCTTTGGAAATTGGAAAACTATTCTACTTCGAAAAATTTTCAAATTCAAATCTGAAAACTATTAGAATTCGAAAAAGTATTCAAGTTCGAATTTTGTCTGAATTCGAATTTCGTTATTGCAGATTCGTTTAAATTCGGATGCACTGGAATTTCCGAATAATGAAAATTCATCCAAATTTTCATTCGGAACAAAACGCACACGTCTATTAGTAACCCATAACAACCAATCTGATTTTATGTTAAGTCATTTTTTATTGAGAGTTTGTAGACATTACTGACGGAATAAAAATAGTACGAACAAACACACTTATGTACAGTACAGGAATACCCCACTTTTAAGTACACAATGGGGTTTATTTACTAAAGCTGGAAAGTGCAAAATCAGGCTTACTTCTGCATAGAAACGAATGACCTTCTAGGTTTTATTACCAAAGCTTAATTGAACAATCTGGGGTTAGAAGCTCATTGGTATTTATGCAAAAGTGAGCCTGATTTTGCACTTTCCAGCTTTAGTAAATAAACCCCATTGTGTACTTAAAAGTGGGGTATGCCTGTGTGTATCCAGTTCCAACAATATAACAGAGCAATGTAGCAAGCCTTGAGACAAATTCATTTTGATTGTTGCAATGGTTAGTACACTTTTCACCCTAAAGCAAGGATATGCAATTAGCGGACCTCCAGCTGTTGCAGAACTACAAGTCCCATGAGGCATAGCAAGAGTCTGACAGCCACAACATGACACCCAGAGGCAGAGGCATGATGGGACTTGTAGTTTTGCAACAGCTGGAGGTCCGCTAGATGCATATCCCTGCAATAGGGGATAGATTTATGGCATTTTTATTATTTATTTTTACAAGTAATGGCAGTGATTGGCGATTTTTATTTATTTATTTATTTTTACCAGGACTGCGATATTGGAGGACAAATTGAACACTTCTGACACATGTTTGGGACCACTGACAATTATACAGCGATCAGTGCTATAAAAAGGCACTGGTTACTGTAAAAATTTCACTGGCAGGGAAGGGGTTAACACTAGGGGGCGATCGAGGGGTTAACTGTGTTCCCTAGGTGTGTTCTAACTGTAGGGTGCATGGGAATGTCTAGGAGCTGGAGGAAGAGTCTGCAGTAGCTTGGTATTGCACCTGTGATCCACCAATTGTGGGTGCAACTCTTTACAGGTCTGTGACAAATTTTTAATTTTTATTCAAAGGTGGACTTTCCTTTTTATTTGTATTTCTGTGGTCTTGGTATCAATGTGCACAGATAAACTGTTCACCTATACTGAATACCTAACTGGATTTTTTTTTTTAAATGCTTTCCTCTAGGTGGCATTTGATGAAGCTACAGATGAATTTGCACCTTATTTTAACCGACAAACAGCACCAAAGATTAGTGATGGACGAACTTCCGACGGGACGTTTCGCGAACGCGGCCGATAGTCCGCGAACCGGAACATTCACGGTGGGCCCCATTGACTTCAATGAGAGGCGAACTTCGCAAACCTACAGGTCAAATTTTCAGCCACAAAATAATTAATAGCTGTGCAAACATAGTCCCACCACATGGCCAATGACATAACACATGTATGAGGTGAATCTGGGATCGACAACTACAAGCATTCTTTTTTTATATGGGAAATTGTTGTGACAATTCAGGACTGTGGAGCGCATGAAGGCAATAGAGGAGAGGGAAGGTCAGGGTAGGCAAAGAAGAGGGTGCAGGAGATGATCACCAGCAGCGTGACATACAACAATGACACCTGCACCGTGATAGAGAGCACTGACATCAGCAGCGTGACATACAGCAATGACACCTGCACCGTGATAGAGTCATCTGACAACAGCACCATGATAGAGAGCACTGACATCAGCAGCGTGACAGAAAGCACTAACACCAGCACCGTGATATACAGCACTGACAGCAGCACCGTGATAGAGAGTACTGACATCAGCACCGTGATATACAGCACTGACACCTGCACCGTAAGCAGCCCCAGGAGGAAGTCAGCATAGCACAGGGATGGTGGGAGCCCCTCATAATGAGCATAGCACAGGGATGGTGGGAGCCCCTCATAATGAGCATAGCACAGGGATGGTGGCAGCCCCAGTAGAAATATGACACCGCTCAACCTCTTCAAAGAGGAGGGTACGGGCATATAGTACGGTGTGCTTTTTTTGGACAAGGAAGTGAGCCAAATGAAGAAAGAAGGTCTGTGTGCTCGATTAAAAAAATTGTTTATAGACATATACATGGTCTACTGGTCACATGTGTTGAATTCCTCCGAGATCCATGCCTCATTCATTTTTAGAAATGTGAGGTAGTTAACACTGTCGTGAGCTAGGCGAGTACGCTTATCGGTCACGATCCCCCCTGCTGCGCTGAAGTCCTTTCGGACAGGACACTGGACGAGGGGCAAGCCAACAGTTCGATTGCAAATTGGGCAAGCTCTGGCCAGAGGTCAAGCCTGCCCACCCAGTAGTCCAGGGGTTCATCACTCCTCAGAGCGTCCACATCGGCCGTTAACCCGATGTAGTCGGACACCTGACGGTCTAGGCGTTCCCTGATGCTGGATCCGGATGACACCTGTCGATGGGTCGGCTGAAAGAATGACCTCATATTTGAAGTCACCAACACATCTTCAAACCGGCCTCTTCTTGCAGGCGCTGTTGGATTGGTACCCGCAACTCCTTCTCTGGGAGTGGGAATTGCTCCTCTGCCAGCGCACGCAAAGGCAGAATGCAGCATTTCTCGAAGCAAGGCCTGGAAGTGCTCCATTCTGACAGCCCTCTGTGACGGCGGTAACATTTCCGCCATTTTGTGTTTGTACCGGGAGTCTAAGTATGTTGCCACCCAGTACCGGTCCTTGACCCTTATGCTTTTTATATGGGTGTCCCCATTAAAACACTGGAGCATGAAGGCCCCCATTTGCACTAAAGTGGAAGCGGTGTGGTGGCCTGGCTCCTGCTCATCATCCAGGATAATGTCGTCCTCTTCATTCTCCTCTCCCCATCCACGCACAACAGGGATCCCAGAAAGGTTTAAAGCATGCTCTTGCTCCTCCTCATCCGCCCCGGCACCATCCTCCTCTGACTCCTCTTCAGACTCCTGTTGTTGACTTGTCTCAGATAGAGTAGCCCCCCCTGGGAATTCATCCAGCATTGCGACTTCCTCATCTTCCCGCTCCTGCTCCTCCACAGCTTGATCAATGACACGACGCAATGCACGCTCCATAAAGAAGGCATAAGGTACCATGTCACTGATGGCGCCATGGCTGCGACTGACCAGTTTGGTGATCTCCTCAAATGGGCGCAGAAGTCTGCATGCATCGTGCATGAGCCGCCACTGGCGCGGTGAAAAAAAAACCAGCTCCCCAGAACCTGTTCTGCCGCAGAGTTCATACAGGTAGACGTTAACTGCACGTTTCTGCTGGAGCAGCCTATCAAGCATATAAAAGGTTGAGTTCCATCACGTCGGGCAATCACAAATAAGACGTCTGACCGGCAGATTGTGTCGCCGCTGAATGTCAGCAAGGCGAGCCATGGCCGTGTAAGATCTTCTGAAATGGGCCGAGATTTTCCTTGCCTGCCGCAAGATGTCCTGGACCCCAGGGTATTTGACAAGGAATCGCTGCACGACCAAGTTTAAGACGTGTGCCATGCATGGCACGTCCGTGATTTTGCCCTGTTTCAATGCGCTAAGCAGATTGGCACCGTTGTCACACACCACTTTACCAACTGTCAAATTGAGCGGTGTTAGCCACTGATCTGCCTGTGAACGCAAAGCTGAAAGGAGTGCCTGGCCAGTGTGGCTCTTGGCTTCCAGGCACCACAGACGCAGCACGGCATGGCAACGTCTCACCTGGCATGTCGAATAGGTTCTGGGGAGCTTGGGCGGCGCAGCGGAAGAGACGCTAGCAGTGAAAAAGGAGGAGTCAGCCGAGGAAGAGAGGGAGGAGGATGGAGTAGGAGGAGGAGGAGAAGAAGAGTCAGGCCTGCATGCAATCCGTGGCGGTAAAACCAAATCTACACGGGTGCCACGGGTTACATGCTTGACGGCCGTCAGAAGGTTCACCCAGTGGGCAGTAAAAGTGATATACCTTCCCTGCCCGTGTTTGCTAGACCACGTGTCTGTGGTCAGATGTATCTTGGCACCGACACTGTGTGCCAGAGATACATTCACTTGCCGCTGAACATGGTCATATAGCTCTGGGATGCCCTTCTCTGAGAAATACTTCCTTCCTGGGACCTTCCATTGTGGTGTTCCAATGGCCACAAATTTGCGAAAGGCCTCCGAGTCCACCAGTTTATATGGCAGTAGTTGGCGGGCTATGAGTTCTGACAAGTCAGCCATCAACCGTTGGGCAAGAGGGTTATCTGGCGTCATCATTTTTTTACGCTCAAACATTATGCTCACGGAAGCCTGCCTTTTTGCAGAAAAACGTGAGCTTGGCGTGATGGAAGGTGGAGTGGAGGACAATTGTGAGGAGAGAGGAGAAGGAGAAGTAGAAGACGAGGCTGGACGGTGAGAGCCTGCAGTGTGGCTTTGTGTGTTCCGTTGCTCCAACTGGGCTCGGTGATGGCTGTTCATGTGCCTTCTTAAGGCGGTCGTCCCTAGGTGGGTGTTGGGCTTACCGTGACTAATGCGTTGACTACAAAGATTGCAGATGGCAACACTATTGTCAGCAGCGGACACGTTAAAAAAAGCCCACACTGCGGAGCCATGTGCGATGACTCACTCCTGATACATTTGCAGTCTGCTTTGTCCCTCCTGTGCAATGTAAGTTATTCCTGCTTCTCCTCCCTATCTGCTGGTCCATATCTCCCTCTGAACTCCCCTCCTCTTCCTCTCTTGTGGGCACCCACGTGACATCACTAGACACGTCATCATCGACGTCACCTTCCCCACCGCTATAAGTAGAGATCTCGGAGTAGGCAGCAACACCGGGGACCAACCTCCTCCTTGGGCTGATCTGGGTACTGTCGTCAGACTGCTGAGTAGTGGTTGTTGCTACCTCCTCTTCCTGATCCAATACCAAGAGTGGCTGCGCATCAGAAATGTCTTGATATGAATCGGAAAATAATTCCTGTGACTCAAGCGGAAGGTATGTGGTGGTGGTGGTGTTGTTGGTGGTAGTGTCTTTGGGGGTGCACATAGCAGATAGTGAAGAAGAGGGTGCAGATCGAGAGGATGAGGAGGGTGCAGAAGAGTAAGGCTGAGTGAGCCACTCAACCAAGTCTGGTGCGTCCTTTAACCACTTCCCACCCAGCCAATGCATATATACGGCCGGGTGGGAGCCGTCTACTCCTGATAGGCCGTTCAGGAACGTCCTTCAGAAGTAGCGGGATCGCGCGCGCAGCGGCGCGATCCCGATGTGCTCGTGTCACCCGGACACAGCACATCTCAGATCGGCAGGAGGGCTCTGTGATTGGCCCTCCTGATCACATGACGGCCGTGTCCAATCACGGCCGTCATGTGATGTAAACAAACAGCCGGTTCCTAGGCAATCGGCTCTCCTCTCCTCACACGGAAGTCATCGCTGAGGAGAGGAGAGCAGAACGCTGCAGCCGGCTGATGATCAGTGAGTATGAGCTGTTTTTTACAGCTTTTTACTCACTGATCATCAGTCTAGTGTCAACACACAACACACCACACAGTACAAACACAGTCCCCACATATGTCCCCAAAACACACATGTCCCCAAAACATACATGTCCCCAAATAATAAAAACACATGTCCCCAATAATAAAAACATGTCCCCCACATATGTCCCACTAAAATCACATGTCCCAATGATTATCTGCACACATATGTACGTGATCACCTGCACACATATGTACATGATCATTTGCGTACATATGTCCCTGATCACACAAACCAATTATTATACACTTAACGGAATTTTTTTTTACCAAAAACATGTAGCAGAATCCATTTTGGCTTAAATTTATGACAAAATTTGATTTTATTGGATTTCTTTTCAAATAGAAAAAAGAAAATATAGTTTTTTTTCCAAATTTCCGCTTTTTTTGCGCTTATATCGCAAAAAATAAAAAACAGAGTCGTGAATAAATAACACCAAAATAAAGCTCTATTTATGCGAACAAAATGATAACCATTTCATTTGTGTACAGTGTAGCATGACCGCGCAATTGTTATTGAAAGCGCTAGAGCGATGAAAGCTGAAAATTGGGCTGGGAAGGAAGGGGGTGAAAGTGCCCTGTATTGTAGTGGTTAAAGTAATTGAACGCACCTTCTGCAACTTCCCACTTTGGCTCAAGCCTGTTGCTCCTGCCTTACCCCTACCACCCCTGCGGAAGGGCCTGCCTCTTCCTCTGCCTGTCATTTTTTAAATGACCCTGTGACAAAACTCTCAGTCCCTATACCGATGAAGGACTGCTGCAGTATAGGGCAGCGGTCAGCAGTAGTGCACCTCAACC
Source organism: Lithobates pipiens (assembly GCF_037356315.1). NCBI lineage: Eukaryota > Metazoa > Chordata > Amphibia > Anura > Ranidae > Lithobates > Lithobates pipiens. The sequence continues at coordinate 292,961,994 of NW_027507785.1, forward strand.
CTATGTATTGTGGACCTATACCAGTCCTTATAGAATGGCAGACTGTACCTCACTCAACCCTATGTACTGTAGCACCCTAGACAGACCAAGTTACCAGTCCTTATAAGGACCTTTGTGGAACAAGTAGGTTGTGTGTGACTGATTAGAGGACTGTACGTCAGTCCCTATACAGATGAAGGACTTATAAGGACCTTTGTGGAACAAGTAGGTTGTGAATGATTAGCAGACTGCAGCAGAAGGGCAGCAGTCAAGTATAATATTCTTTCTATATTTGGAAGAAAGAATATTATACGTGTACAAGCCTATTACCATACCACTGATACCAGTCCTGAAAAGAACCTTTGTGGACCTAATATAGTAACAGCTACTGATTAAACTGACCCTCACTGCCTCACACACTGCTTCCTGCCTGTCCCTATATAAACTGACAAAACAGAGGCTACTGGAACAATAACTGGAAAAGCACTTTTGTGGACCTGATAGTAACAGCTAATGACTAAACTGACTGTCCCTACAGCAGACACCGTCCTGTCCCTTTCTCTAAACTGACAAAAGACACTCAGACTGCTGCAACAATCAGTAGCACAGCAAACCTATATACACCTAACACCTATACCAGTCCTGAAAAGAACTTTTGTGTACCAAATAGCTAGCGATTTGGGTCACTACAATCTCTCCCTGCTCCCCACAGCAACCTCTCCCTATAGTGACAGAAGAAAGAATGTAAAATGGCCGCCGGATCGGGTCTATTTATAAGTTAGGGGGAATGTCCAAGTGTCCATGTGCTGTAATGTCTCAATTGGATGTCCTGTACCCCATTATGGATGTGTCATCATAGGTCAAAGTTCTTTTACACAGTAAACACGGAAGTCCACCGGGCGAACGGCGCCAATAGTCCTCCGAACGAGCGGACCGCGAACAGCCGAAATTCACATCGAAACGACCGCCGGGCGAACCGTTCGGCAATCGCTACAAAGATACTGATTACAACATCTAATCGCCCTCGTGGGGTATGACATAAAGCACCAAAACATATTCAATATATTTGGCCTTATTATTGTGGGAGTTTTTCTTTGTATTGCCTGTAGGAGTAGAATGTGATCTGTTCTGTTTTGGAAAGTAAGAGCAAGGTGTGTGTGTGTGTGTGTGTGTGTGTGTGTGTGTGTGTGTGTGTGTGTGTGTTTTTTTCTTCTCTCCATACTGCTGTAAAGTAGCATTAAACAATCTCTTTGATCTTTTTTTTTTTTTCCTCCATCACACATTGATCGGGTCCTGGCCTCTGCCCTTGTATCCATGATATCAGTACTTCTATGCTGTCATGTCTTTGCTCTATAGCCATGATATATATATGAATATATATAACACATTTACATGTAGAAAGGTAAGGTGGAATTTGATGAAGCTACAGATGAATGTAGCAAGCCGGGAGACAAATTCATTTTGATTGTTGCAATGGTTAGTACCCTTTTCGCCCTAAAGCAAGGATATGCAATTAGCGGACCTCCAGCTGTTGCAGAACTACAAGTCCCATGAGGCATAGCAAGAGTCTGACAGCCACAAGCATGACACCCAAAGGCAGTGGCATGATGGGACTTGTAGTTTTGCAACAGCTGGAGGTCCGCTAATTGCATATCCCTGCCCTAAAGTATAGGCATGCTGAATTGCTGAATTAGAGCATCTTTAGTGTAAGTGTGGCAATGGCTACTGTGTCTCAGCCAATGAGGATTCAAAGACCCAGATGAACTGCTACTATCATGCACATCGGTGGATAGAGATGGGGCTCAGGTAAGTATTAGGGGGGGCTGGAGATGATGCTGCACACACAAGGTTTTTTACCTTTATGTAAATAATGCATGAAGGTAAAAAAACCTTTATGCCCCATACACACGGTCGGACATTCCGACCACAAAATCCGTCTGATTTTTTCAGACGGATTTTGGCCGAAACTTGTCTTGCATACACACGGTCGAACAAAGTTGTCAGAAAGTCAGATTGTTCAGAACGAGGTGGTGTACAAAACGTACGACGGGACTACGTAGCTTTCGTCTCCAAATATTTTCTGAGCATGTGTGGCACTTTGTGCGTCGGAATTCTCTACACGCGATCGGAAAAAGTCAGATCGGATTTTGTTATGGGAAAATTTTAGATCCAGCTCTCAAACTTTTTCCGTCGGAAATTCCGACAGAAAAAGTCCGCTAGAGCCCACACACGATTGGATTTTCTGACAACATAATCCGATCAGACTTTTTCCGTCAGAATTATTAGGCATTAGACTTTATGACCACTTCGGGCAGACCGCACACATATACGCGGCTGCTTTGAAGTGGGCTTTTTTTCCGCGGGGCCACTTATATGCGTACCTCCCTTTGTGCTGGGAGTGTGCCACACAGTGCTCCCAGCACAGAGACTGGGGTCTCACCGAGAGCCCCGGGTCTTGTACTAATGATCAGGGTAGTGTAAAAAGTAACCCTGCACTGCCGCTATACAACTAGCAGCTAATACGGCAAACAGATATTTGGCTGTGAACAGAAAAAATTATATAGTGTAGCGCTAAATGCCCAAGTGAGAAATTACAATGACGACCAAACTGTGTGAATAAATATTGGGATATAAATCCCTGAATAGTGATATTCAATATAAAAGTGAAAACAATATCATATATTGGTGCAAAACAGAACATGTGAATGTTTTTCAAAAGTCCATACAGGAAACAGTTAGTGTCGGTTCACACTGAGGCAGCATGACTTGCAGCGCAACTGCCTCAGGCAACCTAGACATGGCCGCTGCGACGACTTGCAAAATGACTTCTCTATAGAAGTCAATGCAAGTCGCCTCAAGTCACCCCCAAAGTCGTACAGGAACCTTTTTCTAAGAAAAGATTAGAATGATTCCATTGTACAGAATGGGACACGATGTGTCAGACTTGTCAGACTTATGCCGCGTACACACGACCGGACTTTTTGACAGCAAAGGTCCAACGGAACGAGTCTGTCAGACAATTCGATCGTGTGTGGGCTCCATCGGACCTTTGCTTGCCAAAAATGTTTTAAATTTTTCCACCAGAACTCCGCGGGACCGAGAAATCCGTTCGCGTGTATGCTAGTCCGACGGACAAAAACCGACACTAGGGCAGCTATTGACTACTGGCTATGAACTTCCTTATTCTAGTCCGGTCGTACGTCATCACGTACTAATCCGTCGGACTTTGGTGTGATTGTGTGTGGCCAAGTCCGTTCATTCGGAAAGTCCATTGGAACTCCGCCGAAAGTCCGTCTGAAAGACCGTCGGACCTAGTCCCAGGAAAAGTCCAGTCGTGTGTATGTGGCATAAGTCGTCTGACAAGTCGTCCCCGTGTGAACCGACCTTTAAGAGTCCACTGTGTGTCAACACAAAGAAAATTGTGAAAAACATTGAAGAACTTCAAAACATCGTGCTGATATCCAAATAGTAAACACTGAGTGGTATGAAAAGTGAAGTGAACCGCCACCGATGAAATGAAGGCTTACCGGATGGTTTGAACTCAGGAGAACATATGTTCCGTGAGTCAAACAAGCTTGGGTTGTCAAATGACAAACAGGGAAAAGACTCAATAACTAGACCATATGACTTCCAGACATTCCTAGAATCTCAATCTCCATAGAAGGGTAATTCAATCAAGGATGGTGTCAGGTTCTCACCAATATGGTATAGATGATCAAAACCAGCAGCACTCCAAACTGCTGGTTTTGATCATCTATACTATATTGGTGAGAACTTGACACCATCCTTTATTGAATATCCCTTCTATGGAGATTGAGATTCTTGTGCCTGGAGAACCTGACACCGTCCTGTATTGAATTACCCCTCTATGGAGATTGAGATTCTTGTGCCTGGCTGTTGGAGGTACATGGACCCCTAAAATAATGTTCCTTCACAAAAGGGGTCAGAGGCGCCTGGAGACAATAGTCTTCAATGATGGCTCAATATTACTAAACAATCACCTTATTTACTTACCATCTACAAAGTACTTGGATTTCGCAAAATTCAAAAATAAGTCTCCTTCCGCTGATCTCAGCACAGCAATCCTTGTTTCATCTACCCAAGGAAACCGCTTGCCGTGACATATGGTACACAGGCCCCATAGATCTTCTTGGTACAGGTCGGGGATGGAGCAGTTGTAAACATTTGGGTTGTAGTACAGAAGTTGGGTAGCTGTTCAGTGATCCAGTGAAAAATCCAGGAAAAAAGAAAGGAAATCATGTTCATTAGTATTCATTTTATACATTTATTAAAAGTTTGTTTTTGGTTGGCTTGTATAGAATAGCTTTAAAGAACCTTGAGTATTTGCTTTAACATTTGGGTTAACACAACTGAAACTAGAGAGTGCAAAATCCGGTGCAGCTTAGCATAGAAACCAAATAGCTTCCTGTTTTTTCTTTGTCAAAGCTTAACCACTTAACAGCTTCTTGACCAGCGCACGCCGATATACGTCAGCAGAATGGCACTGGTGGGCAAAAGGGCGTACAGGTATGTCCCCTTTAAGAAGCATTGATGCGGGTGTGCGCCGTGTTCTCCGTGACCGCTTGTCCTGCAGACTAGATGTCCGCCGGGTGCCCGCGATCGTGTCACAGAGAACGGAGAGATGCTTTTGTAATCAAAGCATTTCCCTGTTCTGCCTTGTGACAGGACAGAGATAACTGCTCTCTGTCTTCGAGAACAGTGATCACTGTCATGTGTGTTGTAGCCCCTCCCCCCCACAGTTAGAATCACTCCTAGGACACACTTAACCCCTTCATCGCCCCCTAGTGGTTAATCCCTTCCCTGCCAGTGTCATTTACACAGTAATCATTGCATTTTTATAGCACTGATTGCTTTATAAATGACAATAGTCCCAAAATAGTGTCAAAAATGTCTGATGTGTCCGCCATAATGTCACAGTCCCGATAAAAATCGCAGATCGCCACCATTACTAATAAAAATTAATTAATTAAAAAAATAAAAAATATTAATAATAAAAATGTCATAAATCTATCCCCTATTTTGTAGACGCTATAACTTTTGCGCAAACCAAATCAATATACGTTTATTGCGATTTTTTTTTTACCAAAAATATGTAGAAGAATATTACGGCCTAAACTGAGGAAAAAAAACATTTTTTTAGATATTTTTGGGGGATATTTATTATAGCAAAAAGTAAAAAATTATGCGTTTTTTTTTTTCAAAATTGTCACTCATTTTTTTGTTTATAGTGCAAAAACTAAAAACTGCAGAGGTGATCAAATACCACCAAAAGAAAGCTTTATTTGTGGAAATAAAGGACGTCAATTTTTTTTGGTTACAGGGTCGCACGACCGCGCAATTGTCAGTTAAAGCGATGTAGTGCCGAATCGCAAAAAGTGCTCTGGTCAGGAAGGGGGTTACGTGGTTAAGGACCAGAAGATTTTCTCCCTTAATGACCAGGCCATTTTTTGCGAAACGGCGCTGCGTCGTTTTAACTGACAACAGCTGTGCGATGCCGTACCCAAACAAAATTGACATTGTTTTTTTCCCACAAACAGAATTTTCTTTCGGTGGTATTTGATCACCTCTGCGGTTTTTATTTTTTGCGCTATAAACAGACAAACAAAAATTTGGGAAAAAAAACAATATTTTTTAAAATAATTTTTTAAAATGTATAAATATTCCCCAAAAAAACTATGCAATTTTATTTTTTTTATACTAGTAATGGCGGTGATCAGTGATTTTTAGCGGGACTGCGTCATTGCGGCGGACATTTAGGACACTTTTGACACTTTTTTGGGACCAGTGACATTTATACAGCGATCAGTGCTATAAAAATGCACTAATTACTGTATAAATGACACTGGCAGGAAAGGGGTTAACACTAGTGTTGATCAAGGGGTTAAATGTATTCCCTGGGAGGTTTTTCTAACTGTGGGGAAAGGGGACTGACTGGGAGTACAGAGAGATCGCTGTTTCTAATCACTAAGAATGGACGATCACTCTCTACTCCCCTGTCAGAATGGGGATCTGTTAGTTTACATTGACAAATCCCCGTTCTGGCCCTCTGTGGAGCGATCGTGTGTGGCTGGCAGACATCGCAGCCACTGGCCACGTGCATCAACTCCCCCACCATGTAGCGTGCGCCCACCTGCTATAGCTGTAAAATGGATTGACATACAACTATGGAGATTTGCGGGAATGAGCCGACCTGCTGCAGTATAATGATGGTGGCTGGTCGGCAAGTGGTTAAAGGGTAACTTTACTTTCATGGGGGAAAAAAAAGCAAATTAAAAAAACTAATATAGCGTATACAATTGCAACACACGTCGTATTGTAATTGAATGTTATTAAGAATCACCTTTCCTTTTCAATCTGCAGCCAATGTAATTTTCTGTGAAATGCAATATGGCTACCTGGAGGAGTTCTGTACAAAGAAATTGTACAGAACGCCCCCCCCCCCCCCCCAGATATGTCAGTTCCTGCTTGTATGATTGGCTTACTGATTTTCCCAGAAGTCTGCACTAAGATACAAGTCAGATATCAGGCATCCCCTGCATGAAAAATTTCATTTTGGTGAGATACTCCCAATAGGAAATCACATCTAAAGGGACGAAGGTCCTGCAATTTTCCTTATTAGAGCTTTGCAGGTGCAGCAGCTGGTTGATAATTAAAGCAGAGTTCCACCCAAAAGTGGAACTTCCGCTTTAAGCACTCCTCGCCCCCTTAATTTTTTTTGGGGGGGGTGGGTGCCTTCTTTTTAGTGGGACTTCCTGTCCCACTTCTTCCTCTTTAAGGCGACTCCTCCTCTTGCCAGCGATCTTCTGGGACACGTCACAGGTCCCAGAATATTGCCTGGCCAATAGCAGAGCACAGTGCAACTCGTGCAATGCACATTTCACGCCCGTTTGTGAAGCCATAAGCTGTCATGTCACAGTTGCTATGATGGCACCGCGGAGAGGAGGGGAAGAGGAGCGAGGCTCCGGGGCGGCCGCATCGCTAGATCATGGGACAGGTAAGTGTCTGTTTATTAAAAGTCAGCAGCTACAGTTTTTGTAGCTGTTGACTTTTAATAAACTAAAAAACGGGTGGAACTACGCTTTAAGAAACAGCTGCTATTGGAATCACTTTTTCACATGGATACAGACAAACACACAGGGATTTCTTCAGAATAACAAAGGGTAGGAATCTTCAACAAAGTTTGAGAAAATCCTTGAAATGTACATGGATCACCTAGTGGGAAGTGGAGTTAGGGCTCCTTCACATGGACGTGTCCGTGTACGGAGCCCTTTCTGCTCAGCGGGGGATCACTCAATCCCTGCTGAGCAGGCAGATGACAGGTCAGTCTCCCCCCACCCCCCTCCTGAGCTGTACCAGGCCGCGTGCCCTCAACATGGGGGGGGGGGGGGGTGCTTTGGGGACATTTTCTGTAGTAACAATAGCTGTATGTTGAGTTATTTTGAGGGGACAGCAAATTTACACTGTTGTACAAATTTACACTGTTGTACAAATTTACACTGTTATACAAGCTGTACACTCACTATTTTACATTGTAGAAAAGTGTCATTTCTTCAGTGTTGTCACATGAAAAGATATAATAAAATATTTACAAAAATGTGAGGGGTGTACTCACTTTTGTGAGATACTGTATTTATTCTGTGAGTGCTGCGTTCTACCACATCCCAAAGGTGTTCTATTATTTTCAGATTTGGTGAATGGCCTACCATCTATGTGGCCAGGCTAAATTTTTCCTGTTTTGGTGAGCCTGGTCCTATGCAACTTCAGCTTTCTATGTTTGACTGACAGGAGTAGAACCTGCATGGACTTCTGCTCTTGTAGGCCATTCATACATTCTGAGATGTTTTTCTGCTCACCACAGTTGTAAAGAGTTATGCCGCGTACACACGACCAGACTTTTCGAGGGACTAAGTCTGACAGACTTTCGACGGAGTTCTGACGGAGTTCTGACAGAGTTCTGACGGACTTTCCGAATGAATGGACTTGGCCACACACAATCACACCAAAGTCCGACGGATTCGAACGTGATGACGTACGACTGGACTAGAATAAGGAAGTTCATAGCCAGTAGCCAATAGCTGCCCTAGCGTCGGTTTTAGTCCGTCAGACTAGCACACACACAAGCTGATTTCTCAGTAGGAACTGGGTCCGGCAGAGTTCTGTCGGAAAAATTTGAAACATGTTCCATTTCTAAAGTCTGTCAGACTTTTGCAAATCAAAAGTCCGCTGCAGCCCACACACGTTCGAATAGTCTGCCGGAATCATTCCGTCAGACTTTTGATGTTGAAAAGTCTGGTTGTGTGTATGGGGCATTAGTTTGAAAATCCAAGAGCAGCAGTTACAAAAAGATTCAAATCAGTCAGTCTGGCACAACAATCATGCTATGGTCAAAATCATTGAGATCACATTTTTTCCCATGCTGGTGTTTGATGGAAACATTAAGCAGTACACCAGATATTGCACAATTACATTGGTCAAGCTTGGTCCAATGCAAGTTTGCATATAGCATAAAGGAACCCTGTGAAAGCTGACAATTACTTTAGTAATTGGATGAGGTGGAGATTGTGACATCACCACCCCTCTGAGTCCTCTCCACCTCATCCAATCAGAGAACACCTTATAATAATTGAAATAAAACAAGGTGTTCTCTGAATGGCAGTCACACAGGACCCAGAAGATCGCAACGATCACTGTAATAGCACCAACTACTTACATTGTGCCAAGCTGGATTGTAAGTATGCAATTAAAATCATACCTGGAGTTCAGTTTTAACTGAAGTTCCTGACCTGTACCTGCCATGCATTGCCACGTACTGTCCATGCAGTGGGCTGCAGCTGCTACATGATTGGCTGGTTAGATAATTCAGTGTATAACCAGTGTTGCTAAAAAGGTGATGGTGAGTGCATTTTTCAATGAAAAGCAATCCTTTCAAAGCATACTTACCAATTTGTTTAAACTGAAAATATTTGTAGGTCACACAGATGGCTGTCTGGCCAAAGAGTTTACCAGTATCAGGATAGCCAAAGCCATCCTCTGGGAATGGGGGGAAGTGAGGTATGCTGTGGATTAGCCAGAATCCCTGGTGCTGGTCAAAAAATAACGTTCCTGGAAAGATACAAAGACATATTTTTAGAGGGAGTACAATAAGAGCAGAACTCATAAAGCAAGTAAAACAAATCTAAGCTTTTTTCTTGCCTACCTTTAAGCAATCACTTTATGGCTTTTCTCAGAGTAATTCGACGGATACGGACTAACCACTGATATGCCCTGTGCACGCGGTCAGACTTTCCGACGGAAAATGTGCGATCGGATCTTGTTGTCGGAAAATCCGATTATGTGTGTGCTCCAACTGACTTTTTCCCTCTGAATTTCCGACACGCAAAGTTTGAGAGCAGGATCTAAAATTTTCCGACAACAAAATCCAATTGTTTAAATTTCCGATTGTGTGTAGACAGTTCCGACGGACAAAGTGCCACGCATGCTCAGAATAAATTACGAGAAGAAAGCTATTGGCTACTGCCCTCTTTATAGTCCCGTTGTATGTGTTCTACGTCACCACGTTCTGAACGATCGGATTTTCTGACAACTTTGTGTGACCGTGTGTATGCAAAACAAGTTTGAGCCAAAATCCGTCTGAAAAAATCTGATGGATTTTGATGTCGGAATGTCTGACCGTGTGTATGGGGCATTAGTACTGACGTGTTTTAAATTGTACAGTTCTGCCAGACCTGACAAGTGAAACAAATATTACCAAATACAAGGGCTCCAACACAGACCATGTAACTTCAGCTATCTCATCTAACCTTCTTGTTCCTTCCTAGGTTCAATCCTATTCTTACCAGTTCAGAATCACATGGAACTAAGGCCTGATCCACACCTATGCATTTTTAGTGTTTTTTTGCATTTTGCAGATTTGCACTACAGAACGTGTTCCATAGGAAACCATGTTAAATGGACTGTAGTGCAAATCTGCAAAATGCAAAAAGCACTAAAAATGCATATATATATATATATATATATATATATATATATATATATATATATATATATATATATTAGGGGTGTGAAAATAATTTTTTTTTGTCGGCTTTACATGCTGTGTTTTTATCATTTTTATGTGAGTAGTTTGTGTTTGAACACAAAAATTAAATCTTATACTTAAGCGGTGAGAACTTTGATCTTTTCTTTCTACCCATGACTTGAGATTGTGCGAGAAGTTTATGGTCTGTGTTAACCCTTTTGATACCCGCATGCATGACCACCTGTTTGCACAGGGGTCCATGCCATAAGGTGAGAGTGATTAGTTAGACCGGAGGTGGAGGGATTTTCACGCTACTGTGGAAAAAAAAAAAATTACTTACGTCAGTGCTACAGTTTGAATTTAAAATGTTTGTGTGAACTGTGAAGTTAAGTCATGGATTGTGAAAACTAACTAGTGTCAGGTGATTATATATAGTGTATACCACATTTACCACTGACTTATGCAGAGTTGCAATGCAAGGAGATCAGCTAAAAGTAGTTGGATCTGTATGTGCGTTATAATTAATTGAAATTAGTCGATTAATCGATTTAAAAAAAAAGATTAATCGACCACAAAAATTTTTAATTAGTAACAGCCCTAATATATATATATATATATATATATATATATATATATATATATATATATATATATATTATATATATATATATATATATATATAAAATTGGCTTTTTAGTGGCTAATGCCAAGTCTACCATTAACTAGATCTTTATGGTGAGAGACAACCTTTTTAGGCACCATGCTAATTGATTGAGTCATCATAGAAGTCATATAATCAAGGAGAAATAGTGGACATTGCGCGCAATCTGTAGAAGGACGGATTCACCAAGCAACAGCTCCAAAACAGACATGTAAACTGTAGGCATCTGTAGCATGAAACCCTTCTGTGTGAATTCACTGGATGCATCCCCAGTTCCAATCACTGTATGCGACTAACATCATCCATTGTGCAACGTGCAATTAGAATACTAACCACCACAGGAATAATATGAGTGACTGTTTCAAGGATATTAGAGTGTAAGCCAGCTCAAGAGACGATTGTAACGCATCCTTGACTGGCTCCATAAGCATCATATTGGGGTATCACCTGCAATTCTAATTGATGCCATTGCTAACAGAATATTGGGGCATTGATAGGATTGCAAATGACCTAGACCACCCTTGGGCACTCTGAGCAAAGTATGTATGTATGCATTGTGCTAATAGTGGGAGGGGCTTAAAGAGGTAGGGGTAAATAAAACCTGAGCCCATTCTGCTCTGGGTCACAGAGTCCAGGGGTCATGAGTGTATACATGGCAGGGATAAGGAATGCATGACACACAGAGTGCAGGGGTCATGAGTGCATACAATGCAAGGTTAAGGAATGCATGACACACAGAGTGCAGGGGTCATGGATGCGTAAAACGCAAAATGCAAGGGTCAGAAATGTGTAACATAGAGTGTATGGGTCAGGAGTACTTACTGCATAGAGTGCAGAAGTCAGGAGTAAGTAGCTTACAGAGTGCCTCCCTAGCAAAAATGTCACACTCTTTCTAATACAATCCCCCACTCCCCATGACAAAGCCACCTCCAGCACAAAATACCCCCTCCCTCCCTAACTTGTACTCACCAGAGCTTGCCATTGCATTTCATCTACTGTTCCGCAGATGAGTGCCCCAGGTCCCAAATTCTGCATAATTCACAGATCGAAGGGAAAAAAACGGGTTCTTGTAGTGTGGGGACCTGGGCCACTCTCTGTCTTGAAAAAGAGACGTCGGCTTCGAAACATGGTTTCACCCCCCTGACATCACTTCCTGTTTCATAATTTCCTGTCCTTACATGTGCTCCATCAATCCACATGTGCTGCTTCCTGTCCTGGGACTACCTGGTCACCCCGGGTACCACATTCCACTCCTTGCAACCGCAGCTCCATCTTGGGATCCAGGATGCCGCCTCCTCCTCCCAGCTGCAGACACACCAATGACCGTAACGCATGAGAACATCCACAAACTGTGAGTTGACAATTATCGTGTGCTGTATCCACCTCTCCACCTTGCTGCAGAGTGGGGCCTTCTTGCTGCCTCTCTTAGGTATTGCAGGTGCCATTCAGACCATATCCAGTGTATCCATTGTGACAGCCCCCTTGGTGTCCTCCCCAGCTGGAAATCCTTTTGAGAACCATGATAAGTATAATTTGTCTTACTTTATATGAGTTGCTAATTGTCTTCCTTTAATAAATGTTTACACTACACCTAGTCTGAGCACTTTGATCTGTTTGTCTGTTTGCCGCTTAGAGATCTCTTCAGTCTCTCAGAAATGCTGCATTAGGTGTGCTGGATTGGATTCTTCAGCGGTTCCTAAAGCCAAAGGATTTATCCTGAGGATCTGGACCACACTGTACTTTCCATCAATGTAGTTTGTCCCAACTCAGGCTGCACCCATCAAGCCATATTGACATTTTTGAACCTTGCACTCACTGGGGATGTTTGTGTCCGGGGGATATACCATTCAAAACAAAGACTGTCCCTTTCAATCACGAACAAATGGCACCTTAACGTGAAATGTATTCAGCTAAGGTGAACTTGGGTCCAGTTGGCTTTTATGGACTGACTTTAATGCATGTGTTTGTTTTTTTAATAAGGCAATTTCAGTTTACCAGCCTTTTAAAGCTAATAATATTTTTTGCATGGTAAGCACTGCGTTCAAAGTACAGTTGGAGATGTTTGCCCATACCAGTTAGTTAACTATTGTAGAAACCTCTACTTTCCTCTTTAAATACAACGTATAGTGGTTTTAGGTTTAGGTTGTTATAACAGTACTGAAAGTTGAATGAAGAAAAGCTAATTTCTAACTGACTAATTGATATTGATCTACAGAAGCTATGTGTGAGGTTAGAAACTTCTGGTCATGATCTTGCTTTGACCTTCTGAAGGAACCAGTGTAAAAACGTCAAAAGTTTTCATTAACTGGGGAATGTACAGATAGAAGCTTCCTGACATATACCACGTAGTCAGTCTTGTTTTTTCAAACAGTGGTCTCCAAACTGCGGTCTGGGTGAACCCCTTTGCTAGCCTTTATCTAGCCCTTGGAGCGCTATTCTTCTCACTGACACCAGGGGAATATTTCCTGCCACTGACACCAATGATTAGGAACTATTCCTCCTACTGACACCAATGATGGGGCACTATTCCTCCTCCTACCGACCACAAATGATATGTCGTTTTTTTTCCCAATGACCACCAAGCCTGAGGCATTGTTTACTCCCTCTCTGATGCCGTGACATTTTCTACTACCACTGGCCACAGTCCACCCCTTCTAAACCCCGAGGGATAGTACACTGTCCCCTTGTTTAGAAAGTTTGGAGCTGCCTTGATCGGTAAAAATGACAAAGTCAAAACCTAGTGATGGCCAACTTACTGAATAATTGTAGAAAGTAACTGTGACCAGGTGCCTAACGTATCATGTCTCCATCCCCATATATAACATACACACAACCAATATTAGCCCATCGGACTTTAAATGAGGTATTATACAAAAGTCCTGAAATATCAATATGTGACTGTGTCTCTCCTCTCCCAGCGTGCGTCCCAAGCCTCACTATCGTTTTTACCCGGACATGACGTTTTGTGTGTTCCAGCAGCCTATATGCATTTCGCAAGTAAAATTGCGTCATCAGGAAGCTGCTTGTTATTCCCTTTCACTCTATTTATACCCCATAAATGGGGCTGGTCATTCATTCTGCACAACCGGAAGTGGCTGATCTGCCATTTTAGCTATTGTCATCTTCTGCCCACACCCGGAAGTCTTTGATCCGCCATCTTAACTTTGGGAATCTTTCTCCCCTACTCAATACTTAATGTCCATTGGTTCCCTAACTAGACTTTGGTATAGGCGCTTTTTCTAAGCGTTTCACCAATGCCATACATATCTAATATACCTCTCCCATTTCGCTTATCAGGGTGATCCCTTCCAAACATCGGAAAAAGCTTTTACACTTTGGAAATTTTTTTTTTCTTTATTAATACCATTTAAAATCATATTCAATATTTTAGATATATAATTCATCGCATTTGGAGCTTCCAAAAACTCTGCTTACCTATAAATAATGACATTTAAACAAAAATATTTATTTATTTAAAAATATGTATGCTAATTGGAATGTTTACTGATCCGCCATCTTAACTTTGGGAATCTCTCGCCCCTATTTACACAAAGTGTAAAAACTTCTCCCGATGTTTGGATGGGGTCACCCCAACTCATAGGCACTTGGAGATGTGAGTGATATGACTTGTTTTTAGTTTTTTTATAAATAAATGTACAGACATACTGCGCAATGATTGCTGTTCATTTTTTATGAGGGTGAATATTATTTAAACCTGTAAACTGGGAGCAGCATAGACCTTGAGTGGATCGGTTATCCCTATCAATGAACCAAAAGCGCTTTCCATAATATCTGGTGAGTGGCCAATTCTTATGGTGGTGGTGTCGTGAGTTGGTGGATATGAAATATACAGAATCACGGATATGAGAAGTTGGAGTATTTTTATACATAGCAGAAAACTTGAAAGGAGGATTTATTTATATGCTGATTCATATATACCAACATAAACATTAAACACTTATTAGTTGCACATGAAATATAGACACGGGTGGATTGTTTAGACGTGTTAATACAGTAACATTACTTTGCATGTATATGTATAGTGATATATTTATTTATTTTTCACAGTGTTTTTTTCTATAGTGATATTTTTCACAGTGACATTTTTTACAGTGGTGTATTGTGTGGTGTGACGTTACATAACACAAGAGTTAGCGCAGTCAACACATATTTTCTTTTGAGATCACATCAAACCCACAATTGTGCTCCCCCAACAGTCTCCTTAACAATGAACCTTGTCACATTCAATGTACCCTAATACAGGGTCCATAATAAAAGATCCGAGAAAAGAAATCATGCATTTTTGTCAATCTTTTTTTCATTATGAATCTTGCTATGTGGAAGATCAAATGTGCAGAACATTATTTTTAAGGAGGCTGTAAAAAGTACAAATGTGAGTGCCTCCGTCTATAAATGGCTATAGTGGCAGTGATCTCTAGCAGTCTCCTGTAGGAGATCTTTGACAGCTTCTTAGCCCTTGTACACACAGTCGGAGATTCCGACAACCAAATCTGTCGGAGTAATTCCGACGGATTAATTCCGGAAGAGGTCCAGAAGTGATGTTGCATACACACGGTCGGACAAAGTTGTCGGAAAATCCGATTGTACATAACATGATGACGTTATTTCGTTACGACTGGACTACGTTCAGGCTAGTAGCCAATAGCTTTGGTCTAGGAATTTGATCTGAGCATGTGTGGCACTTTGTCCATCGGAGTAGGCTACACATGATCGGAGTATGTCTGATTGGAGCTTTTGTCTGAAAATTTTACCGGCAAGTTAGAAAAATTGGTCCGTTGGATATTCCGACGGAAATAGTCCGATGCAGACCACACACAGTCGGAATATCCGACAAAACGGTCCGATAGGAAACATTCCGATGGAATCTCCGACTGTGTGTACAAGGGCTTATAGTATATCTCCTGTCTGAAGATTCCAACCGGTTACTGTATCTTGCCTGCAGTCTTTTGTAGCATATATGCTGTCTCTGAATGGCTACTGGGGTATCTCTGAAGTCTCTGAATGGCACCTGTAGCTCTCCCTTAGTATCTAACCGGCTCTTACAACATGACAATATCCTATAGCATTTCTGAAGTCTATTCCCTATAGCAGTGATGGCAAATCTTGGCACCCCAGGTGTTTTGTAACTTCATTTCCCATGATGCTCATGCACTTTTCAGTGTAGTTGAGCATCATGGGAAATGTAGTTCCAAAACATCTGGGGAGACAAGGTTCGCCATCACTGCCCTATAGCATGCCCACAGTCTCTGGCCATCTCCTATAGCATGCCTGCATTCTCTGAACATCTCCTATAGCAGGGATTGCCAGCCAGTTGTCTGTGGATCACTGATGGTCCATGAGAACATTTTAGCGGTCCCCAGGGGTTCTGCCACAAATCAACATTGTGGTGGATGTATACCACCCGATTTTGTTCCCAGTGTTGTTCTCAATACGTGCTGACAGTCAGTACTGTCAGCATGCATTGATATTGATGCCTCCTCTGTAGTTCCGGCTCCTGTGAACTCAGAGGGAGGTGCCAGGGGGTAGTGCAGAGAGCAGGAGGGGAAGAAGGAGCGAACTTCTATTGGCAGCGCTGATTACAGACTGTGGGAGGGAGCATGGAGCTCGAGCACATGGCTGGATAAGGACGTGAGATCCACTGATATGTAAAGCATTGTGATGCGGAGTGCAGGGAGGCAGAAAGCTGGAGCATTGTCTGCATAAGGCATGTAAAATTCATGTTAGTGGTCTACGGGACTCAAAATTGTGAGATTAGTGTTCCGTGGGGTCCGAAAGGTTGTCGACCACTGTCCTATAGCAAAGCAGCAGTCTCTAGCCATCTCCTATAGCATACTCACAGTCTCTGACCATCTCCTATAGCATGTTCACAGTCTCTGGCCATCTCCTATAGCATGCTCACAGTGTCTGACCATCTCCTATAGCACGCTCACAGTCTCTTACCATCTCATATAGCATACCCACAGTGTCTGGCCATCTCATATAGCATATCAGCAGTCTCTGACCACCTCATATAGCATACCCACAGTGTCTTACCATCTGCTATAGCATATCAGCAGTCTCTAACAATCTGCTATAGCATGCCCACAGTGTCTGACCATATCCTATAGCATATCAGCAGTCTCAGACCGTTTCCTATAGCATGTCCACAGTGTCTGATCGTCTCCTATACTGTGTCCACAGTCTCTGACCATCTGCTATAGCATGCCCACTGTGTCTGACCATCTCCTATAGCATAGCAGCAGTCTCTGACCATCTCCTATAGCATAGCACACAGTGTGAAACTATCTGTAAATTCTTTATGTAAACAATGAGATTTAACTCACCCTTAGAGTGACCATAGTGTGTGGAAAAGTTGCTTGTTCTTGGAGGGGCATCATTGTATATCATGTAGGCTGTGCTGTCATTCTAGGAAATTAAAGATATCATGTTAGTAGAAAAAAACATGATGCTAAATGTGATACACTCATTAGATGTAAAGCAACCTGTTATAATGAAAATGATCAAAATATGGATATGGGATATGGAAGGTCCTTTCAAGTATTCTGCACCTGTGCCAAAAACAGCTCTATATACAGGACCGGTGCTACCGCTAAAAAATTGAGCAGCCGCCTAGGGTGCCCTGCTGCCTAGGGCACCCGACCACTGGTGTTTCTACTCTCTTCTCTCTGCAGCAAGCAACTAAGTCTCAGCATCAGCAGGCAGATGTCACTCCGTTTGCACATAGTGTCATAGACGCAGCGGTGGCAGAGGATGGTGTCTGTGTCCTGACTCCCGAATGAATGGAAGCAAGCAAACATTCATTGATGGGCACTGTTAGGCTGCATTTGATGGACGCTGGTGAGGCTACATTTGATGGGCGCTGGCGAGGCTGCATTTGATGGGCACTGGCGAGGCTGCATTTGATGGGCGCTGGTGAGGCTGCATTTGATGGGCGTTGGTGAGGATGCATTCGATGGGCGCTGGCAAGGCTGCATTTGATTGGCGCTGGCAAGGCTGCATTTGATGGGTGCTGGTGAGGCTGCATTGACGGGCGCTGGTGAGGTTGCATTTGACGGGCGCTGGTGAGGCTGCATTTGATGGGTACTGGCGAGGCTGCATTGATGGGTGCTGGTGAGGCTGCATTGATGGGCGTGGTAGGCTGCATTAATGGGCGCTGGTAGGCTGCATTTGGACCAGGTACACCACTCCTCATATTGCTTTTATTGAACTGTGATCAATTTTATTCATGTGTGTCTGTTTTTATCAATTAAAGCCTACCATTTTGACCTGCACTTTTGGAGCCCCATTTTTCTTCTCTTTCCATGTTCTGTGGATGAAAGCTTTTTTTGGGGTTCCTTCATTGGGTCTGTGCTACCCTTCCAAGGGGCACATATTTATCCACTGGTCCTCTTTGGATTTTTTGCTGATACCTTTGGCTGCTGGATCCATCTATATGACTGCATATCAACATTTGATCGATTGTAAGTCATTCATCGGTCCCTCTTGTGGCTAATATCATTGGGAGATCAGCGGGGCGCACCCCCAACTCTCCAGGATTCCTGTGACAATCCGGTCCTCTGACAATTGGGATAGTCCATGCTTGATTGACCTGTTGTCGCTGACAGTCGGGTCCAACAGTTCCGGTAAGCGTCTATAAGTCATACCATTTGCTTGAAAGAAATTTCCATGTGATGGTCCATAGGGCTTTATGACATCTTTACCGTAATGTTCTTCAACCTCCATGATGGACATTTTAATTTTGTGTTCACTTGTGAACTTATAACATATTTTTTCACATTCGTTTCACCACCTTACTTTGTAGGGTGTACATTATTTAGCGATTTATACATATATCACTGGCTTGATCATTTAGCGCTACACTTTCACCTCCATCACTTTCTGAATTTTGTCACATTCTTGTGTAGCTGCTCATTTTTTTGTTTATTGATTTTTTGGGTAAGCGCAATAATTCTCTTTATCTGCATTTGATGGACGCTGGTGAGGCTGCATTGATGAGCACTGGTAGGCTGCATTGATGGGCGCTGGTAGGCAGCATTTTATGAACGCTGGTAGGCCGCATTGATGGGTGCTGGTAGGCTGCATTTGATGGGCACTGGTAGGCTGCATTCATGGCGCAGGTAGGCTGCATTTGATGGGCGCTGGTAGGCTGCATTGTTGGCGCAGGTAGGCTGCATTTGATGGGTGCTGGTGAGGCTGCATTGATGGGCACTGGTAAGGTTGCATTAATGGCCGCTGGTGAGGCTACATTTGATAGGCGCTGGTGAGGCTGCGCTTGATGGGCGCTGGTGAGGCTGCATTGATGGGTGCTGGTAGGCTGCATTGATGGGTGCTAGTAGGTCGCATTGATGGGTGCTGGTGAGGCTGCACTGATGTGCGCTGGTGAGGCTGCATTTGAAGGGCGCTTCATTAAAAAGGTGGAGTTTACACGGGCAGGGAAAAGGGGTTGGAGTCAGAGGTGGGGGGGAGGGGTGGGGGAGCGGCAAAATGAGGTTTCACCTAGGGTTTCAAAAATCCTTCAGGTATAAATGAGGCTTTACAGGATTCAGGAATCTACCTGAACCTTGCTGAGAACTTTGCAAAAGCTTTGTGGGCACTATGAGGTTGATCTACTAAAGGCAAATAGACTTCCCTTTACAGAAATGCAGTTGCTCCAGAGCTTAGTAAATGAGCAAAAGCTATGCTGACCATCATCCAATCATCTACAAGCAAAAATGCATTTTCTTTTTAATGTTCCTTGCATGTGATTGGGTATTCTTTGCAACGTGAAGATTTACCTCATTTATCTGGACCAACTGCATGCGCCGTAGACAGCGGCGCGCAGCCGCGGTCAACGCCGATATGCCGCGAGTGGCGGCTCCCGTGCGCATGCGCGGGAGTGATGTCATCGCGGCTTCGCCGAATGACAGCGGCAGAGCAGCGAGACCCACCAAGAAAATGGATGCGGCGGACTACAGGGGACAGCGGTGACTTCGCTGGCTCCTGTGTCAGGTAAGTGACACATAATGGACTACTATGCGATGCATAGTAGTCCATTATGCTTTACCTTTGCAGGGAATGAAAGAGGAAGTAAACCCATGTTTACTTCCTCTTTAAGCTGGCCATAAACTGTAAGCCCTTGTACACACGGTCGGAGATTTCGACAACCAAATCCGTCGGATTTTGTCCGACGGATTTTGTCCGAAACTGTTGCATACACACGGTCGGGCAAAGTTGTAGGAAAATCTGAAGTAATTACGTTATTTTGTTACGACGGGACTACGTTCACACTAGTAGCCAATAGCTTTGGTGTAGGAATTTGATCTGAGCATGCTTGGCACTTTGTCCGATCGGAATTCTCTACACATGATCGGAGTATGTCCGATCGGAGCATTTTGTCGGAAAATGTTACCAACAAGTTGGAAAACTTGGTCCGTCGGATACTCCGACCGAAACAGTCCGATGCAGACCACACACAGTCGGAATATCCGACAAAACGGTCCGATCAGACACATTCCGTCTGAATCTCTGACCGTGTGTACAAGGGCTTTGAATTTTATTGAAAAACGTAAATTTCAGGAATATTTTTATTTGGAAAGTCCTTAAGTTCCAAAGTCAAATGTTAAAAGCAAACACAGTTTTGCAGTAATTTGGACCAACGTTCATCAAGTCATTGAATGTACTGATCTGGATTTTCATACAAATGTTCGTACAAACGTTCATTCATAAATCTACTGATGTATGGCCAGCTTAAGATCGCCTTGTGACTCAATGGCACAGATAACCGCAGTGATAGGTGATTGTGGTGGGGATTCAACCTGGAAACTTCTATGTGAAGTTGTTACAACAGATTTCTGCAGCTGACCAATCACAAAAAATAAAATGGGTGCTCACTTTATAAGATGTATACAGCTGCTGTAGCACTTGCCCCAGAGCACTTTGAGTCATGTTAATGAGGAATTTGCTGACTTGCCATCCTTGTGACCTGGAGTCCAGATACAGATATTCCAGTCCCGTTCCCTTCGTCTCATTGATTCTATACTTTGGTAATTTGTAAATCACAAACCTGTAAAACATAACATGTAACTGATGGAACTATATACAGTGTCTACAATACTACAGGCTCAATGCACAAAGCTTTAACCCCAGATTAAAGTAAATAAAAAAGTCACCACTTTGATAGCACCGCAGTTTGTACATAAAGCATTGCTTGATTTGTCTAAAAAAAAAGTTGGTGTATTGACTTCTGCTGCCTTGTATGTACAGCAATAAAGAGTTTTCACCACCCACAAGTTACACATATGTGTCCATGGATGGCGAAGGTGCCTGTGCTAAGAGCACGCTCACTGCGTACCCCAGCACAGTGACCAAGCTTTCATAGGTAGCTCTCAGTCTCTAGTTATGATTGGGAGCCAGCGGCATGGTATCTTAATCATGTGACCATTGTAAAAGCCAATCACAGTGGTCACGTGATCGAGAAGTCTGCTGCTCCCCCTGGGTGTAAAGACGTACTTAAAGGGACAATGTGGTTGGGTATGAAGGGGTTAACAATCACTGTAAAAAGTACCTTTTTAGTTTTAACTTGTGGTCATGTGATTGCATATTCTTGGTCTGTGCCCTTCCTGAATTAGCTGGAGGGGGGGTTTCCTCTGGGACTGACGTCAGGATCAGCAGCGAGATTGAGCCTGGGTTCACACATATGTGAACATAGATATCGCATGTGATTCGCACCGCATTGCTGTATTGTATGGTTGAAAGCACATTGGATTCGCACAAAATGGTGCAGGAACCTTTTTTTTTCTCTGCACTGGAATCAGACCTCATAGGTGTTCACACCCATGCGATCCACTTCCTGTCCGAATTCACAGTTCGCACTGTGATCTGCGATCCGATATGGGGGTGACATTAACATTGATACCCGCATCGATTCGCAGAGGGCGGTGTGAACTGCCTGCGGGAGAGATGTAATGCGGGAACCAGCACTGGAATCGCACTTGTTGTGTGAACCCGGGCTGAAGGGAAGAGAAGAGGAGCTGTAAAGACTGACCAACGTTGGAGCTCAAATAAACATTCAGGTGCATTTCCGCTGGAGAAAGCTGGGACTGCCCAGCACTTTTTCCATACAGTGGTGCTGATTCCGGGTTCCGACAACACTTAGCCCTTGTACACACGGTCGAAGATTCCGACGGAATGTTTCCTATCAGACCGTTTTGGCGGATATTCCGACTGTGTGTGGTCTGCATCGAACTGTTTCCGTCGGAATATCCGACGGACCAACTTTTCCAACTTGCCGGTAAAATTTTCCGCCAAAATGCTCCGATCGGACATACTCCGATCATGTGTAGCCTACTCCGACGGACAAAGTGCCACGCATGCTCAGATCAAATTCCTAGAACAAAGCTATTGGCTACTAGCCTGAACGTAGTCCCGTCGTAACGAAATAACGTCATCACGTTATGTACAATCGGATTTTCCAACAACTTAGTCCGACCGTGTGTATGCAACATCACTTCCGGACCTCTTCCGGAATTAATCCGTCGGAATTACTCCGACTGTGTGTACAAGGGCTAAGGGAATCAGCCATGTGCGGAGCAGCTGAATAGCATTGTCAGACCAGGATAGGAAATAAATCCAGATGTTACTTTTCTGAGGACAAATTGGGCTTTAATTTGGTGGTAAATGGTAATGGATATCTCCTGATATTTTATTATCAACAGCAAACTGGCACATAATCTGAAAAAAATATTTAAAACAGATGTAATTGTTTATTTCTTGCTATTACCATAACCTACCAAAGATAAAATAAAAATAAATTCTCCTGCTTCTGAAATCATATATGTGTATGTTATTTGTTGTTTGTACCCTAGGTAGGGCCCAGAAACAATAGTGCACACTGTGCTCTTTTTTTTTAATCTAAAATACACTGACCCCCAACAAGACCCTAACTCTATCCCTGCCACTGATCTAGATCAAACCCTGATCTACCTTTCTTTCTTCTTCTTTTTTTTTTTTTACACACATTTGTTTTTATTTAAATTTTTCTCCTCTAGCCAGAGAAAAACATACAATGTATCATTCTCTCCATTCAAGAGGAGAAAAAAAACACAGTGATGTGCTGCACAGTGCCTAATCACTGTGATAGCCAATCAGCCAATCACAGGCTATCACCACGATTAGGTGATCAAGAACTGGGCTTCCCGATTACCAAACTTTAGTATGGGACCTGGGGCTCTCTGTGACAAACATATGTATGCATATATTCAACCTCATGGTAGAAGAAAATCCAGTTTAATGATACACATGGCAGAAGGGGGTTAAGTACCTGAATTTGCCCTGGTCTCAGGCTCCTCTAAGGCAGGACTAGAGTATGAGAAGGAGGAGCAGTAAAATTGCATTCCTGCACCAGGAAGACCACACTAGTATGGAGGATGGCTCTTCTGTATGAGCATCGATGCGAAAGTGTAGATTGGCTTGTGCATAACAGAGTGTGCAAATGCTGCTATTCTTGGCACCAAGCAGACTATTTAAATGAGATAGCTTCACATGACCAGTGCTGACTTGTCTTCAACAGTACCTATTAACCCGTGTCCATTATTTCCTGATGGATTTCCTGATATTGACTAAGCTTGTTTTGACCTGCTCTTGCTATCCTCCTGTACCAATCTCGGCTTGCTCCACAACCAAGCTCCTACCTGCTGCTTTTACTCTGGATCTGCTTGCCTAATATTGACCCTGGCTTGAACCCTGACCAAGCGCCTCTCCCCCCCCCCCCTCCTTATTATTTTTCCTAAAAAACCTTGTCTCTAATTTCAGATATCTATATGTACCCCTCTTGAGGAAGCGAGTGCTGTCTTGTGAAACGTGTAGGTAATCAGTACATAAGTATTTACCCTCTGGATTTTCAGTTATGATTTATGCAATGATGGCTGTTCATGTACATATATCTGTAACTATGTGTGACACAAATATTTTTCTGTGTATGTAGTATTTGTTTTATGTCTAAATAATAGATTTTTGTACATTTATATTTGTGGTTGTGCCTTGCAAAGTCCCTTGGGCAATTCTTTTTTGTGTGCTGACCAAGCATCTACTGCTGATTTTGTACCAATCTGACCACGTGGCCTTCCCAACCTCGAACCAGACCTCCGCTCCTACATCTCTTCTACTTACCTGGCTTTAGCTCCAGCTATTATGCACCTGCCTTCTCACCCATCGGCTGATCCTGTATTCAGTCCTCAGATCTGCTGCTCCAGTGACTGGTCTCCTGCCTGTCATCCACACCTCAGAGGCCTGGCCAGTGGCTCCCATTCACCTGTACCAGCAGACCAGCAAGGCACGTGTGCCACCCTTGCTCTACCTGTGCACATTATCAGGGGCCCTAGGCTAGAAAGAGTCCATCCTCATCTAATTGGCCTGGCCTGCCAGGTATGTAACACCCTGATGTTGAAGAGTGCTAAGAGCTGTGCAAAGGTTTCTTACCTGTAGGTTTTTTCAGTACCATCTTGAAGTTGAAAAGATTAGGAGGCCAAGTCTCATTTCCATGTTGTGGGTGGGCAGATCTAATGGGGTAGTGTCTTTTCTTTGTTAATTTTCTTGGGTTCATTGGCTTGCTGAGTGACTTCATAACGTTAGAAAAGTAGCAAATAACAAATAGTGTATATATATATATATATATATATATATACAGTATACAGGGCTCGAGTGCTGCGGGAACGCATGGGAACGGCGTTCCCGTACTATTTCCACAGCGGGAACGCCGTTCCCATTAGCTGTCTGAGCCGGGCTGAGGCTATACAGTGCGTAGTCCGCGCCGCTCCTCAGCCGCCGAGTGACTGGTTGCTAGGCAGGGGCCGCTCCGCATCTAGCAACCGGTCACATGACTTCGGCCGTGCACGTGGGCACGCACTGGCGCGAGACCGTCAGTCAGTGTGACACACGCTGCGCGCCGGACTGTCCTCCCGCTCCCCTCTACCCAGTGCCTCCTGTTGCCACAGCCGCTGCACTTTTCAAGTTTACTTCTTCTCCCCCCAGAACAGAAGCGAAGAGAATAAATACCAGGAGGTCAGTCACTAGTGTGTAAGTAAGTTGCATTCTGCAATACCCTGCCAAATTGCCAATACTCATCCATACTCTGCAATACCCTGCCAATACTCATCCATACTCTGCAATACCCTGCCAATACTCATCAATACTCTGCAATACCCTGCCAATACTCATCAATACTCTGCAATACCCTGCCAATACTCTGCAATACCCTATCAGTATCAATACTCTGCAATACCCTGCCAATACTCTGCAATACCCTATCAATACTCTGCACTACCCTATCAATACTCTGCACTACCCTATCAATACTCTGCAATACCCCGCCAATACTCTGCAATACATACCCCGCCAATACTCATCAATACTCTGCAATACCCTGCCAATACTCATCAATACTCTGCAATACCCTGCCAATACTCATCAATACTCTGCAATACCCTATCAGTATCAATACTCTGCAATACCCTGCCAATACTCTGCAATACCCTATCAATACTCTGCACTACCCTATTAATACTCTGCACTACCCTATTAATACTCTGCACTACCCTATCAATACTCTGCACTACCCTATCAATACTCTGCACTACCCCGCCAATACTCTGCAATACTCTGCAATACCCCGCCAATACTCTGCAATACCCTGCCAATACTCTGCAGTACCCTATCAATACTCTGCAATACTCTGTCAATACTCTGCAATACCCTGCCAATACTCTGCAATACCCTGCCAATACATACCCTGCCAATACTCTGCAATACGCTGCCAATACTCTTCAATAGTCTGCCAATACTCTTCAATATCCTGCCAATACTCTGCAATACCCTGCCAATACTCTGCCAATACACACCCTGCAATACCCTATCAATACTCTTCAATATTCTTCCAATACTCTTCAATATCCTGCCAATACTCTGCAATACTCTGCAATACATACCCCGCCAATACTCTGCAATACCCTGCCAATACTCTGCAATACATACCCTATCAATACTCTGCAATACCCTGCCAATACTCTGCAATACCCTATCAATACTCTACAATACATACCCTATCAATACTCTGCAATACCCTGCCAATACTCTGCAATACCCTATCAATACTCTGCAATACCCTGCCAATACATACCCTGCCGATGCTCTGCAATACTCTGCCAATACTCTTCAATACATACCCTGCCAATACTCTGCAATACCCTATCAATACTCTGCAATACCCTGCCAATACTCTTCAATACTCTGCCAATACTTATTCCTGTTTGTGGGATATTTTCTAATGGGCTGTGTAACAGTATTTGGAACAGGGTGTATTTGTGGTAGAAATTCCCTGCGAGGGAAAGATCATCACCCATTGTGTTAATTGTTTTGTTTGACACGTTATTTTGTTTTTGTAAACTGGCACTTTACAATAAATGTTGTACTGTATTTTCTGTGAAGTATATATGCATATGAGCGTACCTTTTTTTTTTTTTTTTTTTTTGGTGGGGGAATGGATCTTGGGTGGGAGTTCCCACACTTTTTTTCCCAGGACTTGACCCCTGACAGTATATATGTGTATGTTTATATATATATATATATATATATATATATATATATATATATATATATATATATATATATATAATTAGTTGTGCTCATAAGTCTACATAGCCTGGAAGAATTTATGATTTCTTGGCCATTTTTCAGAGAATATGAATGATAACACAAAAACTTTTCTTTCTATCATGGTTAGTGTTTGGGTGAAGCCATTTATTATCAATCAACTGTGTTTACTCTTTTTAAATTATAATCACAACACAAACTACCCAAATGACCCTGATCAAAAGTTTACATACCCCAGTTCTTAATACCGTGTATTTCCCTCTTTAACATCAATGACAGCTTGAAGTCTTTTGTGGTATTTGTGGATGAGGCTCTTTATCTTCTCAGATGGTAAAGCTGCCCATTCCTTTTGGCAAAAAGCCTCCAGTTCCTGTAAATTCTTGGGCTGTCTTGCATGAACTGCACATTTGAGATCTCCCCAGAGTTGCTCAATGATATTGAGGTCAGGAGACTGAGATGGCCACTCCAGAACCTTCACTTTATTCTGCTGTAGCCAATGACTTGGCCTTGTGTTTTGGATGATTGTCATGTTGGAATGTCCAGGTACATCCCATATGCAGCTTCCTGGCTGATGAATGCAAATGTTTCTCCAGTATTTTTTGATAACATACTGCATTCATCTTGCCATAAATTTTGACCAAATTGAATGTGCCTTTGTAGCTCACACATCCCCAAAACATCAGTGATCCACCTCTGTACCTTTCATCATAGACCTTGTTGACTCCTCTGCAAATGTAGTGTTTATGGCTGTGGCCAAAAAGCTCAATTTTGGTTTCATCACTTCAAATGACTTTGTGCCAGAAAGTTTGAGGCTTGTTTCTGTGCCGTTTGGTGTATTCGTAAGTGAGATACTTTGTGACATTTGCATAGTAATGGCTTTCTTCTGGCGACTCGATCATGCAGCCCATCTTTCTTCAAGTGCCTCCTTATTGTGCATCTTGAAACAGCCACACCACATGTTTTCAGAGAGTGCTGTATTTCACTTGAAGTTATTTGTGGGTTTTTCATATCAAACAATTTTCCTGGCAGCTGTGGCTGAAATTTTAGTTGGTCTACCTGACCGTGGTTTGGTTTCAACAGAACCCCTCATTTTCCGCTTCTTGATTAGAGTTTGAACACTGCTGATTGGCATTCTCAATTCCTTGGATATCTTTTTATATCCCTTTCCTGTTTTATACAGTTCAACTATGTTTTCCCGCAGATCCTTTGACAATTCTTTTGCTTTCCCCATGACTCAGATTACAGAAACGTCAGTGCAGCACTGGATGGAAGATGCAAGGGTCTGTCAGGATTTCAGAAACTCATTGACTTTTTATACACACACACAAACTACAAGGAAACAGATCACAGGGGAGGATGGTTACCTTTTAATAGCTATTCAAACCCCTTTGTGTCATCTTGTGTGCATGTTATCAGGCCAAAATCACCAGGGTATGTAAACATTTGATCAGGGTCATTTGGGTAGTTTCTGTTGGGATTATGATTTAAAAAGAGTAAACACAGTTGATTGTTAATAAATGGCTTCAGCCAAACACTAACCCCATGAAAGAAAAATGATTTTGTGTTATCTTTCATATTCTCTGAAAAATGGCCAAGAAATCATAAATTCTGCCAAGGTATGCAAACTTATGAGCACAACTGTATGTATATATACCTTGTCCTAAACCGTGCTGCTAGTACATTTAGTTGTGCTAGGTGGTAACTAGCCTGGCTAATATGTAGTCTTTGGTCAAATGGGTTTCTCCTAATCTTGGATTTAACTGTGATTTCTCTCTTTTGTCAATAGGTGGCACTGTTACCTTTGGCATTAGAATGATAGATTACAGTCAATTCAGGTTATGGGTTAATATGCTTTTCTCACCCAATCAGCAGGGGTTTCTTTGGCCACTGAGGCGGCTGGGATAGTCTATTTATTTGGAGAGAGTCAGTTGATCAGAGTTCTTTCCACCCAGGGTGGGTGGGTGTGTGGAACAGCAGCAGAGGTGTAGACCTGAAGCCTGGGGCCTAACCACTTATAAAGGTGCATAGCCTGAGGGGGGCCTGATTGTTACCAGGAGGCAAGGGTGAGAAAGTTTCCAGAGGGTCAACCACTCTTGTTGCCGGAGGCAAGTGTAAAGGGATGGAGTTCTGGAGTAGTATCAGTGCAGCCACTTCTTCAGCCTGGGACTGTGAAGTAAATGGGAAAGCTTCAGGAGAGAACTCATCCGAGAAGTACAGCGGGTAGCTGTGAGTAAAGCTTGAGGGATCCAGCGGGTAGCTGTGAGTCCGAAGGAACCCAGGGGGTAGCTGTGAGTGAAGCTTGAAGAGTCCAGCAGGTAGCTAAGACCTAAGCTTGAGGATCTACAGTGGATACTGTGAGTAAAGATGTTGCTATAGGAGACAGCAGTTGCTACAAAATACAGATTCCTGCATTCAGCTTAAAGGCCCTTTTCTGTATTGCTGTCTGCCTAGTTCTATTTTTGTCCAAGGAGTCTGCTAAGTTGCTATTGCATTTGCCAAAGCCCTTGTACACACGGTCAGACATTCCGACGAAGAATGTCCGATCGGACCTTGTTGTCAGATAATCCAACTGTGTGTGGGCTTCATCGAACTTTTTCCATCGGAATGTCCGACCAACAAAGTTTGAGAGCTGGATATAACATTTTCCCACAACATGATCCGATCGGACAAAGTGCCACGCATGCTCAGATCAAATTATGAGACCAAAGCCATTGGCTACTAGCCTAAACGTAGTCCCGTCGTAACGAAATAACGTCATCACGTTCCAAATAATTGGATTTTCCGACAACTCTGTCCGATCGCGTGTAAGCAACACCAGTTTTGGACAAAATCCATCGTAAAAAATCCCACGGATTTTGTGGTCGGAATGTCCGACCGTGTGTACAAGGGCTAAGAGTGTCCTGTGCCCCACCCCTCTCTTCCCCTGTTCCTGTTAAGAGAAATAAAACTCTCTTTGTTCATTTATAAAAGTGACTGGGGCCCATCTTTCCATCTTGCACTACCACCCACCATGCCTAGTAACCTGTACCCTGAGGAGGAATGTCAGCCCTCCCTGACTCTGGGGGTCCCCACCAGGCCTCTGGAGGTTGGGGAGAGTGATATATATATATATAGATATATATCTATATATACAGTATCTCACAAAAGTGAGTACACCCCTCACATTTTTGTAAATATTTTATTATATCTTTTCATGTAACAACACTGAAGAAATGACACTTTGCTACAATATAAAGTAGTAAGTGTATGGTTTGTATATTACAGTGTAAATTTGCTGCCCCCTCAAAATAACTCAACACACAGCCAATAATGTCTAAACCGCTGACAACAAAAATTAGTACACCCCTAAGTGTAAATGTCCAAATTGGGCCCAAAGTGTCAATATTTTGTGTGGCCACCATTATTTTCTAATATTGCCTTAACCTTCTTGGGCATGGAGTTCACCAGAGCTTCACAGGTTGCCACTGGAGTCCTCTTCCACTCCTCCACAACGACATCACGGAGCTGGTGGATGTTAGAGACCTTGCGTTCCTCCACCTTCCGTTTGAGGATGCCCCACAGATGATCAATAGTGTTTAGGTCTGGAGACATGCTTGGCCAGTCCATTACCTTTACACTCAGCTTCTTTTGCAAGGCAGTGGTCATCTTGGAGGTGTGTTTGGGGTCGTTATCATGTTGGAATACTGGCATGTGGCCCAGTCTCTGCAGGGAGGGGCTCATGCTCTGCTTCAGTACGTCACAGTACATGTTGGCATTCATGGTTCCCTCATTGAACTGTAGCTCTCCAGTGCTGGCAGCACTCATGCAGCCCCAGACCCTGACACTCCCACCACCATGCTTGACTGTAGGCAAGACACACTTGTACTCCTCCCCTGGTTGCTGCCATGCATTCTTGACACCATCTCAACCAAATAAGTTTATCTTGTTCTCATCAGACAACAGGACATGGTTCCAGTAATCCATGTCCTTAGTCTTCTTGTCTTTAGCAAGCTGTTTGCGGGCTTTCTTGTGCATCATCTTTAGAAGAGGCTTCCTGCTGGGATGACAGCCATGCAGACCAATTTGATGCAGTGTGCGGTGTATGGTCTGAGCACTGACAGGCTGATCCACCCACCCCCTCTGCAGCATTGCTGGCAGCACTCATACATCTATTTCCCAAAGACAACCTCTGTATATGGTCGACCATGGCGAGGCCTGTTCTGAGTGGAACCTGTCCTGTTAAACTGCTGTATGGTCTTGGCCACCGTGCTGCAGCTCAGTTTCAGGGTCTTGGCAATCTTCTTATACCCTAGACCATCTTTATGTAGAGCAACAATTCTTTTTTTCAGATCATCAGAGAGTTCTTTGCCATGAGGTGCCATGTTCAACTTCCAGTGACCAGTATGTGAGAGTGAGAGCGATAACACCAAATTTTACACAACCATTTACTCCTGAGAACTTGTAACACTAATGAGTCACATGACACTGGGAGGGAAAATGGCTAATTGGGCCCAATTTGGAAATTTTCCACTTAGGGGTGTATTCACTTTTGTTGCCAGCAGTTTAGACATTAATGGCTGTGTGTTGAGTTTTTTTGAGGGACATCTGTGGGGCGTCCTCAAACGGAAGGTGGAGGAGTGCAAGGTCTCTAACATCCACCAGCTCCGTGATGTCGTTGTGGAGGAGGGGAAGAGGACTCCAGTGGCAACCTGTGAAGCTCTGGTGAACTCCATGCCCAAAAGGGTTAAGGCAATGTTAGAAAATAATGGTGGCCACACAAAATATTGACACTTTGGGCACAATTTGGACATTTACACTTAGGGGTGTACTATTTTTTGTTGCCAGCGGTTTAGACATTAATGGCTGTGTGTTGAGTTATTTTGAGGGGATAGCAAATTTACACTGTTATACAAGCTGCACACTCACTACTTTACATTGTAGCAAAGTGTCATTTCTTCAGTGTTGTCACATGAAAAGATATAATAAAATATTTACAAAAATGTGAGGGGTGTACTCACTTTTGTGAGATAATAAATAAAATTTGCAGGGCCCTGTCATTTTGTATTATCTGAAAACAACACAGCTGGAAGTCTCTTTGAAATGTTCCGTCTTACCTGCAGTGGTTGGTTACGTTTCACTTTCTCCTATTTAAGATAGCATTGCGTCTACGTGATACATACCAGTCAACAGGTTCCCCAGCTTCATCGCGGCAGGAGATCTCACATGTGACAAGACAGAAGGCAGACCAGCTTAACAGTAAAATCAGATACACTTGTGACATGTTCTCTCCACTGTGAATTCAGAAGCTATCAAAAAGGAGAAGTTTCATAGTTCTTAATACAACAAGTCTACAGGAAGTGCAGTCATGTGACCAGTGCGGTGCCCATGTTTAAAGCTGAACTCCAGGCAAGCAGCTAAAATACACAGTTGAAATACTTACATGTTATATTAATTGCTTTATGTCATACTGTTAAGCTTATTTTGTAATGCAGAAATACCCGCCAGACAGCAATCTAGGTCCCAGTTCTCCTTATAGCAGCCTTTCTGACCCAGTGTTCTGTTTAATCCTTGGGTTCCTTCAGAAATGGCTAGGAGTTCCTTGAGCAACTTTTTAGCTATCTGCTAGGGGTAATACTTACCAATGACCACAAATGTAAGCAGCATTCCTCCCAGTAACCATTATAATAATATACTGTGACCTGTGGATATAATAACCAGGGCTGTCTTTAATATTGATTGGGCCCAGGGCAAAACATTTCTTAGGGCCCCCCTCACCCCATGCAATTTCACTCTCCACCCTGAGACATACAATAAATAGCAGCTATACTTAATATCAGTTTAGTGTATCAGATCAGGCAGCAATTGCGATTGGTTGCCAGAGGTTACAGCATATCATTACTGCTAACTGACTGGTTGCTAGAGGTTGCAGCACTCCTTAAGGCTCACTGATTTGTTGCTAGAGGTTACAGCACATGATTTCTGCTTGTTGATTGGCTGCTAGAGATTACTGTACAGTAATACTGCTTACTGGATGCTATTGGTTACAGCACATCATCTCCTCACTGCAGGGGGGCATGATATACCTATGAATGCTGTCTTTATTTACATATCAATGCCGTTGGCCTCAGCTATTTACATATGCATGTTACTGCTATTTACATATGAATTCCGGTTATTTACATGTAAACACAGGGTCTGCAGGTGAGTCACCTGTACACAACAATAGGGCAGAGCTGGGCAGCATTAGCACCAGCACTTCACACTGAGATATTGGGAGACAACACAGGACTAAAACTTCAAGGGACAAGGGAATGTAAACTGTGATAGTTGGCAAGTATGAGGCAGCTGCTTTGGGCCCCACAACAATGACAGGGCCCAGGGCAGCTGCCCCTTTTGCCCTGCCTTAAAGACGGCCCAATAACTATTAGCATGTGTTCCCTGGGCTCAGGTAGTTATTTCAAGGGTTCCTCCCGGATGGTTTGCAGCACAATTCTGATCTAGCATATAAATCATGAAGTTTGCCCAAGCCTGGGGCATGGTAGGTCATCAACAACTGTAGCTTACTAGCTGTTCCCCTTCTCTCCCCATAAGCAGTCTTCTTTTCTTGGTGGTTGTTTTTTTTTTGTATTTTGGTGGGTTTATTTGGGGGGGGGAGGGGTGTTGGGGTGCCAGGACAATATATTTTATTTTACTTTGCTGTGGCTTTTTTACATTTTTTTATTTCAGGATACACACCTGCCCATTGTTTGTAGCAATTTGAGTGTAATAGGTCAAAAAGAGCACCAAATGAAAAATCCTTAGAGCCAATTCACACAGGGGGCATTGGTGGTAAAGCGGCGCTTAACCACCTTTTTAGCTGTGTTTTTCGGCTGCTAGCGGGCACTTTTAACCCCTGGTAGCAGCCGCGGTGTGCTCTGAAGCTGGTACCTGGGCTGGCAGCCTCTGGGAAGGTAAGAGAGACCTGGGCTATTTCCATCGGCCCCCCAGGGGTAAGTGCTACACTTTACAGGAACAAAGAGGTAACAATATGTATATGAAATACATGGAAGTTCACGGGGTCTCAAAGAATGAAGATGCACAGGAATATAAATAAGGGTAGACAAGGAGTTTAGGGCAGGAAGGATACCTAGCAGTACTGTATGGGGAGAACCCAGCCTGCCTGCACTTACACCAGCACCACCTTGCCATGTTTCAGCCTGGGGGAAGACAGTAATTACAATGCCTGCCCCAAATATTGATATCCTTTCCCAGCACACACCAGTGGATTGAACCTACTGCTGGGTTGGCTGAAGGAAATATAAATATTCTCAGTCTTGTTATTAAAGCGGAGGTCCACCCTAAAGTGGACCTTCCGCTCATTGGAATCCTCCCCCCCTCCGGCGCCACAATTGGCACCTTTCAGGGGGAGGGGGGTGCAGGTACCTGTACAGTACAGGTATCTGCACCCACTTCCGGCATAGCTATCTGCGGAAAGGGGCGTAGATTCTGCAGAATCTACGCCCCTTTCCGAAAATCCCCTCTGCCTGCTGGGAAACACACGGATCCCAGAGACAGCGGGACCATCCTTATTGCGCAGCGTGACTCGCGCATGCGCAGTAGGGAACCGGGAAATTAAGCCGAAAGGCTCCACTTCCTGATTCCCATACCCAAGATGGCGGCGGCAGCACCCCAGAGACGTGTGAGAGATCGGCTTCGGGTGCCGACATCGCGGGCGCGCTGGGCGGGTAAGTGTCTTTATTTTAAAAGTCAGCAGCTGCAGTATTTGTAGCTGCTGGCTTTAAAAAAAAAAAAAAAAAACGGCGGAACTCCCAGCGGACTCTCATAACTAGGTGACATCTACTGGCAGCAGTGAGAAATCACAACCCCACTGAGCTTAAGCAAAGGCCCAGAGAAAAACTATATAATCAGTCTGGGCATTAGGATAATAGCCCCTGGTTGGGTCTGGGTGCTACATTCCTTTGCAGCTTTCAGCCTTCCAGCCATCTCCGATTCCCTGTCACTTCCTGTCTTTACTATTTGTTAGCCTAAACCTGTGTCTGCAGTCTCTTTTAGTGTGTCCCAGTTCATTTCTAGTCTCTTTCCTGCTCCGTGGCCCTATGCACCTCTACTTACTCCCAGCAGTTTGCTTCAGAGTCTCTAAGTATATTTCTTCTCTGTTTCCTGCTTGGTGTTTTTGTGCACCTCTACCTGCTCCTGGAGATTCCGGTTTGTCTCTTTGCATTGCTACTCACTCCCAGTTGCCCTGTGGGTCTACATTCACCTTTTCCAAGTGTATGTGTTTCCATTCACACCCTCAAGCTTTGGCTGTACTCCCTACTGTCCTGTGATCCCTGTGTCTCAGTGCTGCAAGGGATTCTCACCTGTTTATCAGTCCTTAGTTCCCAGTAACTGTCTTCTCCGGTGAGTCAGAGAACCAAACCTAAAAAAATGGTCTGCAGTTTAACCCATCTCCACCTTTAGGAGCTCTGGAGAAGACCAGGCAGTTCCAAAGATCCTGTGCCTCTGCCCTTCTAAGAGACCTCACCTTCATAATACTGTCATTTTATTAAAAAATGTCCCCCACAAACAATATATGCTTACAGGATGAACTATAAAAATGATTTTCGTCATCATGTCCTCCGACGAAGACGTGATGACGAAACGCGTTCTCTTGTCAATCACGGTGTGTGTCATCCCGGGCCTCATCATGGTCAGCCATTCCAGGAAGCGGTGAGAAGACATACGCTGTGGTATACAGGCTAATAATTACACACTGTTTTTATAGTTCATCCTGTAAGCATATAATGTTTGTGAGGGATATTTTTAAATAAAGTTACAGTATTACGCTATGCAGAGGGTTCCTTTGTTTTGCATGATGCACTTTTGAGCCATTCCACGAGGGACTTTTACAATCCAAGGACAGATGTTTATCCAGTTTTGTGTGGAGATATCAGGCTTACTCACTCTTATCTGTGGTGAGTGCATTACCAAAGGGGATTTTATGTGCACGTGGTGTATTGGTGATGGTATTCAGGAACTGAACAATTCCTCCTATGGTTTTGATGGGATACAGAATACTACACACTATCAAAGGATTATTCTATGGACTTTATTTTCACTTACGGACCTATGTGTGTGTTTAATTTTATAGTTCATTGAATGTCATTAATTGCACTGAATACGTTTGGATATTCTGGAAGTGCTGTTAATGCTGGGATTATTTTTATCTTTGTATATTCTTATCATTTTTTTCTTATATAATAGCAGCTATAGTGCATAAATGTCTCTATCTTTTTGAGCGCTGGGATCAGTAACATTTAGTGTGACTGATATTTTTTTGAAAACCCCAATTTTGTGCATGATCCTGACATGCAAGCGTGTGAACCTAGCCTTATAGCGGTTTCACACTGGTGTGCTGTGGTTTGGCCACTTGGCGATTGTATGTGTGTGTAGCACCCTGGAGTTTAGGCAGGGTTGCTCCTTACAAATTTACTTGCCAGGAATAATTATCCTGGTTGATTGTTAGAGATCTGTTGATTTCTCCCTAAGTTTGGCCTTGTTGCACTTCTCTCTTCTACCACTAGGTGGCCGGGAACTTAGTGGTACTAGATACGAGAAGGGCAGTGCTCGTATCTAGTACCACTAAGTTCCCGGCCACCTAGTGGTAGAAGAGAGAAGTGCAACAAGGCCAAACTTAGGGAGAAATCAACAGATCTCTAACAATCAACCAGGATAATTATTCCTGGCAAGTAAATTTGTAAGGAGCAACCCTGCCTAAACTCCAGGGTGCTACACACACATACAATCGCCAAGTGGCCAAACCACAGCACACCAGTGTGAAACCGCTATAAGGCTAGGTTCACACGCTTGCATGTCAGGATCATGCACAAAATTGGGGTTTTCAAAAAAATATCAGTCACACTAAATGTTACTGATCCCAGCGCTCAAAAAGATAGAGACATTTATGCACTATAGCTGCTATTATATAAGAAAAAAATGATAAGAATATATGGGTTATGGGTGTATGGGGTGTCTCAGCCAATGGGCAAGGGTTTTCTTGGATCCTTTGGCTTGCTGATAGAGCCATATATTCGGGTGGAGAGAGGTGATCTATGTTCTGTGCCACCTGGATGGCTGTCTGAGTGGATGTGTGTCATGTGCCCAGGCAGCCAGAGATTGGGCACATCTGGCTGCTAGGCTGTCTGAGGGCCTATCCAGAAGTGGGAGAACAGCGCAGGGCTGGGACTGTGGCTTGCAGTCCAACCAAAAGTGACGGTTCTGCTGGCCAGGGAACCTGTCGTGGTCAGAGGTAGGGGTGAAGCTGTCACCTAATGCCGCTTACACATGATCAGACTATCCGGAGGACTTAGTCGACGGACAATCTGCCGGACTTTCCAGCGGAGGTCCGCCGGACTTTCCGAACGAGCGGACTTGACCACACACGAACGGACTTTTCCAGCGGACTATCCGCCGGACTTTCCAAATGAACGGACTTGCCCACACACAGACTAAAGTCCTTTTAAAAACTCTTTTGAAGACATTTTGAACGTGACTTCAGGTACGACGGGACTAGCGAAGGAAGTCAATGTCGTTGCTTCCATCGGCGAGATTGATTGACACCTTAGCCCCGTCGTCTGGTATGGCCCAGCATCCCTGGGGACTGTGACACCATAAGGGGCGGGTTCACCATGTGACATCACCCAGTGACCCCGCCCCATATGCCTATATAAGTCTCCGCGCAGCGCGTCCCAGGCATTACAGCCGGAGAGAGCGTTGTGTCAACATCGGAAGAAGAGAAGAAGGAAGAGGAAGAAGAAGACGGCGGCGGCGACGAACGAGAAGACCGGGCCAACGCTAGTAAAAGAGCTGGAAGAAGATAGCGGAGGATTTAGTGTGTGCTTGGAGAACACCCGAACGGACGCGTGTCCAATTCAGTCAGTTAGTATTGAATCTGTTAACTATGGGCACCGAGCTTTCCTAGTGCTTAATTTGATTTACTCTTTTTCATTTTGGTTGTTCCTAGGGAATTAACGGATCGGCAGCCAGCAGAGCCTGTTGCCAACCTATTTGATCAGCCAAATAGTAATCTAGCTGGTCTGTTACAATCTTGCAATCAGTAGTCAAGAAGTGGATACATTGATTCTTGCTGGCTATAGATTATTCTCACGTTAGTAAGTACAGCTTCATTCTCATTTCGTTTTCTTGTTTCTCTGGTTTCTCTTTATTCCCCAGTATTGTTTAAGGTATAATCCTTATTATCATTTAAATTATTCATATCTTCTAAATTTCACTTGTATTTCATAGTAAAGTTTTATATTGAATGAGGCCACTGCCCCCTTTTCCTCATTGTATGAGGTTGTCGTATTAATACATTTTGTCATTTAATCATATAAGTTTATGATGTGTTTAGTAGTTCTTAATTATGTACGCTCTTCTATATGCGCTAGATTTCCTGCTCTTATACGTAGTATTTATCCATCTCTGTAGCCTTGATTTACCTCCATCTATGTCCTCCATGTTGCTGGGCAGCCTTTGATGAGACCAGGGTGATGCCCCCTTTTTACAACTTGGGTTCGATTTCCGATAAGTGGGTGTTCAGGCAATAGACGGTAAACGCCATTATGTTAGATTTCACACACATGGGTCCACATTTACTATTGGCTTTCATTTTAATATGAATTAGCCATTGTGAATTATTGATA
Source organism: Lithobates pipiens (assembly GCF_037356315.1). Lineage (NCBI taxonomy): Eukaryota > Metazoa > Chordata > Amphibia > Anura > Ranidae > Lithobates > Lithobates pipiens. The sequence continues at coordinate 292,999,978 of NW_027507785.1, forward strand.
CTAGTATTTTAATGGTTTTTGTAATTAATTCTTTGTGCTTTTTGTATACTAATTATTATCAATTTATTGCCAGTTTTGCACTTCCCCTGATGAAGCTAATTGCGAAACATGTTGGGATTAAGTGCCGTCTGCCTTTCAATTCTCACCTCTGGGATTCCTCTTGTTGAGGAACTGCTTGTATAGAGTTCTCTGTAGTATTGTACATCATTTATGCTGTTTTAACTCATACCAATAAATTTCTATAAATTTTTAATTATATTTTGTCATTTTTCTGGTACAACTAGCACCGCAAAAAAATCCCCCTCTTCCTTCCTTTTTTGTAAATTGTAACCTTTAGGGGATGAGGTGCCTACCTTTTTGGGTGTCATTAGGTTGACTGGACCGGATTGCTACTAAGATAGCGGAGGAGCCCAGTAGGAACCAAAAATCGGGAGAAGAGGCCGCAAAGCGCGGAGAAGTCAGAAGAAGACCCCCGGTCGGCGACGACAACGAACGAGAAAGCCGGGCTCCTCCGCTAGCAAAAGAGTGGCAAAAGAGCAGAAGATACCGGAAGAGCCCGGCGAGAAGACCATCAAAGTTGAAAGAAGACCCTCAGAGCTGCCTAATAAACAAGTTTAAAAACCTTGTTGTGTGTTTTTTTATTGACACTTTTTCCCTCCAGGTGAATGGGTAGGGGTATGATGTACTCCATACTCATTCACATAGGGTGGGGGGCCAGGATCTGGGGGCCCCCTTATTAAAGGGGGCTCCCGGATTCCGATAAGCCCCCCGCCCGCAGACCCCGACAACCAACGGCCAGGGTTGTCGGGAAGAGGCCCTTGTCCTCATCAACATGGGGACAAGGTGCTTTGGGGTGGGGGGGCCGCAGGGCCCCCCCTTCCCCAAAGCCCCCCCACATGTTGAGGGCACGCGGCCTGGTACGCCTCAGGAGGGGGGGTGCTCGCTCTTCCCCACCCCCTTTCCTGACCGGAGGAGGTTGGGGTGGTAAAAGTATGTGCTAATGAAGAGCAAAGTGACAGAGTGCAGATAATGTGCTAGGCTTCATGGTGGGGACAGGACAGTTATGAGAGCTAAAAGCAAACTGGGATGGAAAGGGTGTAAGATCTAGGTGTGGAATGCTGAGCTGAGACAGGAGGCTGCATAATATGTGTGTAGCAATATGGACTACAAGCATACAATGCACCGTATCTTCTAGCATTTCAAAGTATCGCCTGCGCCTTTAGTGATCAATGTATCCAGTGACATATCTGGGTGCCAAAAAAAGGATTGTGGGACAAATAGTTCCCCCATCAGATAATTGCTTTGCACGATTGTGTGCCAGGACTACATATCCCAGGGATCCTTGCTGCCATCTGAAGATTGCTGGGAGTAGCTATAAAAGCAGCAGAAGCAGAAGCCCACACAGTGTCTCTCTTCCTTCTGGGCCTGACGCAAGACAGACCTCTCTGTGCAACAGAGAGAGAGGTCACGGCCTACCACACGGAGTCTTACTTCCAACACATGGCCTGAGGGTCCTAGCTCTGTTGTTCGCTGTCAGACATCCTTTCCAGCACCACTCTGGTCACCTGCCTGTCAGTGTGTGTGGCAAGCTTCATGTCGAGAGATCGAGACAGCAGATTTGCTGCAAGAGGTTCGCTACACAAATTCCTGTTCAAAAGACATCGAAGCAGTCTGGTCGCTGGTGAGAGAGCAAGTTGCTCAACCTTTATCCATTCTTTGCCACCGTTACATTGAGACACTTTGCACAGACATCTTTACTCCAACAACACTTTACTGCATTATTTGAACACTGTGCTGAGACACTTTGATCTTTCTTCACTACCAGGAATATACTGTTCCCACTATGCCCAAACGGATTACAGTTAACGAGCTCCGACTAGCCGGTGAAGAACATCAGATCTGCAATGTGGACTTGATTGCCATCTAGACCCACTCTCCCTTCCCAGGATAGCGTGTAGGCTAGCCAGGTTTAATCTTTTATAGTGTGGCAGTATAAGCAGTTAGCTGAAACATCCATCTAGGGCACAGGTGGTAAACACAAGGCCCACAGGCCGAATTCAGCCCACCAGGCCCTGTCATGTGGCCCATGCAGCGGGTGCCAGAATCCACCTCCTTTTCTCACCAACCCCTTTGCGCTGTCATGAACAGTTTTTCTTGGCAACCGGCGTAAACACTTCCTCCGCTCTCCTCCTCAGTCTCCCCAGCGGCGCTGGCTGTGTGTGTAGCTGACACATGCGCTGTCATTGGCAGAGGTACCTGACGGCTCTGACAGCTGTGTGTTCCAATCTAAATCCATTGGCTGCATCTTGATGGAGGGGTTTTGAGGACTTGTAGCAGTACTGGCCATGAAAGCATTCTTGTAAATGCCATCTTACACCAGATAGGAGAAATTACAGATGTGAGGTTTGCTTTGGAAGGTGGGGGGGGGGGGACTGTGGAGGTGTGTAGGAAGATGGGTTTAGAGGTGGGTGGATGGGGGCAGAGTGCTGGGTGCAGGGGTCAGAACCCAGGAGGAGGGGGGGTGCAAGGGAGATGTTGCACATTGGGCACAGCGCACCCCTGAACTCTGCCCTCTGTACGTAGCGCACCCCTGAATCCCTGTCCTCTGTACATAGCACACCCCTTAATCCCTGTCCTCTGTACGTAGCACATCTCTGAATCCCTGCCCTCTGTATGTAGCGCACCCCTGAATCCCTGCCCTCTGTACCTAGCGCACCTCTGAATCCCTGCCCTCTGTACGTAGCGCACCCCTCACTCCCTGCACTCTTTTCAAAGCGCACCCTTCACTCCCTGCACTCTGTTCAAAGCGCACCCTTCACTCCCTGCACTCTGTACGTAACGCACCCCTCAATCCCTGCACTCCGTACATAGCAAACTCCTGAACCTTGCTCTCTATACGTAGCATAATTCTGACGTAATCCTGGACTCTGCACGCACCGCAACCCAGATACAACTAGCCCTTTAAGGGCAACCACACTGCTGATGCATTTATCGATGAAATTGAGTTTGATACCCCTGGTCTGGGGCATAACATTATATCTAAAGGAAGTGTACATACCTCGATATAGTATTGTCGTTGCTAAAATATTGTCTTGTGTCTTTTGGGGGAATTCTTTTGCTGAGTTGGCGCTTGTCAGGGCTGGGCTTAGCCCTTCCTACTCTGAGCTGGCCACTCAGATGTCGGCTAATTGCCAGCTCCCATCTCTCTCCACAGTTACCCAGCTATTGATGATCCTGCTTGTCAGTCCTGCCTACTTAAGCTGTCCAGTCCAGAGGAGCTCTGCCTTCACCTTGGCCACATCACAAGAAACTATCACCTGCATTCTTGTTTAAAGACTTTGCTGACATCCCTTCTGGTTCCAGATCCTGCTTGCTGTTCCACTACTTTGATCCCTGACTTCTGCTTGGCTGACTATCCGTTCCGGTTACTAAACTTTGGCTACGTTTTGACTACGTTTGTTCTTTTTACTTTTATTATTAAACAAGTGTGATTTAACTGTACTTCTGTCTCGTTCTGATTTAATGGTTTCTGACAGTAGGCAAAGGCCACAAATTCATAAGATGCAGTCAATCCACTTGTTGGTAATATCTTTTACAGATTGGATGAGCAAGATCACTGCATGGATCAGTTTGCCATAGTGTTACAAATGCTCCTGAGTCACACGGCTCACCTGGAATCTCCCACTGTGGCTGCTCCTGGAAAACCTGAGTTGCAGGCTATCCCTGCTGCTGCACCAGTCTCTGTGCAGGCACCTACCTCGAGTATTGCCTCTATAAGAGGTATGTCTGGTTCCGCTCCGCTTCCCCAGTGATTTGGGGGTGATCCAGTTCAATGCAGATGGTTTTTCAACCAGGTTGAGATATACTTTGAGATGCTGCCCCAGGCATTTCCCACGGATAGAAGCAAAGTAGGTTTTGTGATATCTTTGCTTTCTGAGAGAGCCTTGGCCTGGGCAAACCCTCTATGGGAGACGCAAAAACCTTTTGTCTTGAGTTACCCTGAGTTTGTGGCCTCCTTTAAAAGGGTATTTGCTGCCAAGTGCCTGATGTCCATCAGAGTACAAGAACTGTTGCCGACTACGCCATTGAATTCCGTACTCTGGCAACAGAGGTCGCTTGGAACAATGAGGCCCTCGTGGCTGCTTTTTCTCATGCTCTCTCAGATTCCATCAAGGATGAGATAGCAGCCCAAGATATATCCACTGAGCTGGAGAAGTTGATCACGTTTGCCATCCTCATTGACTCCAGACTTAGAGAAAGACTCTCTTTTAAGGAACGCTTGCACAAGCCTACTGTACGTTTGCCTCCAAGCTTTGCAGTCCCACCTATGCCTCCCTCACCTCCCATGCCTCCTGGTACCAAGTCGGTCAGTGAAGATGAACCCATGCACTTGGGCTTCACGCATCTCTCTTCAGATGAGAGAACCTTTAGGAGGAGGGAGAGATTGAGCCTTTATTGTGGCCAGGCAGGCCACTTTTTGAAGTCTTGTCCTACCCGTCCAGGAAATACCCAAACCTTGAGGTCCTGTCACGGACAGACCTTAGGTGGCATTATTTCGTCCCCAGTTATACAGAAGGATAAGCCCCTGGTTTTGGTCACCCTTTCTTGGGCTGAGTCGTCCATCGAGGTACAGGCTCTAATAGACTCTGGGGCTGCAGGCTTGTTCATTGATGCTGCCTTTGTATCGAAGCACTCAATTCCGCTGCAGCTGTGTGACACTCCACTTGCCATTGAGGCTCTTGACGGGAGAACTCTACAGCATACCCATGTGACTCATGAGATGGTTCTGTTGTCCATGGCCGTAGGGGCTCTTCACCATGAGATAATCCAATTCCAAGTTATTTCCTCACCTACATTTCTACTGGTTATTGGTTATCTTTCGTTACAGAGGCACTTCTTTTGTTTGGCTCCGTGCTGAGGTTCTCTCCTGGTCAACAGTTCTTGTGACATAGATTCAAACAGTTCATCATCACCAGATAAATCAGACAAGGAATCCAGCTCAGAATCCCTTAATTCTTCAGCAAGCATATATTTACACTTTGACCCCACTGAAATGTTTGTCTCAGATTTCTCACCAGTTCCCGACGTGGATTTTCCAGGAATGATGCCTTCCTTGGATTCCAGTCCTGATGGTCTCTGGGGTAGGCCTCGACCGTGGCCGCGGGATCCCTTTACATAGCCCACCTTCTTCTGGACAGGTGCAGCGGGCACAGTAGCAATAGCGATGTCTGCTGATGGCACTTTAGAAACAGTAGCAGCGACATCATCAAATGGAACACTCACAGTAGCAAGCATGGTGAATGCAGATTTTACTGCGGGAGCAAAGGCAGCAGCCTCCACTATAGCAACACCTATGGCCCAATAAACTCTGTAGGCCCGGGGCGGCATGGTAGTGTGCTCCACAGCAAACGGGTACACCCCGCAGGTTAAGCAACAAACAAAGGGGTGAAAGGCTAAAGTCTATGGACAGTTCTTCACATTTGTGGCATAACATACCCAGCACTTCATGGTCCCCGATGGTATCCAGCACAAACCAACCATGTGGCTTCAGGCGGATGCCGGTTTCGGTTAGCAGGGTTCCGGGCAGCCGGGTTCAGGACAGCATAGCACTTGTAGCGGAGCTGACAGGGAACATCTTAGACCCCACTGCAGCTTGCACAAGAGAAAATTCAGCCATAGTTCAGCCACTATTCCCACAAAGCTGGCTTGGAGGCCCGAACGTCTTTCATTTCACCCTGTGACTTCATGGGGAAATACAGCAGGGGAGAGCAACAGGACGACCTGAAGTTCAAGAGGAGAGCGGTTGCCCGTACCAACGGCTGTGATTTCAAGTCTGCAGACTGGGTGCGAAAGACTGACTATGAGACTGTGCACACGGGAGTAGAAGTGACCCCAAATGGGAGATCTCGTGTTTGTGCTAAAAAGGACTTGCCTTACTGCAGTGGGGAGGCAAGTGTTAAAATCAAAAATGACATGGGTCATAATGCAAAGCTTGATGTCTGGAATGAAACTCCATCTGCTCATGGTGGTGAGGGTGGGGTATTACAACATGGTGTGGTTAAAAATGCATTGCCACAATGCAGTTTAACCACTTTCAGACCGGACCATTTTGCTGGCTTAAGACCAGACCACTTTTTGCGATTCGGCACTGCGTCGCTTTAACTGACAATTGTGCGGTCATGCTTTCTTTTGGTGGTATTTGATCACCCCTGCGTTTTTAATTTTTTGCGCTATAAACAAAAAAAGAGCGACAATTTTAAAAAATGCATTATTTTTTACTTTTTGCTATAATAACTATCCCCCAAAAATATATATAAAAAAAACATATTTTTCCTCAGTTTAGGCCGATGCGTATTCTTCTACATATTTTTGGTAAAAAAAATCGCAATAAGCGATTATTGATACATTTGCGCAAAATTTATAGCGTTTACAAAATAGGGGATAGTTTTATGACATTTTTATTAATAATATTTTTTTTTACTAGTAATGGTGGCGATCATCGATTTTTATTGTGACTGCGACATTATGGCGGACACATTGGACACTTTTGACACATTTTTGGGACCATTGTCATTTATACAACAAGATTCCTGTGTAAATGACACTGGCAGTGAAGGGGTTAACCGGGGGTGACAGTATAGGGGTTAAGTGTGTCCTAGGGGCGTATTACTAACTGTGGGGGGTTGGGCTGTGTGTTAGTGAACACTGATCTCTGCTCCAATCACAGGGAGCAGAGATCAGTGTCACTTGTTGCTAGGCAGAACAGGGAGATGCTGTTTACATTGGCATCTCCCCGTTCAGCCTCCCCGTGAGACGATCGCGGGTATCCCCGCGGCGATCGAGTGCACAGGACCTGCGACTGGACTCACGGGGGTCCTGACCGACACACGCGTGCACTGCCGGTGGCACACATGCAATGGCAGGCCGGCAGTTTCAAATGGACGTACCTGTACGCTAATTTGCCTGCCCGTGCCATTCTGCCGACATACAACGTTAATGCATAGGTGAAAAAACACAAGGGTTTACAACCCCTTTAAAACAAAGTGGCGTGTTTAACCACTTAAGGACCGGAAGATTTTACTCCCTTAATGACTGGGGCCCTTTTTGCGATATGGCACTGCATCGCTTTAGCTGACAATTACAAATGCGACTTTGTTCCCAAACAAAATTGACATGTTCCCCCCCCCCCCCCCCCATAAATAGCTTTCTTCTGGTGCTTTTGATTACCTCCTGCGGTTTTTATATTTTGTGCTATTAACAAAAAAATGACAATTTCGAAGAAAAAAAGCAATATTTTTTTTTCTATAATTATCCCCAAAAAATATAAAAAAAACATTTCTTCCTCAGTTTGGACCGATCTATATTCTTCTTCTACATATTTTGGGGAAAGAAAATTGCAATAAGTGTATATTGATTGGTTTGCACAAAAGTTATAGCATCTACAAAATAGGGAATAGATTTTTTTGTGTGTGTGTGTCTGTCTATATATATACATATATATATATATATATTTTTTTTTTTTTTTTTTTTTTTTTTTTACTAGTAATGGCAGTGATCTGCGATTTTTAGCGGGACAGATCAAACATCTAACTTTTTTGGGAACCAGTGACATCATTACAGTAATCAGTGCTAAAAATATGCACTGTTATTGTACTAATGACACTGGTAGGGATGGGGTTAACATCAGGGGCGATCAAGGGGTTAAAGGTGTTCCCTGCAGGTGTGTTCTAACTGTATGGGGGGTGGGGGCTGCCTGTGGAAACACACAGACCTGTCTTCCTGCATAGCAGAAAGACAAGATCTGTGTGATCTCCCCTTATAGAATGGAGATTTTCCTTGTTTACACAGGCAGATCCCCATTCTATCTCTGTGGGGAAATGATCGTGGGTGGCCATCTGGCATAGAGTCTGCCCCACCCGCTGACTGGCTCCCCCGCTGCATGCCCACAAACTAGACGAATAAAGACGGCGACTTTAACTGCCGGACTTTGCAGCGGAGGTCCGCTGGACTTTTGAAATGAACGGACTTGCCCACAAACGGAGAAAAGTCCGTTAATTTTGAATGCGGCTCCGGGACTAGCAAAGGAGGTCAATGTAGTCGCCTCCATCAGCGAGATTGACACCTCGCTGGCCCCATCACCTGGTATGGACTTAAAGGGGAAGCCCTACGTGACCCCACCCCTTGTACCTATATAAGTTGCCGCACAACGCGTCCCTGTCATTGCGGCCAGAGAGAGCGTTGAGTCAACATCTCAAGGAAGAAGAAGAGAAAGCAGCGGTGGCGTCAGAAGACCGGGCTAGTAAAAGAGCTGGAAGAAGAAAGCGGAGGCCCGGCGAGAAGAACCGAAGAGGGGGACAAGGCCCCCGAAGTCAGAAGAAGAGAAGAAGGCGACAGAAGACCGGGCTACAGCGCGGACCTGCTTTGCCGGGACTACATCTATTGACGTCGTCCTGTGCACGAGCGGCCTGCGCGCCCCCTGAGGGATAGCGGGAGGAGAATAAGATCAGATCAGATCAGTCCCGATCACGGCCAGCTTATCAGTGCCCACCTGCCCCCTGCCAGTGCCACCTAACTAATAAAAAAGTGCCCCCCATCAGTGCCACCCATCAGTGCCCATAGTGCCACCCATCAGTGCCCACAGTGCCACCTATTAGTGCCCAAAATCTGCCTCAACAACAGTGCTGCACCCCAGTGCCACATATCCGTGCCCATCAGTGTCATCTACCAGTGCCCATCAGTGCCCATCAGTGCCGCCCATCAGTGCCCAGCAGTGCCACCTATCAGAGCCACCTATCAGTGCCCATCAGTCTCATCTATCAGTGGTACCTATCATTGCCCCTTAGTGCCACCCATCAGTGCCACCCATCAGTGCCCATCTTTGCCCATCAGTGCCGCCTTATCTGTGCCCATCAGTACTGCCTTATCTGTGCCTATCGGTGCCACCTTATCTGTGCCTATTAGTGCCGCCTTAACTGTGCCTATCAGTGCCCACCAGTGCAGCCTATCAGTGCCCACCAGTGCCGCCTCATCAGCGCATTTCAATGAAGGAGAAAAATGACCTGTTTGCAAAATTTTATAACAAACTAAGAAAAAAATGTTATTTTATTTTTTTATTTTGCATCTTTTTTTGTTTGTTTAGCAAAAAATAAAACTCCCAGCTGTAATTAAATACCACCAAAAGAAAGCTCTATTTGTGGGAAAAAAATGATAAAAATGTCATTTGGGTACAGTGTTGTATGGCCACGCAATTGTCATTCAAAGTGCATCAGCGCTGAAAGCTGAAAATTGGTCTGGGCAGGAGGGGGGTTTAAGTGCCCAGTAAGCAAGTGGTTAAAGAGACTGGTGTAAAAAAAGAATTGTTGGTAGAACAGTCACAGATGGAGTGTTTGACAATGTGACAATATCAGTTTAGGCTGATATATTTTCTTCTACATGCAAAAAGTGTATATTGATTGGTTTGCGCAAAATTTACAGCATCTACAAAATGAGGAATAAATTGATGGCCTTTTTATTTTTTTTAACTAGCAATGGTAGTGGAACAGCGACATTGCGGCGGACAGATCGGACACTTTTGACACATTTTTGGGACCACTGGGGGTTAAAAGTTTCCTGCTAGGTGTTTCTAACTGTATAGGGATGTGACTTAGTAGGAAAAGACAATCTGTCTCTCCTCTCCTGACAGAATGAGGGCGTGTGTGTGTGTGTGTGTGTGTGTGTGTGTGTGTGTGTGTGTGTGTGTGTGTGTGTGTGTGTGTGTGTGTGTGTGTGTGTGTGTGTGTGTGTTTACACACACGGACATCCCCGTTCTGGCCTTCGTGGCTGGCGAACATTGCAGCCACTGGTCACGCACATTGCCTGCTAGAGCTGTTTAAAGCACTGCTACAGCTACGGCGATTCGCTGGAACCTGCCGCCATAAGACGCCGGCTGGTCGGCAAGTGGTTAAACTACAGAGGCTGGGGATGTACAGATGCCACAGCTGCAACAATTTGATTTGCAGCTGCAGCAGGAATTATACCCCCTGCCAGGTTCAGCATGCACTATTGTCTGCTAAAGGCAACCCATTCAAGTGAATAGGGGCCACGCTGCAACCTCCCTGCAACTTTGTGCACACAGTTGCAGTGCATCTTGGGAGGTTTAAAATAGGTGTTAAGGAGGCGACAGATATACCTACTGTGGGCAAGAGAAAGAGGACGCCTGCTGACAACACACCCCAGTCTCAGAGTGGTGCCACTGGAGAGTAAGGGCAGACTGTCTCCTTCTTGTTTCCCCTTGTCATGTGACACATCACATGACAGAGGGGGGAAGACAGAGAAGCTGCCTTCATTTCCGCAGAGACCAAGATATGAAGTACACGGGGAGGAGGCGCAGTTTGCCATCTTTGCCCTGGGCGCTGGTTGACTTTGTCCTGCCACTGGTTGGCACAAAGGTGCCAGTGTGAAGGGTAGTATATTTCTCCCCTTGGTGCGAAACGGTGGGGGGGGGATATGTGGAGAGGCGACCTTGTGTCACTGTGTATATTAGCATTTTCAGCCTGTTTTTTTTACAAAGACCGGCATGCTGATTGCACACCTGTGGGCTGGGTGTATATTCTTCCCAGGGTTAGAGCTCAGAGCTCCCATTTTTGGAGACAGCTCCACCCAGTAAGTTTTGCTGAAGTGTCAGGAGGACCCCGCCCTACAGACATGACGTTTGTGTATGAGTGTCAGGAGGACCCCGCCCTACAGACATGACGTTTTTGTATGAGTGTCAGGAGGACCCCGCCCTACAGACATGACGTTTGTGTATGAGTGTCAGGAGGACATGGCCCTACAGACATGACGTTTGTGTATGAGTGTCAGGAGGATACAGCCCTACAGACATGACGTTTGTGTATGAGTGTCAGGAGGACACCCATGTTCCCTAGGAAAGGGCGGCTGGCAGCATGAGCGTATGCTCTGAGGAGCAACCCAAAGGCCTAGGCCTGAGGTCTGAAGCAGCGGTGCTGCAAGTAAGTAAGCCAGGAGGCTGAAGGTTTGAACTATACAGTAACGGTGGAACCCCCTGCGAGGGAAATTGCTGTTACTTTCTTTGAACTTTGTTTCCTTTAAATATGTGGGCTGCCAAGCCTTTAAAAGTCATTGTGGACTGACACGTGTTCCTGAAATTACATACACCACTAGGGCTTAATCACCCCGGAATCTTATACTGTATTCCTGACACATTTGCTACATTACAAACTAATGGCAGCTGCCCTCACCTATAACTGGCCTTTACAGCAAGGAGCACAGGGGAAGAGCAATTTATGTCAGCCAAAGAAAATTCACAGCTCAACTTACTGACCAGCCTGCAACCAACCAAATTATCCTGTCTAACAGTATGCGTTAAAAACAGGGGTTTTACACATTCCTGACAAATGTCCTTGAAGGTACTGTATATGGCCCTGAAAGCCACTGAGTGCCACTTGGGATAAACACCCAGCATACGTAAGGTGGTGCAGTTTTACTGCGGAAAAATGGCACGGCAGGGGGAAACTATGTTACCTTACGTCGCTTCGCCCTTTGACCACTAGGGAGGCGTGCGTATGCCTGCAGCATGACCACCGCCGGGCTCCCGCGATCGCTCGTGACAGAGCAAGAACCGGGATCTGTGTGTGTAAACACACAGATCCCGGCTCTCTCAGGGGAGTAGAGACAGATCGTGTGTTCATACAAAGTCCCTCCCTTCCCCTCTCCCTTCCCCTCCCCCTTCCCCTCCCTCTTCCCCTCCCCCTTCCCTCCCCCTCTTCCCTTCCTCACCCCCTCCTAGACAGTCTCATCACCCACACGGTGAGGGAACACAATTAACCCCTTCCCTGCCAGTGTCATTTATACAGTAATCTGTGCATTGTTATAGCACTGATTGCTGTATAATTGTCAATGGTTCCAAAAATGTGTCAATGCCCGATCTGTCCACTGATCAAAATCACAGATCGCCGCCATTACTATTAAAAAAAAAAGAAGAAGAAGAAGAATGCCATAAATCTACCCCCTATTTTGTAGACGCTATAACTTTTGCGCAAATCAATCAATATACGCTTATTTATTATTTATTTTTTCTACCAAAAATATGTAGAAGAATACATATCGGCCTTTTTTTTTTTTTTTTTTTATAAAACACGTGGGATATTTATTATAGCAAAAAGTAAAAGATGAGGGTTATTTACAAAGGCAAATTCACTTGGAAGTGCAGTCACTGTAAATCTGAAAGGGTAGATCTGAAATGAGGGGAAGCTCTGCTGATTTTATCATCCAATTATGTGCAATCTGAAATGCTGTTTTTTATTTTCCTTGCATGTCCCCCTCAGATCTACAGCGACTGCACTTTCAAGTGCACTTTCAGTGCAATTTCAAGTTTACTTTGCTCTTTTAGTGCAAAGTGGAGTTGCCTTTAGTAAATAACCCCCACTGTCTATTTTTTTCAAAATTGTCGCTCTTCTTTTGTTTATAGCGCAAAAAATAAAAACCGCAGAGGTGATCAAATACCACTAAAAGAAAGCTCCTATTTGTAGGAAAGAAGGACATCAATCTTGTTTGGGTACAGCATTGCACGACCGCGCAATTGTCAGTTAAAGCGATGCAGTTCCTGGTCATTAAGCAGCCAAATCTCACAGGGCTGAAGTAGTTAATACATATCAGTTATATTGTTGTTAGTTATTGACCCCCCTCCCCCATATCTATGTTATGGAGATGAGAAGAGGGGTAGGTTTCTGCAGTACTGACCTGTTTTAGTTCTGACACAGTATGATTAATGTTGTCACTCTAGGACAGGAAGTGTTTTTCTGTCGGTATTGCCAGATAAAAATAAAATAAACTCTTTTCAAATAAAATGAATGAAGCTGCTACATCTGAGGACTAGTAATATGCAACATATTACTACTTTTTTTTTTTTTGGGGGTATATTTTAAGTCCTTGTTTTCACTCCTCTAGAATACACTAGTTTGACCTTTTAATGTTTTTTTTCCTTGTTTTGAATGCAGAAATCAGAGCATGGTCACTTAGCCAATCAGTATTGAGAAACTAGACAAGTTAATTTTCAATCCTAAAAATGTTGTCTAAACAGCGTTGTTAAATGATAACTGTCTCTAACTCGTATTGCTATATGGGAAGAGCCAGCTAAGTAAACAGCAGCGTGCTCCGGGACAAAATACCTTTTGGGTGGCCCCTGACAAGCCCATTACACCTCCCAACTATTACACAAGGCACCGATACATGTTGGTTCTCTGTTAGATGTACCAGGACATCCAAGGAGGATGGCGCATCACTATGCTGGAGCATTGAAGGTATGAACAAAGAGATAAGTACAAGACTGATAGGTAATAATGAATTATTACAATGACTGGTCCACCCAAAACTGAAAATTGCTGATAGGAGGAACAATTTGCGACTTGTATCTCTCATGGACTCCAGCAAAGGGATCTTCCAACCAGAGATTTGAGTTGAGAATTGCATGGGCATGCACAATTTTAAAGCATGACATGTTTGGTATCTATTTGGCATAACATCATCTTGTATATTTTACCAAAACATAGGGACACAATTAATCGTTATTTTTTTTTTTTGATCAAGCTAAATTTTTTTGATCAATCAAAATACTCACTTCTCCGCCGGCTTCCGGGTCTTCAGGGAGTTCCGTTTGAGATTCGGTGATGTCACGGGCATAGATGTCACCAGACTCCTCCCCCCTTCCCCGAGTGCCTCTGACAGCTAACAAAGGAAAGGGGGAGGAGTCCGGTGACGTAGAAGTTCTGATTGAACGTAACGTGTACGGGGAGGAGCTACGCATGACGTCACCCGCTGCTGCCCTACAGAACTAACACGCTTGTCGGCTTTACATGCTGTGTTTTTATCATCTTTATGTGAGTAGTTTGTGTTTGAACACAAAAATTTTATCTTATACTTAAGCGGTGAGCACTTAGATCTTTTCTTTCTACCCATGACCTGGCGTCCTTGCTGAGATCTAAGGAGATGTGAGAGAAGTTTATGGTTCGTGTTAACCCTTTTGATACCCGCTTGTATGACCACCTGTTTGCACAGGGGTCCATGCCATAAGGTGAGAGTGATTAGTTAGACCGGAGGTGGAGGGATTGTCACGCTACTGTGGAAAAAAAAAATGACTTACATCAGTGCTACAGTTTGAATTTAAAATGTATTTGTGTAAACTGTGAAGTTAAGTCATGGATTGTGGAAACTAACTAGTGTTGGGTGATTGTATATAGTGTATACCACATTTACCACTGACTAATGCAGAGTTGCAAGGCAAGGAGATCAGCTAAAAGTAGTTGGATCTGTATGTGCGTTATAATTAATCGAAATTAGTTGATTAATCGATTAAAAAATAATCGATTAATCGAACACGGACATTTTAATCAGTAACAGCCCTAATATATATATATATATATATATATATATATATATATATATATATATATATATATATATAATATTTCTATAAAAAATTGTTTAAAAAACTGCTGCGCAAATACAGTATTATATAAAAAATTTCAAATCCACCAATTTATTCTCTATGGCCTCTGCTTTAAAAAAAAAATTATGTTTGGGAGTTTTAGGTAGGTTTGCATGTGCAAATGCTGTAATACCAAATCATTTACACCGCATTCCTGTTCAAATCGCATGCGATTCCTTGCAGTGAGATTTGAACCCATTAATTTTGTATGGGCTCAAATTGCACTGCAAGGGTATTGGTTTTCAGTATCGGTGAGTACTTGTGTACAATTATTGGTACTGGCTGGTAAAAAGCCTGGTATTGGTGCAACCCTAATTCTAAGATATTTAATAGCAAATAATACTGATTGTTATGTGCTAAGTGCCAGAAAAAAGCCTGGTCTTCAAGTGGATATTTAAAGCTAATCAAATTTAATTTGGAATTTGCAGTAACATGTTGAAGCTTTTATTAAATTTTAGTGGCTGGGTTTACATTGACCTTTAATATCTTTTAGGACTCAGATGTGGAATTTGCACGCACTGGCTATGGGAAGAACGCAGTGAAAGTTCTCCAGATTAAAAGAGAAGGCAATAGACATTTTATTAAAGAAATTGAGGCCTCTGTTGAACTCACTCTCCAGTCAAAGAAGGATTATCTATATGGGGATAATTCTGACATCATCCCAACAGACACCGTGAAGAACACCATCTACGCTCTAGCAAAATTTAAAGGGGTAATTCATCTTTATCCTTCAAACTAACTTCATAAATGTTTAAAATGAAGTAATGTAAAGGAAACCTAATTAAGAATATTATAGATAATACAGTATACTTGCAACATTACACATTCTATTTGAAGGTTAACAAAGGAATTATTACTTGCCCTGTATTTGGCCCTTTTCATCTGTTACAGCAGGGGATATGTTGGCCAACTACTTACCTTGTTAGTTCTTTGCATAAATTTATATGGGTTCCTGGTATGCTGAATCTATTTATTTTGTTTTAGATAAAAAACATTGAGGAGTTCTCTCTGGAACTTTGTAATCATTTCCTGACATCGTTTGACCATGTTACGCAAGCAAGAACTTACATTGAAGAAGCCCCCTGGAGACGCTTTGAAAAGGTATCTAGATAACCTATGCCTGAGTTTTGTAATCGGCTAAAAGGTCTCACATGGCCTATAACCCAATGTGACCAGTCGGATGTCACTACTCATAAAGCACTGCTTAATTTTTGCTAGCAACGTGATTCATTTAAGTATTTGATTGATCAGGTGTAAATTCTTGGGGGATGATTTATAACAAAAAGCTGATATTAAGTAGACCAAAACCAAATGAAACAATACCATTTAGATGCCCCAGATTCATTATACCAGCCAACTGGCCATACTAGTTGCAGGTGCTGGCTGGGCTGAATACCGGCTCGTCGGGCACATTCAAGGCTACAAGAAAATGGCGCCCTACGAAACACAAACTGAGCATACAGTGAACCTTACCATGTTTGAGAATGGTTTCAGCTTTCATGGCAGCCATGCCATGCTTAGTACAGTCCCACTTAAGGGGGTTCCTTTTGTTGTTCTATATCACTTAGGGATGTGGGCACAATTTACATACTCCACTTTAACTAGCAATTGTATTGTATAATGGTTTCAGCTTAGTCCGATAAAGTAGGGTTCACTGTATGCTCAGACTGTGTGCGTATGGGTGCCATTTTGTTTTAGAAAGTGGATATTGATATGTTCAATTTACTAAATGCAGGCTTCTCTGATGCAACAGAGAGACCTCTGTGATTGGAGGAGAGACAGTCATGTGATTTTACAGGTCATGTGACTCAACTCCTGCCTTCTTCTTTTTTTTTGTCTCGGCTTTATTTAGTTTCTGTTGGGCTCTACCAGTTTTGGTTTCCCGAAGCCAGCAGAGCGCAATGCATATTTGTACAGCATATTGCTGAGATTTATAAATGTGTGGAGGCCTTGTGTTCTGTTTTTTTAAGCCAGTTGGCAAGTCCATTGTTTTTAATGGACCCCTTTAGTGATCAATGTAAAAGTGTAGATTTAAATCAGAATTGTGGCCCTGCTACAGCTTGAAAAAAAAAAAAAACCAGCGGAACATTTATAAACCACAGAGCTGTGAATAATGTTGTGGCGAAGGCAGGAAACGCTCACATTCTCTCTATGAATGTTTTACTGAGAAAATACACATTTGATTTAAATTTGGTCACATCAGGAAGTAACAAAAATTCAGTAATAAAGTATGTTGTAGAAGGAAGGGCTGTCAGCACTTATTAGATGTTTAGACATTCAGTTACCAAAGAAAGGATCTGAAAGGGATGAGAATAGGGATTTCATAGATTACAGTAGATGTAAACCCTAACTGGATGACATTTAGTTTGCTAAAGCACTGCTATTTGCACCTTTTTATATTGTTTTTTGCATCATATATAATCCATGCCCCGATTCACCACCAGCAACAGCCATGTTGGCCAAGGACCCCATCCATTAGCCTCCTGCTCAGAGACGAGATGGGGTACACACTCACCTGAAATGTGGAGAAACTCCGCCATATTTGTTCACTCACATTCTTTAGGCCTGAGAACCACCTCTAGAAATAAAGATTGTCCATACAATATGCCTTGTGATTGGCTGTGTGTTGACAATTAAGGAATGTTCAAACACAAAATATATATTCTTCACTTTACTGTAACTTCTCAGAGATGGCCATGACTTCTAACATCACATTGACGTACTAACAGAATTCTTGAGTGCAAAATGTCATACACAGGAGTAGACATTTAGTAGTTGTCATTCTTGGGACGCAGATAATCTGTAAGCCATCTTCCCTTATCACCTCATCTCCTTGGGAGCACCAGCTTTGGGACAACTTTCTCCTTGTATACTAAGCCCCCAGCATTCAGCTTCCATCACCAAGTATGTTTAAGGTGCCCTTATTAATTCACCAACCTCTCTCAATGTCCCCTCCATAGTTGCATACCTCACAACTTTTAGAGATGGGAAAGAGGGACACCTATTAGCAAAAGTACAGTGGTGTGAAAAAGTCCTCATTTCCTGTTCCTTTGCATGTTTGTCACACTTAAGTGTTTCGGAACATCAAACCAATTTAAACAATAGTCAAGGACAACACAAGTAAACACAAAATGCAATTTGTAAATGAAGGTGTTTATTATTAAAGGTGAAAAAAAATCCAAACCATCATGGCCCTGTGTGAAAAAGTGATTGTCCCCTAAACCTAATAACTGGTTGGGCCACCCTTAGCAGCAACAACTGCAACCAAGCGTTTGCGATAGCGTGCAATGAGGCTTTTACAGCGTCCTGGAGGAATTTTGGCCCACTCATCTTTGCAGAATTGTCCTAATTCAGTTACATTAGAGGATTTTCGAGCATGAACGGCCTTTTTAAGGTCATACCACAACATCTCAATAGGATTCAGGTCAGGACTTTGGCTAGGCCACTCCAAAGTCTTCATTTTGTTTTTCTTCAGCCATTCGGTGGTGGACTTGCTGGTGTGTTTACGATCATTGTCCTGCTGCAGAACCCAAGTTCGTTTCAGCTTGAGTACACGAACAGATGGTCGGACATTCTCCTTCAGGATCTCTTGGTAGACAGCAGAATTCATAGTTCCTTTTATCACGGCAAGTCTTCCAGGTCCTGAAGCAGCAAAACAGCCCCAGACCATCACACTACCACCACCATATTTTACTGTTGGTATAATGTTCTTTTTATGAAATACAGTGTTCCTTCTACGCCAGATATACTTGGACACACACCTTCCAAAGAGTTCCACTTTTGTCTCATCGGTCCACAGAATGTTGTCCCAAAAGTCTTGGGGATCATCAAGATGTGTTGTGGAGAAATTGAGACGAGCTTTGATGTTCTTTTTGCTCAGCAGTGGTTTTCTCCTTGGAACTCTGCCATGCAGGCCATTTTTGCCCAGTCTTTTCCTGATGGTGGAGGCATGAACGCTGACCTTAACTGAGGCAAGTGAGGCCTGCAGTTCCTTGGACGTTGTTGTGGGGTCTTTTGTGACCTCTTGGATGAGTCGTCGCTGCGCTCTTGGGGTAATTTTGGGCGACCGGCCACTTCTGGGAAGGTTCACCACTGTTCCATGTCTTCGCCATTTGTGGATAATGGCTCTCACTGTGGTTCGCTGGATTCCCAAAGCTTTGGAAATGGCTTTATAACCCTTTCCAGACTGATAGATCTCAATTACTTTCTTTCTCAATTGTTCCTGAATTTCTTTGGGTCTCGGCATGATGTGTAGCTTTTAAGGATCTTCTGGTGGACCTTACTGTGTCAAGCAGCTCCTATTTAAGTGATGCCTTGATTGTGAACAGGTGTGGCAATAATCAGGCCTGGGTGTGGCTAGAGAAATTGAACTCAGG
This sequence comes from Lithobates pipiens, assembly GCF_037356315.1. NCBI lineage: Eukaryota > Metazoa > Chordata > Amphibia > Anura > Ranidae > Lithobates > Lithobates pipiens. The sequence continues at coordinate 293,018,836 of NW_027507785.1, forward strand.
TGTGGACAACCACAGTTATAGTATGTTTTAACAAGGGGGGCAATCACTTTTTCACACAGGGCCATGATGGTTTGGATTTTTTTTCACCTTTAATAATAAACACCTTCATTTACAAATTGCATTTTGTGTTTACTTGTGTTGTCCTTGACTATTGTTTAAATTGGTTTGATGTTCCGAAACACTTAAGTGTGACAAACATGCAAAGGAACAGGAAATGAGGAAGGGGGCAAACACTTTTTCACACCACTGTATGTAGGTGTAGAACACACACCCTGCCATGCCCCTTCAAATGAGAATTATACAAAAGAAAATTATTGGGTAAACCCACAAGTGCTCTTTTTACCACTCCTATTCGTTTATATTGGCTTTGAAAATGAACAAATTCAGCAATTTTAGAAATTAGATGAAAGGTTTAGCTTTGGGAAACACTTTTTGATAGAGCATTTTATATAGTACTACAGTTTATTGAGAAAGTATTCATACCCCTTCAAATTTTCCACATTTTGTCATGTTACAACCAAAAAGGTAAATGTATTTTTGGGATAAATGGGATTTTATTTGATAGACCAACACAAAGTGGCACAAAATTATAAATGTTTTTCAAAATTATTTACAAATATGTAAAAGGGTGGTGTGCATTTGTATTTAGCCCCCTTTACTCTGATACCCCCTACTAAAATCTAGTGGAACCAATTGCCTTCAGAAGTCACCTAATTAGTAAATACAGATGTTCTGTGAAGCCCTTAGAGGTTTGTTAGAGAACCTTAGTCAACAAACAGTATCATGAAGGCCAAGGAACACACCAGACAGGTCAGGGATAGAGTTATGGAGAAGTTTAAAGCAAGGTTAGGTTTTACAGAGTATTGACTCGGGGGCTGAATAAAAATGCATGACAAACTTTTCAGGTATTTGTTTGTAAAAACATTTGAAACCATTTATGTTGGTCTATCACATAAAAGTCCAATAAAATAAATATAACTTTTTTGGTTGTAACATGAAAAAATCTTGGAAATTTTCAAGGGGTATGAATACTGTATATAGAGCAGACCAAGATGAGGGACAGAGGGTCTTTGTTTCAAATGAGGGACAGTCCCTCGAAATTAGGGAAAGTTGCAAGCTATGATGGTTCTGCTCATCTGGACACTTTCCCAGATGACACTCTCACTTCCAGGTGTACTAGTATTCACTTCAGAGAACTCTGGCCTCAAAGGCCTTTTTGCATCCCGCTCATGTCCTGCACACAACCATAATAGTCAGGACAACTACACTTGGTCCTTCTTGAACTACCTCACCCAGAGATGCAGCTCTGTTAACATCCCTAGGGCAGTAGCCGACTGCATATGAAAAGCTCTAGGGTGTTTGGCTCCCATGCCCCAGTTCCCTAGGCCCCTCCTATCCTGACATTTATATGGACACTAATCCCATACATTTCCTCCTAAAGGGGACTAACACCCAATTACTCCTATCCCTATACCAGGTTATATTATTGTAGGACCCTCTAGTGTGCTAGGTGGTTAGTGTAAAGCTGTTGGCATAGGAAAATTTACTTTAGCTCTAAGCCTGAGCTATTGACCTTAATCTGTCTGAGTGACTGTCAGATCTTCACAGTGATCCAGCTAAGTTCTGCAAGCAAGTGTGTGCTGGAGGAAGAGGAGTTGTATATAGAGACGGTATATAGGAAGAGTTGTCCCTGAAGTTTTTTGTTGAAGTCAAAGGGTATCGCATAACCTCCCATCCCTATCCAAGTTATTACCCTCAATAAATAACAAACAAAAAAAGTCACTGACTGTTCTCTGTTTCAAGAATGCCTGTGTAAGTTCGGTGTGACGGGCTGTGCAGGTTGGAGAATCCCAGTTTAATTGCAGCTTCTTAGGTGCACTACATTGGTAACGGAGTTAGCCAACTACACCTGCTAATCAGCAGATGCATAATAAATGGTTCTTTTGTTGACGCAATCTTCACCTCCTCAATTTCAGTCCTGACATTAATAATGTTGCACAGTGAAAGTCCAGCATTACATAGGATGGCTGTCAAACTCTTCCATTTTTATCACTGTAGGTCCCTATAGGTGGTTTCTCCAATGAAGCCTGTTCTGGGCCTACCACGAAGGGTAGTAATCCCAGCATTTTCAGGCACCTTGGTGGCCCAGTTGCAGCATCCAACCCAGCTATCGGCAGAGTGTCAACTCTATGACAGGCTAAAATCAGCGGTGACTGGTCAATCTGTACTCACCTTTAGAGTGATTTGTGTTCAGGAATGTATGCTTCGAACGCAGGAATTCTGCATTCAGGGTATGCGTCCCTGAACTCATATTCCCCGGATCACAAGTACCACTCAGTACAGCATCAAACCACCACGTATTTCAGCCTATTTTGATTTTGACAGGGTGCTGGCAGTGGGATGGACGCTGCAATTGTGACACCAAGGTGCCTGAAAATGCCAGGATTTTACGGTGAAAGGCCAAATAGTCCATGTGTATATAACCCGGGGGGGTGGGGGTGGCGGCAACCTGTTGATCGCGATCTACCTGCCAACTGCGGGTAGGTGACGTGTAGATTATGAACAGGTCCCTGCTTTGCCAACCCCCATCACTTAGGTGCCAGTCTTCACCCACCTCTGCCCTCCTCCATTGCTGTCATCCTCATGGCAACACAGCTCAGGACGGAGGGTGAGATCTGGCAAAAATAACATTTCAAGTTAACAGCAGGTGATTGGTTGCTAGGAAACGGTGCGTTTTTAGCAACCAGTCACCTGCTTGGGGGGAGGGTGGTTAGAGGACACTGCTGTGGAGGGCAGAGGACACCACTGTGTGTGGGGGGGGGGGGGGATGTGAAGGGGACAGAGGACACTGCTGTGGGCAGGGTCGGCACCAGCAAAGGGATGCTTAGGTTGCTAAGGTGGGGGGGGGGGCGTATAATCGAAATCTCCAGCCACTTGCTGGCCATTCGGATTTTTAAAATGCCCATCTTCCAATGATCCCCCTGTGTTTTCCTCCTGCAGCAGCTGAGAGCCTCAGTTACTGCAGGAGGAAAATCCAAATGCCTACCCCGCTGCCCCTCCTTTCCTTGTTCGTCTCTTTTATGCTGCCTGCCCAACCCCTCCCCATGTGCTCACGTTTCACCAAAGCCCCCCAGCAGGGCTCCTAAAAAAATTTAAATTGTATTAGGAATATTGTAAAAATGTATAAAAATAAGAACTACAGACATCGTCCACTGCTCTGACACTGTCCTCTGTTCTACTGACTGACACTGTCCACTTTTAAGGTTGGCTAAGTTTATATTTTTACAGTAACATTTGTTCTATTATATTTTTCTAAGTTGTTCTTACTATTTTTAGTTAGGCCTTGCTAGTTGGGGTGTTTTTTTTTTCATGTTGTTCAGATAGATCTGTACCATTCCAAGGTTGCCTAACCCAGATATAGGCTGCTGTAACTTATTTGCTTGATAAGTATCCTTCCTTGTGTTTCTCCAACTTCATTATACACAACCTTAGAACCAACGCTTGTCATATAAAACATGACTTGTCTCTGCTGTGTTGTAGGATGGGGTGCAGCATGTTCACGCATTTATCTATTCATCAGAAGGTGTTCATTTTTGTGAAGTGGAACAAAAGAGCGGAGGTAAGCTTATTTAAGAAATTATTTTGATGTGCCTTTCTGTAAATTGTAATTATTTTCTATTGCAGTACACAATCCATGACAAAAGAATGATTCATATTACATTGTACATACACATGCACCTTAGAAATGACGTCTCCAAGCACATCTTCTTCTTTTTGAGTTTTAAGTGGGTAATTAAAAGCATTGTAATTCTGTGTCATTCTGCTCAAAAAGTGTCCATTTCTGTTTTTATTTGTTTTATGCTTGGTGAAGGTAAAACGTCTGCAGCATTTTACAGAGTACATCATTCATGTCTCCAAAGCTACTTTGAGGAGTAGATGGGACTCCAAAACATCCATCAAGAACCTGAATTGCATTTTGGATGATCTAGTTCTAGTCATATGGTCTGTCCTAACCCCAATTTTGCTGGAAATGGTTTGAATTTTAAATGTGGAGAAATATTGTTAAAGAAAAAAAATATAGATTTCTTCATTATAGATATAAATCCCATGCAGTTTCCAGAAAAATGTTTTTTGCTATAGAGATAATTAATGTAAAGGACAGCTTCATCTTTGCACGTGTATGGTAACTCCAATTTCTAAATTCCTATGGGTAGCCACACCCATGGCTGCCTCCAGAGGACCTTGGGACCTTGGAATACGCTTACTTCTAGAAATGAATGGGGCCATGGCATTCATGCACAGTATAAAAGGGGGGCCTACTAGGACCTTGTTGGAAGTAACATTGCTGGAGTAGGGATGAAGGTAAGTATAGAACTAAGCTGTCTGTAATCAGCACTGCATGGGCATTTTTTACAAGAAAACCTCACCAATTACAAGCAGTCAGTAAGAGATTTATAACTGTAACTGTATAGCCGTTGCATAATGTATTCCAAATGCAGTGTGACCAGTTTTGAAGTGGAAGATGTTGACCGTTTAGGTGTTCTTTACAAGCACATTTCCTTGTAATAACATTAATTAGTGAGTGTGCCTTTCAATTCCTTAGAAATCCAGCTGTCCACTTACCAATGAAAGTCACTCACCAGACAGTAATAGGGCATTCACCTACTAGTAGGTGCGGGGGGGGGGGGGTGGGGGGGATTGTTCCTTGGGAATACAGGAAGAGTTTGAGGGAAATAAGTCAGTAAAAATAATATTTTTATTCTATAAATGATGAAACCATTTACAGGTTTGCCCTAGAACCTTTCATGGGGTACTACAAGCTGCCCACGTGTTGAAGAATTCTTGGCTGGCCAATGCACTTTGAGTGTATATAGATGATACAAAGCACAGACAAGCCTTCAAGATGCTTCTAAAGCCCCGTGCACACGAGAGGACTTATGTCCGACAGACTTCCGAAGGAGTTCCGTCGGAGTTCTGCTGGAATTCCAACGGAGTTCTGACAGACTTTTCGGCTGAGCGGACTTGGCCACACACGATCACACTAAATTCTGACGGATTCGAACGTGATGACGTACGACTCGGCTCGAATAAGGAAGTTCATAGCCAGTAGCCAATAGCTGCCCTAGCGTCGGTTTTAGTCCGTCGGAGTAGCATACACACGAGCGGATTTTTCGAAGGGGACCGGGTCCGGCGGAGTTCCTTCGGAAAAATTTGAAGCATGTTCCATATTCTAAAGTCCTTCGGACTTTGGCGAGTCAAAAGTCCGTTGCAGCCCACACACGATCGGATAGTCTGACGGACTCAGTCCTTCGGACTTTGGATGTTGAAAAGTCCGCTCGTGTGTACGCGGCATAAGGCAGCCTTTTTTAACTCAAAAGAACCCTTGAAAGAACTTTTTAGGTCTCAGGAAGAATGACCCTTGCATTGGTGGCCATTGGGAAGAATTCCCTTCTTTACAGATAGCTAGATCAATAATGTCATTGGTAACTTGTCTGCGAGGTGGACGTTGCTCATTGCTCAAGGAACCCTAGCAATTTCTGGAGGAACCCTAGGATTCTCTTCAACCCTGGTTGAGAAAGGTTGTTCTAGGGCAGTGTTTCTCAACTCCAGTCCTCAAGGCGCCCCCAACAGGTCATGTTTTCAGGATTTCCCTCAGATGAAACTGCTGTGGTAATTACTAAGGCAGTGAAACTGATCAAATCACCTGTTCAAAATAATGGAAAAGCTGAAAACATGACCTGTTGGGGCGCCTTGAGGACTGGAGTTGAGAAAAACTGTTGTAGGGCGTGACCTTGAGGATGTATAAGCTAAACTACAACTTCCTCTGGGTACTCTGGGCAGAGATAGAAAAATGTCAGGTGGCGCCCCAGTGAGAACCCATCTGTCAGGGAAAAGCATAGCATGTATCAAAACCCTCCTCTGCACAGATTGCCAGCCCTCTAATGGAAGCAATTCCCAATGAATAGGGCAATAACCTATGGTTTAGACAATAGCAAGCCAAATCTAATATAATCCAGCAATACCGCCAAGCTGTACTTAGAATTCTACAGGCTAACAGTGTGTATTCTGGTTACACCTTTCACCCAAATTGTGTTCATTCAGCAAAGATCAGAATAAACAAACCTGAGGACTGAACACAGAAGGACCATCATAGCGAATGTGGGTCAGAAGTACAGAGGTAATGAGTAACAGGGCCAGGAACTGGAAAAACATGCAGGAATGGAGCACCTGATAACACAAATAGTAACTAAGCTGGTGCCTTCTACACTGTAGATATACAGTAGACCACATGTTTAGAAATAATTATGGGAAGTATTGGGAATTGTATTTATCAGTGCCACGGACTGTTATTATATTGCAGCTGTCTCTTGCTCACAGGGTTTCAAAGCATCCGTTTTACAGGCGTTTGGCTTTTTTTTCTTTTTTTTTAGTCTGTAAAAGGCACCTTTGTGTTGACCTATGTATGTATCCATGAACACATAGGCATTTACAGGCATCTTTTAAGAACAGAATTTTACAGGGTGAAAAAAAAAAATAAGATCACAAGAGCTTTCAGGAGAGGACCAGGAAAAAAATGTTAGACACGCCTAAACACATGAAAATGCGCCTAAATGCTAGAAGCGTTTAGGCAAGTTTGAGCATTAATGCATTCCAATGCCCAGGATAAATTAACATTCTGGGCAGTGGAGTCCTTTACTGCTGAAACACTTGACGCTCTTAAATACGCGTGCAAATTGCAATATGCAGCTTTAGGCTTGTTTTTAAGCAGCTGTTCAGAGGGGCTAAACAGATGCCCTGTGTACATGAGGCCTAACAGTTACTGTACCCCTTAATGGCATAATTGTTACAGGCAGTCAGGGCCGCTGATAGGGCAGTACAACCAGCCCTGTTGTACCGGGCCTGGCCAGCAGGGGGGGGCCCGAGCAGCTTTTAACTTCTAGCTAAAAAAAAAAAAAAAAAGCTAAATAACTATATTAACCCCCACCCACTTGATTACTAAGGTATATAAGGAATTGACTTGTGTGCATTTAGTTCCACCTTCCTCCGTGTCCATTCGGTGGGAAAAAAAAAATGGAAAAGAATATCATTTTCTATTTTTCCAGACCTAAATGTGACAGATCAGAGGTAGCCTGATGTAAATGGACACAAGTCGGTGGTGTATGAAGACACAAACTGAATGGGCACAGATGTCAAAACACTGACATCTCTCCCATTCAGATGCAGTTATGATTGGTGGGGCACTGTAAATGTTACATGTTCCAGCTCCTGCCTCCAGACACCCCCATCCCCCCCCCACAATGACAGTGTGGAGGCAGGGGCGGAATGAGGGGCGGGTTGTGGGCGGAGCCAGGGTGGGTTGTGGGTGGGGTCAATGGGGGCCCCCGTCAGGTAGGCTGTATGGGGCCCCATGATTTCTAAAAGCGGCCCTGCAGGCAGTAGTACTATGGTTACCATGCCCAGGGCCAGGACAAGGGGTGGGCGGAAGGGAAAGCTGCCCTGGGCACAGCGTTTACTGTAGCGATGGGGCACAGAGTAGTGACAGTTACATCACTACTTCTGTTAGCCCAGCGCTGAAAGGAGAGGAGGAGAGAGCCGGCCTGAGGTGTGGGCTGTGATCTCTCTCCCCCTCCTCCTCATAAGCTTAATGATGGGGGGTGCAATTTGGCATCTTTGCCCTGGGCACTGGATGATTGGCCATACCCATCTAAAACAAAGCAAACAATAAAACCCACCTATATGAATTGTTTTTATCTGTCAGTGGATTTGTAGTTTGTAGGTCTGTCCAGCTACCTTTTGTGATTCAAATAACTCTGCCAGGCCAGCCAGTAAATTATAGTCACTTTATCTTTTAAAGAGTTTAAACAGACCTTTCACCAAATGCAAAAAGTGTCTCACCTCCCACCCCATCCAATGTAAAAATGCTGCATTTCACATTTAAAGAAGCATCCATTTGGAAAGTTACAAAATCTACTTTTGCCAGCAGTGCCTATGTGAAAGTGATGTAACAGTCCTTCCACTGAGATCCTGGGAATGCTGAGGCTCATGTATCTTGTGAGAAGTTGCAAGTACACTATTCTAGAGTCTTGCCTTCAATTTTGCAGGAAGGACTGTGATGTCACTTTTTCTGGTTCCAAATCCAGGTGTAAGCTAAGTATATTTAACTTGATGCAAGGTCTACGTAAGGACTACATTGGTGTCACCTCTGTACCCCCCACCTGTTGCTTGGACAATGCATAAGAAGCAAAAGACTAATAAGTCACCAACTGAGTTCACTAGGACCTAATTGGGTTCTAGTGCTGCCCCTCTCTCTCCCAGGCTATTTGCTGTTGTGTAGATGACGACAGGGGACTTGTGTCAAACCAAATCCAGGTATACATTCTAGCTGTATATCAAATAAATGTTTTTAAAATTTACAACCACATTAAAGTAGTACAAAAGGCAATTTTTTTTTTTTTATAACAACCTCCTAATAATTTGCAGACTAAATTAAAGTAAACAATTCCTTACTAGACATTATGAAAACCATTACAAATTGATTATTGTCCCTTTGCTTCCATGTGCTGCTTCCCTGAACTTCTTGATGGGGAACGCTCACACCTATTGCCACAATATTAGCTTCATTGGGACGACATGTCCCATTATTTCCAGTTTGAACGTGTATGCTTGACCCCTCAGATAAGATTTTGAGGACACTGCCTCGGAAGCCACTGCCAATCACTTCCATTGGAGGGGTCAGAGGCGGGTCTTTGTGTGCCTCGTGTCCTCTTCAACTGCCTGTGCATGTTGGCACAGGCAGCGTGCACACGTCTCCCTATAGTATGATCCTGGGAGTGCACATGAATGGGTGGCCCCATGGAACCCTGAAATGAAAAAAAGAATCTATTAATATCAAATAAAATCGGGTTATACACACACACACACACACACACACACACACATATATATATATATATATGTGTGTGTAAATATATATATATATATATATAATCGAGAGAAAGAGATATCTATAGATATCTGGACTTTATCTTTAATTACACGACTAATGCCACAGTAACTATACCCAGTCATAATGCTGTTATTACAGCCATCATGTACATTATACAGCCATATACTTATTAATACCATTGTTATTAACTAACCACAGATTTGTCTTTAATGTTCTTTTTCTTTGTTTTTTTTGTCCGACTTGTGTGTAGGTCAGCCAGTGATTCATTCTGGGATCAAAGAACTTCGGGTCTTGAAGACAACTCAGTCCGGGTTTGAAGGGTTTTTAAAGGATAAATTCACAACACTCCAAGACGCGAGAGACCGCTGCTTCTCCACTGTGGTCAACTGCAAGTGGAGATACAACACCAATCAAGGGGTTAACTTTGATTCTAAATGGTACGTAAAAGAGACTTGCATGACCAACACACAGCAAATGCTTAATGTTCCTACAGACGTTTAAAGAAAGGAGGTTTAATAATATAGATTCATAGAAAAAAAAGCTGCATTCACGCTTGACTAAAGAATTGACTAAAGGATTCATTTTCCCCTCAATGATAAGTGGTCCAGACCCTGATGGGGTTTACTTCCTCTTTTTTCCCCTGCAAAGTAAAAGCATAATGGGCTAGTATGCATTGCATACTAGCCCATTATGTTGCACTTACCTGCCATTGAAGCCTGCGATGTCCTCGCTGGTGGCCGCATCCATCTTCATGCCTCTTTCTTCCGGGGCCGTGGACTCAGGCTCTCTGACTGGGCGGAGTGGCGTGATGGCACAGGCCCTTTAGAAACAGCGCAAACATCGGCGCAGGTTTAGGAGATATTCCCAGTACCTACGGGTAAGCCTTATTATAGGTTTACCTGTAGGCAAAAGTGGTGTAACTAGGTTTACAACTACTTTAAAACATAGGCCAAAACAGTGAAAATAATACTCAAATGCCCCTCCAAACCTGTGTCGATTGGATCAGCATGTGAAAAGACTGGTGGAAGACAGACAGAATTGGCTTGTTCTGCTCCAGTAGACTTCAACAAAATGGTGGATGTCTGCACTCAGACCCCGGGGGCGGCCCGTCCTTTAAGGGCACACGGGCACCGCCTCCCCTTTCCATCGCCGCTGCCACTCTCTATTCATGCATCTGGCCCCTCTCAGGATGCCGGACGCATAAATTACAGCGGCAGGGCATAGCCAGAGGCTCTAATAGTTTCAAAATAGGGTGGACGTAGAGCATTGCGCTCTGAGCCCAACCAGGTGTGTTTGAATAGCAAATTAATATTCGCTATTCTAACACTGAATCGCATCTCCGCCAATCGGGAAGCCTGGGTCTGATACCCATTTCCTGATTGACTGAAAGGACAGGCGATCTTATTGGATGCCTAGAAGGAGAAGGAGGAGGGAGATGCACGGCAGAAGCCGCTGTGATCCACAGGAGGAGGAAGGAAAAAGCCTGTGGCATAAATGTGAATGAATGAAATGGGTAAAAGAAGGCTTCAGCTCCTGTTCTCCATTTGTAGAAAACTCCACAGATGCGTTTTGCCCTTTTCGGGGGCTTATTCATACTTTTTCCTCCAGCTCTGTGAATGTATAATGTGTGTGCTCAATAAAGACATGAGCAATTAAAATTGTTTGTGTGTTATCAGCTTAAGCACATTGGGATAGATTTAATAAACTGGAGCACGCAGAATCTGGTGCAGCTGTGCATGGTAGACAATCGGCTTCTAACCTTAGCTTGTTCAATTAAGCTTTGGCAATAAAACCTGGAAGCTGATAGGTGTCTTTGCAGAAGTGAGCCTGATTTTGCACTCTCATTATTAAGACCCCTTTCATACTGGGGCGTTTTTCAGGCATTTTTCAAAAGCGCCTGTAAAGTGCTTGAAAGAAGCCTCATCTGCAATCCCAATGTGAAAGCCCAAGTGCTTAAAGAGCCCTTTCACAGTGCCAGCACCCGAAAAACGCTCGTAACTCACCGCTTAAACTAACAGCGCTTTACCAGTGTTTTTCGAGCGCTTTTAACCTTTGCTAGTGGCCAACTAAAGGCTTAAAAGCGCCCACAAAGCGTCACTGCCAAAAGCACTTTGCAAGCGCTTTTCAGGCGTTTTGCAGGCACTTCCCATTGGTTTCAAAGAAGCTGCTTGCAGGACTTTTTTTGACACCCTGCCAGCGCAGTGCCTCTGTGTGAAAGCACTCTGGCTTTCACATTGGGATTGCAATTGCGGCTTCTTTCAGGTGCTTTATAGGCTCTTATTTTAATGCTAAAGCACCTGAAAAACACCATAGTGTGAAAGGGGTCTTGGTGTGAAAGCACTCGGGCTTTCACATTGGGATTGCAGATGAGGCTTCTTTCAGGCGCTTCACAGTCGCTTTTTGTAACGCTAAAGCGCCTGAAAATCTCCCTACTGTGAAAGCGGTCTAAATAAACCACATTTTGTTTATCTATTAGATTAGAATCGGATCACATTTCATGCCAAATTATTGCCGAAAACCAGTTAAGGCCACGTGGTTCACAGCCTTTTTCTTGCCACTGTTTGTGTAATGCCACGTACACACGACCAGACTTTTTGACAGCAAAGGTCCAACGGAACGAGTCCGTCGGACAAATCGATCTTGTGTGGGCTCCATCGGATCTTTGCTTGCCAAAAATCCGGTGGACTTTAGAAATAGAACATGTTTTCCAGCAGTTTCTTTCCCTCTTCTGAAGAGAGAAAAGCATTCCATACCGCCCATATCCTGGCATACTGCTCACTTCTGTCCTGGGCTGAGTATATTAAATCTTCCACAGGCCCCCACCTTCCTCACTTTATTTAACCACATTGCTATTGTTGGTGGTTTAGAATCTTTCCAAGAACGGGCAATACATCCCTTGGCCTCATTAACCATGTGACACAGTACTGAGCTCTTATATTTTCTTATTAGGATATGTGAGAGGTGCAACAGAAAAAAAGCCGGGTCATCCAGTATTCGATATTCTGTAAATTTTTGCATAATTTTTTGCACGTCTCTCCAATACTGTTTGATCCTGGGACAGGTCCAGAAAATATGTAATAAAGTCCCCCGTCCCCCGTTGCACCTCCAACATTGATCTGAAGCTCCAGGGGAGAACCTCTGGAGCTTCGATGGGGTATAGTACCACCTCGTCAACAACTTGTAATTTAATTCCTGAATTCCAGTGCAGATTGATGTGTTTAACGAGAGGTATATCATCCTCTGACGTTGATCTGATGAGAATGTCCTGTCCAAGTCCCTTTCCCACTTTACAAAACATGGCATCTCATAATTATCTGGGGGGGCTATAAGCATTGTATATATCTTTGATATCGTTCGAGACATAGGTTCCTTCTCTTCACAGTATATTTCAAATCTAGTTAGATCTCGTTTATAGTTTATTACTGGACCTAGTGACTCAAAGATAAGGAAACCACCATGTAGTGGGATTAAGTAAATTGTATTCGTGGGAGGCAGGATGGGTGTTCTTCTTTCTTTTTTTCTATTTTTTTTTCTTTCTTCTTTTTTTTTTGGAGGGGGGGAGGGTAGGGGGGAAAAAATTAAAATAAAAGGAGGGAAAGTGGAATATTTATTAACAGCAGAGATAAATAAGAAAGGGTTCTCAGTTATTTAAACTAGGGAAACAGTATTTTTGGTAGAGAATAAGATGGGCTGAGAACCGATGAATGTTTGTATGTAACTATGAAGATGTGTGTAATTTGACTCTGTGACCTCCTTGAAGTTTAAATAAAGAATATATATAAAAAAAAAAGAAATAGAACATGTTTTAAATTTTTTCACTGGAACTCCGCCGGACCGAGAAATCCATGCGTGTGTATGTTAGTCCGACGGACAAAAAACGACGCTAGGGCAGCTATTGGCTACTGGCTATGAACTTCCTTATTCTAGTCCGGTCGTAGGTCATTGCGTTCGAATCCATCGGACTTTGGTGTGATTGTGTGTGGCCAAGTCCGTTCATTCGAGAGGTCCATCGGAACTCCGCCGAAAGTCCGTTGGAAAGACCGTCGGACCTAGTCCCTCGAAAAGTCCGGTCGTGTGTACGTGGCATGAGAGTTAGTGTATATGAAATGCTGCTGGGTTGGGTAAATAACGGCGACCAGCACAGCTAAAATATTTCTCCTTCTTGGATAAAATACTGCTCCAGGTTCCTTTTTCAGTGCAGGTTTTATGGCCAAAATTCTAGGCCACATCATTACATGAACTTTGCTAAACTGGAGGATCAACCACTCCGATCTTTGATTCTCCCCTTCAACAAAGATCACATGACCAATGTAATTAATGTAATTAGCTTATAAATCCTGTGTGATGTTTTTTTCCCTTAAGGCAAATTATGAAGGAAATAATCATGGATACATTTGCTGGACCATATGACAAAGGAGAGTACTCTCCATCTGTCCAGAAGACTCTTTATGACATCCAAGTGTTGGGTCTCAGCCGGATTCCAGAGGTATTTTCATCTATCCAAAAGTAAAAGAAATGGTGTTTACCCCTGACAACTTTTCAGAACTAAAAAAAAAAAAAAAAAAATTTAATATACTAAAATAAAAGTCCAATAATAAAGTAGTGATTTAGACAGAGAGATGCAAAGTATTTCTTTACTTCACACAACCTCTATGTGTATAGTGCTCCCGCCACCACATTGAACAGAGGAAATCATCACTTTATTATTGGACTTTTATTTGAGTATATTAAGTTTTTGCACAATATTATCACCATTATCATTGGACTTTTATTTTTAGCTTAATAGGTTTTGCACAGTTTTATTATCACCATTTATTGTGAATTTGTTATTTATCTATGGAGCGCTGTCACATCTTATTACTGTTATTCTACGTGGGAGCACTTTCAGTGACAGCAGCAGCATCTCTGGTTGTTTACATTTCTATTTACATTTTTATACTGCATAATAGCGTGCAACTATTTTACTTTTAATTTGCAGTTCTAGAAAAAGTGCCACCATGTCCCTGCCATACCTCCTGTCCTCTTTCTGCTGCCTGTGCTCTTGGCCCCCCCACCCACCTCACAGTTCTGTGACAGAGAGGCATGGGAATGGCAGCACCCCTCTTGATTCGTCACTCGGGGGACATGCCCCCCCCCCCCCCACCCTAGTTTCGACCTTGGGGCAGCCAGTGTGCCCATTGTATGTCTATGATCAAGCTAACTGGACAGCACTGATCACAGGCAAAATGCACAGAGGCAATTAGAGTGGCTCTGTACCCTGTGATTGCTTTGAAAACACAGCGATCACAGATGTAAACACTGCCTGTGTTTACATTTGAGAGCCCTCCCCTTCCTCTCACAACTCACCCCCTCTTCTGAACATCTTATCTATATCCTGTCTCTGTATTGACCTGTATATTAACCCCTTCACTACCCTTATCCTGGAACACAATAACACCCTCTTCTCCATCCTCCCACTCTATGGAACCTGTCAATTACCCCTTCACCTCCTCCTCTCTGTGCGTGAAATGTATGCACTGTATCTAATAAACCATTAACAAGTTCCATGTTTTTACTACCTCAATACCAAGTTTTTTTTTCCAAAACATTATGGCAAAAAATTAAATAACATTAGCGGTCAATGGGGGAGTGTTTGCACTGTCCTGGCATTTTATTTGATATGTTTTATAACAGAATTTTTCCTTTATATCCACTTGCCCTCTGGAAGATTTACCCCCCTCCATTTTTTTGCTTTTTGGCACTGTTACTTTAACTGACAATTACTCTATTTGTCATTTTTTCCCCCACAAATAGAGCTTTCTTTTGGTGGTATTTGATAACTGGGTTTTTTTATTTTTTGCTCCATAAACGAAAAAGACCAACAATTTAAAAAACAAAAAACAAAAAAAACAATAATTCTTGCTTTCTGCTATAAAACATATCCAAAAAAAAAAGAAAAACGAATTTCTTCATATATTTAGGCCAATATTTATTCTGCTACGTCTTTGGTTAAAAAAAAAAAAAACAATAAGCGTAGATTGATTGGTTTGCGCAAAAGTTATAGCCACTACAACCTATGGTGTTTTGTATCTATAGTGGAAATTTTATTTATTTTTATTTTATACCAGTAATGGCAGCGATCAGCAACTTATAGCTGGACTGCGATATTGACCATCTCACACCAACTGACACTTTTTGGAAACCGGTGACACAGTCACTGTACTAATGACACTGTCTGGGAAGGGGTTAAACATCTAGGGCAATCAAAGGGTTAAATGTGTGCCTAGCCAGTGTTTATGTGTTTACTATGTGATACTTTTATTCTGGGACGTGCAGGATTTACATCCCCATTAATGGGACTTGCTGATTGGCTTGCGCTGTGACTAATCACCCCCCCCACTCTGGAAGTGTCGGATCACGTACTAGGTTTGTGATACGGCACAGGAGAGCCACTCTGCCGCCGTGGGTAAAAAAGAAAAGAAAAAGAAAATAACAAACCTCTAGCTGTCTCAAAAAATAATATAAACTTAATTTGTGTACAGCGTTGCATAATGGAATAATTGTCAAACTATCACAGCACTGAAAACTGATAAATGGCCTGGTAATTAAGTGGTATTGCAAGCTGGTACTTAAGTGGTTAATCTGTTATTCTGTTTGCAGTGAACATAACACCAATGGTTCCTCTTTTGATATAAAGCAGCTCATGGCAATTACTTCTGCTTTTTTAAAGCAATTAATAGAATTTTAAAGAAAAGGACATTGCAGAGAATTGATTAAAATGTTTTGTTTTCCTTAGAAAAAACAATAGAACCAATATATCTCAATTAGCCAAACCCATTATTTGTATTTACCCTCACTTGTACATGGTTAACAGTAATATATATATATATATATATATATATATATATATATATATATATATATATATATATATATATATATATATATATATATTTATATTTATTATTATTATTATTAATAATAATATATATATATTTTTATTTTTCAGATTGAAGAGATTGAAGTTATTTTACCAAACAAGCATTATTTTAATATTGACCTGAGTAAATTTGGCCTAAACAACCAGGATGAGGTAAATTATCTCAAATCTCAATACTCCTGTGGTTAGATGGATAACATTTATCTGAATTATATTTTCTTCATGTAGCTTTCAGGCTTTTGCTGTTCTAGATTTGAATATGTTTGTACAGACAAAATAATTTATATCGTATTTTTTAAAACAGATCTTGCTTCCCTCAGACAAGCCCTATGGAAATATCACTGGCAGTGTCCGAAGAAGAATACCATCAAAGTTATAATTTTTGCAGGAGTAAAGAAAGTGTCTGTTTACCAGTGTGATTTACTACTGCCAGAAATAAAATATTAAAATGATTTCATTCACCTAAATTCTACTTTATTTGTTTAGGAAGAAAGCATTTCTTTTGTATTTTGTTTATATAACGCCAACAGTTTATGCAGCGCTTTACAATATAAAGAGCGACAGTACAGTTACAACACAATAAAATACAAGAGGGTTCGGAGGGCCCTGCTCATATGTTTACAATCTAATAGGGTGGGACAAGTGGTGCAAAAGGTTATAATGGGGGGGGGGGGGGGATGAGCTGATGGAAGTGATAAAAGATTTGTTGGATAGGCTTCCCTGAAAAGATGAGTTTTCAGGGATTGCCTAAAGGCAGCCAGAGTAGGAGATGGCCAGACAGATTGAGGTAGAGAGTTCCAGACAGTAGCAGTGCCTCCAAAAGGGTGTCTCCTGCCACCCCCTCTAGCACCAATAGATGGGTGCTGGGGGTCCTAGTAGATGACGTTGGCATGCAATGCCAAGTTGCTGCAAGCAAAGCCATTAGAATATTGGCATGCATTAAAAAGGGAATTAAAAACGATAATTCTCCCACTCTACAAGACTCTGCCCCGGCCGCACATAGAGTATGCCGTCCAGTTCTGGGCACCAGTCCTCAGGAAGGATGTGCTGGAAATGGAGCAAGTACAAAGAAGGGCAACAAAGCTATTAAAGGGTCTGGAGGATCTTAGTTATGATGAAAGATTATGAGCACTGAACTTATTAACTCTGGAGAAGAGACGCTTGAGAGGGCATATCATTTCAATGTACAAATACCATATTGGTAACCCCTCAATAGGGATAAAACTTTTCAGTGAAAGGGCATCTAAAAAGACTCGCGGCCATTTACTAAAATTAGAGGAAAAGGAATTTAACTGGAAACAGTGTAGGGGGTTCTTTACGGTAAGAGCAGTTAGAATGTGGAATTCTCTTTCACAAGCAGTGGTTTCAGCAGGGAGCATAGATCATTTAAAAAAACTATTAGATGGGCACAACATACAGGGATATACAATGTAATATTGACATAAAAGCGCACACACACACAGGTTGGACTTGTGTCTTTTTTCAACCTTACCAACTATGTAACTATGATAAGTACAGATCACACACAGAGAATATTCAGATGTTATAAATGTTTATTGTACATTTTTGAGCACCGTCAAGCATCAGCAATCGTCTCTCATGCGATCTACTCTGTTAATAAAATACATCTATATTTCCTGTGAGGGTTTCAGCACCAACAAGTTTAGAAGCACCATTGTGTTCTGGTCCTACACTTAGAAAGTTCAACTTTATTCGATTGATTGTCACCAAAATTTTATAAAATAACTTTTTCATTTCTATTATTATAATTATTTTACAGCAAAAGGGTAGCATATAGTTAAAATATATCCCACTGAAAGGGTAAGTCTGCTTGATATAAATTCCTCAGTTATGGATACATCTAGGCAGTTTGGATCACCTACTGTCCTCTTATAGCTCTTGCACATTCCAGTGAGATCTCCACAGCAGAACTATTAGCTCCACCCACACCAGCATACTCCTCCCACTGCATTCACGGCGTGCGACACACCAAAGTAACGGAAGTAGCAAGCAGATCTAGAAATGTAGGAGCTGAGATCTTGCCGCTAGGAGAGTCCCTGAGCGATATAAGAAGCCTGGGAGTGATTCTATCACCAGCACCCACCCAGATCTGAAATACTAATTTTTAATGGACTTTAAGAGCTGCTAAAAATATCAGTATGTGACCGTGTCAAGGAATTTGTAGGAATTATGATATTATCTATCTATCTATCTATCTATCTATCTATCTATCATAAATATGAGTAGCTCTTTAATAAACAATCTATAAAATAAGTTAAATTATAATTTCACTATGCCAATGCCATTGTTTCCATTAAAGTATATCTAAAGCCAATTTTTTTCTTCTTTTCAGATAAAGTAGGGACAGGATAAAGCCCCTTATGACTTTTTTTGTTGCCGGCATGCCATTGTGGGTGGGGGGGGGGGGGTGTACCAGTCTTCACTTCCTGTCTCAGCGCACTACAGGACATAAGAAGAAATCCCCTCTTTAGCGGGTGTCACCTAAAAAGATGTGGAATCGGATGTTTCTCTTTATTTCTGTGCTGGTGACAACTGTAGAATGTTTCCCTCACATTATGTCTGAGTGGTGTGTCACCAAGACAAATAGAGAGGGTGGATCTCTCCAATGGGGACACAAAGGACAAGAAAAAAATGGACAGAAGTTCTAACCCTTCCATGCTCCATCCCAAAGCTAAAAACAAAATTGGTGGCAAACCCTTCATCTTAATACATTAGCACACTTTAGAGCTTTTATTTATTGAAATCTGTCTTCTGTTTGCATCCTTTGACTTCTTTCCAATCCCTCTTTAAAATGTCACTTTTGTTTTCAGGGTGGCTGTATTGTCTTGCAGGGTTCCCTGGAGCTCCACAATGGACACCCTGTACCAGGGATCACTAAATGGCGGACCGTGATCCAGACCTGGACCAAGTGACAGTCCTGTCCGGACCATGGCCGTCATTTATCAGCTGTGTAAGCTCTCCCAAGTTTCCTGCCTGGCCGCCGCTGTCATCCTCACGGCAGGTGGGGGAGCTGCAGATCAGGACAAAGAGCAAGAGACTTTTCAAATTAACAAGCAGGAAAAATCACCTGCTTGTTATTATAGTAAGTTGGGCAGCTCCTGCCCTCTGTCCAGATCTGCCACTCCTCTCGCCCCCGTCTGCTGTGAGGATGACAGCGGCGGCCGGGCGGGAGGCTCGAGAAAGCTCACACAGCTGATAAGTGCCTATACTCTGCCAAAGGTAGGACAGTCAGGGAAGGTTTACATTAAAAGGGACGCTATGTTGTAAAAGGGACACTATGATGTAAAGGGACACAGTGTTGTAAAGGGAAGTTATGATGTAAAGGGGACACTGTGATGTAAAGGGGCACTGTGATGTAAAGGGGAACTGTGATGTAAAGGGGAACTGTGATGTGAAGGGCACTGCAATGTAAAGGGGCACTCCAGTGTAAAGAAGGCTGAGAAGTGAAGGTAAAGGGGGTAGCTGTGATATTAAGGAAGGTTGTGATTTGTGATGTGAAGGGGAGGAGAACACTGATGTAAAGAGGGGGCTATGATGTGAAGGGTAGGCTAAAGACACTGATGTATAGGGTGGGGGGGAGGGGGGCTGTGATGTTTTATAGTGCGAATATAAGATTCATAACTCTGCCGAAAGAAAATCTTACGGACTGGACCTCCGTAAATTTTAATTCAAGACCCCTGCCCTTTACGAATGTGCTTCTGCTATAGCTTGGGGTGGTGATACTCTGCATGCCAATGCTTTGGCTTTTCAAAAGAGCAGCATTTCAAACCACTTGACTGGCACCTCCATGAGGATGGGCTGGGATGTGCTTTCTTATGATGCTGGACATGATGGGACATTTAATCCCAAATCCCAGAGTCATGTGATCTTTCTAAGACACCTACTGTGCACGCTCTTGACTGGAAGTTAGGGGTTACAACGCTTAGTGGGAAGGAGCAAGCAGATTTTCTAACAACAAATTGTAAGCATTTGAGGGCGTATTGGAGAATAAAAGGCTGCTGTGGTGGATATCAATACTGTAATGTAACAAAAAAAGTTTTGGCTTTAGTTATACCATAATCTTTGTTTAAATATATTTCATTAGATCACAAGAAATTCTAGTTCCCTGTCTAGAAACGTCTCCTTGATGATCAGAATAGTCCAAGCTATAGGGCTTAAAGGACACCAGAAATACACATTTCATCAGAAGAGGGTCATATATGTTCAAGAAGACTGCATACACTTAACATTATACCATCATCATAAACTAAACATAATAAGCAACATACGTTTCCATAATCTAGTCTAGATTTCCAGCCTGGATTTAATTTATCAAGGTGTCTGAAGAAGCCATTGTTTTGGACAATGAACACTCATAAGCATGCAAATGCATTCAAAAGAGACACCATTAAAACACTTTACTCTAAGCCCCCGTACACAGGGTCGGACATTCTGCCAACCAAATCCGTCGGATTTTGTCCGTCGGATTGTGTCCGAAACTGTTGCATGCACACGGTCGGACAAAGTTGTCGAAAAATCCGATCTTTCAGAACGTGATGACGTAATTTCGTTACGATGGGACTACATTCAGGCTAGTAGTCAATAGCTTTGATGTAGGAATTTGATCTGAGCATGCGTGGCACTTTGTCCAATCCGAATTCTCTACACATGATCGGAGTATGTCCTATCGGACCAGTTTGGCGGAAAAATTTTCCAACAAGTTGGAAAAGTTGGAACGTTTTTCCGTCAGGAAAATTGAGAACATGCTATCAATTTTTGGCTGGCGGGAATTCGGACAGCTAAATTCCGATGGAGCATACACACGGTCGCATTTTCCGATGAAAAGCTCTCATCTGTCTTTTTTTGGCCGGAATTCCGATCGTGTGTACGCGGCATTACGAGCCACTTTGTCAGTTCCTAATGTGTTAAGTCACCCATTACCATTATGTGCATTAAAGGCTACCTGTTGCACCATGTTACATACTACCTGTTTTTAGGGAGTAACATGGTACAAATTGGAACACTCCCAACCTGATCCACCAGGACAGTGCTTGGAGAATTCTTCTGTCCCGCAACAGCTGCCATTTTTTTAAATAAGTGCTGCTGTGCAGGGCTCTGACAGCAAAGCTGCAACATTCATTCACAGAGATAAGTGAAAGAATGAACTACAAGTCCCATCTTCCACCGCGGCAGACGGATTCATGGATTTTAACAGAACACTCATAGTCCATTGACACTTCCTTCAGCTCTCCAACTGAAAGTTCACACCTCAGTACGGACATAGATCTGGAGGAAGTCTGCAGGGACCTGACATTGAACCTCTGACCACTGAAAATGGATGCAATGCTCTACAGGTTCCTATGCAAAGAAAATAAAAAATAAAGCAAATATATGTGCATTTATTATTTTTCTGTAAAAGGTGGACTTAGAATTTAAGGCAGCTCATTATTTTTGAATAGGCTGATAATGTACAGAAATGAGCCAAAAAAATCCCCAAAAAGTGCACTACAACTTATGTGCATTTGGGTGCCATTTAAAATAAATGCTAACGCACTTTTTTTACAGAGTTTTTTTCAACCCTAAGTAATTCGGCAACAAGTGAGCAGTTTCTGCATTGGCAGTCTGTATTGGTATTTGCGTTTTATTCTTCCATACTGTACAGTGAGATAAAAGAAAAAAATTGATTAGTTGCTAACAGCAATATGGGCTGTTCAAGACAATCCTTCCTTCAGTCACCTTAATAAACAAGGTCCAGTATATTTAGTTTGGGAAAATGAAAACATACAAGGGAACACATGGCACAGTCCATGAATAACTGAAGCAGAGTTTACAGGCTTATATAATACTAAAGTATTAAAGGGCTAATATCACAGGAGAAATAATTTAGCATCTAACAGATGTCCAGGAAAGGAGCCCACAGATCCATACAAAAAGAACATGTAAGATACCCAATGATATAAGGAAGCAGTCGCAACTTTTTTGGTGGCGGGGGAGTGGGAGGTTTAAAAAAAAAATCCTGTTGGGTTTTTATTGCTGGTGTTGGGTGAGTCAATTAGCAGGCTCGTCCAAGTAAATCAGTTTTACTAAAACCAGATTTGGTTCGAGTCAACGCATTTTGGTGACTCAAAAGTTCCCCCTTCATCAGGGTACAAAGTGCTTCAGGAAGGGATCCTGGACTTGAGCAATATAAAGTGACCTTCAGGTGGTGTTTTAGATAAGTAAAATGGGGCATCTAGGTTGCGATTTTAAAAACGAACTTAACAATTAGTTGAAGGGGGGAGGGACAGCTGGCTGGAGTTCGACATTAAACAGGCAGGCAGCTGACCTAAGGTGCTTACACTTAACTTGTCAACATTATCAGTGCCAGAGCACCCTAAAATTATTTAAAGGAAAGCATAGTAAATAAAAAAATATGCAAGGAGGTGGGCAAGAATGAAGGGTGCTATTGGTCCAACTTGGAGTTGGGCTTGATGTATATTCGTTCTGCGTAGAATCTTTAGTTTAACACTGAATAGGACTCATTGTGTTCTATTACACGTATAGAGCCATAAGATGAATATACGTATATCTCTGGGAAAATAAACTATATGGGAATTTTCCTCCAAATGCTGTAGGCTCCTCAAGGGCACGGACTAATGTGAATGTACAGTATGTAAAGAGCTGCGTAATTTGATGGCGCTATATAAATATCTGTATTAAGGGGGGGGGGGGGTAATAATGACCAAACAAGCATATCAGAAATATTTTTTCTCTATAGCGTCTGTTTCCTTGTTGGGGTAATGGTGTTACTATTTCCACAATTTTTGTAAAGAGTATTTTCCAGCCAAAACCTAAAAGTTGTACAATATGAAATCCCAATAATTTTTTTTTTGCCTTCTGTGTCCTATAGGAGAGATTTCCCCTTCCTTCCTGATCTGGGTACCTAACAAGAAGTAAGAAGAAATCTCTCCAAAGTGAGAGGAATGTTAGACAACTGTCCCCACAATGGGTGTGCCCATTGGAATCTTTCCTCTCTTCTCCCATTCTGGTGACCAATGAAAAATTGTGCATTTCCCATACAAACACGATAAACGGTCTACCTTCCCTACTCTAGTCAAGCGAAAAATACAAGTTTTGGCTGTAGATGCACTTAACAAAAAAGAGTTATACAACCTTGCAAAATTGTAACCATACAATGAAACAAGCATGTACAAATATTGTAACACTGCATCATAATAAGTACAAATCATGGCATGTTTTCATGCATAAAATAAACTTTCAAATGTGGTATCTAGAGGAGACAGCTAGATTGTGGACTAAAACACTGTGCAGCCTTATAGCTCACATAGAGCTAATGCCAACACGGAGATGAGAGGCACATGTGAATAGCTGGGCCTAATGAATAGAACAACTACTGTACTAAGCACATATAAGTATACTCTAAAAACATGTTACGTCTGGCAGACTTGGGCCTATGAGACAAGATGACACTCAAACACCATCTTCCACCACAATGCATCAGGGAATCAGCACTTCTTCACATGTTTTTTGTGATCTTCTGGTGGCTTCAGATGACTCTTGTCAGTGGTGGGTCATCAGACATCACTGTAAGCCCTTGTACACATGGTCGGAGATTCCGACAACCAAATCCGTCGGATCTTGTTCCGAAATTGTTGCATACACACGGTCGGACAAAGTTGTCAAAAAATCCGATCTTTCAGAACGTGATGACGTAATTTCATTACGATGGCACTACGTTCAGGCTAGTAGCCAATAGTTTTGATGTAGGAATTTGATCTGAGCATGCGTGGCACTTTGTTCGATCGGAATTCTCTACACATGATCGGAGTATGTCCGATCGGAGCATTTTGTCGGAAAATATTTCCGGCAAGTTGGATAATTTGTTACGACGGATATTCCAAAGGAAACAGTCCGATGTAGACCACACACAGTCGGAATATCCGACAAAACGCTCCGATCGGACACATTCCGTCGGAATCTCCGATCGTGTGTACAAGGGCTTATAGTTCACATAGAGCTAATGCCAACATGGAGATGAGAGGCACATGTGAATAGCTGGGCCTAATGAATAGAACAACTACTGTACTAAGCGCATATAAGTATACTCTAAAAACATGTTACGTCTGGCAGACTTGGGCCTATGAGACAAGATGACACTCAAACACCATCTTCCACCACAATGCATCAGGGAATCAGCACTTCTTCGCATTTTTTTTTTTGATCTTCTGGTGGCTTCAGATGACTCTTGTCAGTGGTGGGTCATCAGACATCACTGTAACATTGCAAGAGTCTGGCAATGACGTGGTCATATGTGCATGGTATGATTATTCAGGTCTAGCAAGGGTAAGCTATTCATACCAACTGAAAAAAAACTGTGACTTTTTCCGTCACGTGGCAGTTTGTTTGTTTTTTTGTAATTGTATGCAACTGTGATGCTGAGCACAAGAAACTGGTTCTTAGAACTCATCAGGTCTAAGGAAACTGCTTTGAACGAATGCCAGGGTTCTTAATTCAGTGTTGACATCTGAAGCACAGCATTTGAGTGCAGCACAAACTCAAGGGAGAATAGGCTTACTCTGGCATCATCTACCAGCAGGAGCTAGCATTAGAGATTTTGGTGTTTTTATAGATCCAGGACCATTTTGGAGATGACAATGTCCCTACTGAACAAGGGCTTCTTCCAAGGACAAAGTGCTGACAATATAGAGATGAGAATGAAAGTGAGCCTTTTGTGGAGCATGTTCTTGGTCAAGATGCAATGGCCACCAGTAGAGACAAAGCAAAAAATGTACCAGCAGTATAAGCAATACTTTCAGAAGGTAGATAAATGTTGAAGGTATGTGGACACTCCTACAAATTATTGAGTTCAGGTGTTTTCAATTATAGGTACTCTTATTGTTACAGTGTACAACAACATTTTAGACAATTGTTCTCTTCCAACCATGAAAAAAGAGCTTGCCGAAGGCCCTTTTTGTGCACAAGGCCAGCTCCATATGGACATGAATTGATGTCATGGTTTGATGGTGTGGAGAAACACAAGTGGTCTGCAAAAAGCCCTGACCTCAACCCAACTGAACACCTTTGGGATGAATTAGAGTGTTAGTTCTTTGCATCCAACATCCTGACCTTACAAATGCTTTTTTGGCCTAATGGGCACAAATTCTCATAAACACACTCCAAAATCTTATGGAAAGCCTTCCAATTAGAATGAAGGTGGTATAGTGCAGGTAGGTGGTGCGCAGATGGTAAAAAGAGTATAACACAAGACTTGCCAAGATTCACCTTGTCTGGAATGCACTCTGTTTTTATCATATGAAACTTACCTAGAGATGACCTTGTAGAGGGGTCAACAAAGTTCAGCGCCCATCAAAAAGGGCCCTTGACTATGCAGTGGACTCCCCTTTGTATGTCTATTATCTTTAAATTTTTTTTATAAATCCAGCTTTATAAAGATTGTCAAAGCTATAAGTTCAAAAGTGATTCTACAATATGGGTAAACACCTTAGGAAAAATATATTGCACAGGCTTTCTAGGGTGTGCTCTCTTTTGTAGCTCACCAACAACAGCTACTGAACATTTTTCAAATAAGAGCCACCAAAATTTAGCAAAAAATTGCAAACATTTTTTCTACCTCCCCTGAAATGTTATAATAAGTTTAAATCTCACCCTATATTCTACGCAACCCTCTTTTTACAAAGTTTTTTTTACACACTCACTCCCCTGAGCCCCACCTCTTCCAGGATCCATAACTTGGGACAGTTGAGAGCTACGGACTTGTGAACTCTCTTGGTTAGGAATCCTCCAGGATATATCATTGCTGGCTCCGATTTGGTGGCAGATTTCCATAATGTTGGTCAAACAAAACACAATTGTCCTGTGGCCACAAAACAAGCCAATGTTTTCTTGTATTATGGAGATGTGTTCTTCGTATGCTGCATCTGCAGGGGCTTTACATGATACTCATAGATTTTTAGAGCTGGACCCAACTTCAGGGAAAGTCCCGTTAAGACATCATTTCGGGTCATCAGAAGAAGAGATTTCCCATCAATTTCCTATGACAGAGAAGGAGAAGGAAGGTGGTGGACGGTCAGGAGAGGGAAGATGGTGGACGGTCAGGAGAGGGAAGATGGTGGACGGTCAGGAGAGGGAAGATGGTGGACGGTCAGGAGAGGGAAGATGGTGGACGGTCAGGAGAGGGAAGGTGGTGGACAGTAAGGAGAGGGAAGGTGGTGGATAGTAAGGAGAGGGAAGGTGGTGGACAGTCAGGAGAGGGAAGGTGGTGGACAGTCAGGAGAAGGAAGGTGGTGGACAGTAAGGAGAGGGAAGGTGGTGGACAGTCAGGAGAAGGAAGGTGGTGGACAGTAAGGAGAGGGAAGGTGGTGGACAGTCAGGAGAGGGAAGGTGGTGGACAGTCAAAAGAAGGAAGGTGGTGGACAGTAAGGAGAGGGAAGGTGGTGGACAGTCAGGAGAGGGAAGGTGGTGGACAGTCAGGAGAGGGAAGGTGGTGGACAGTCAGGAGAGGGAAGGTGGTGGACAGTAAGGAGAGGGAAGGTGGTGGACAGTCAGGAGAGGGAAGGTGGTGGACAGTCAGGAGAGGGAAGGTGGTGGACAGTAAGGAGAGGGAAGGTGGTGGACAGTCAGGAGAGGGAAGGTGGTGGACAGTAAGGGGAGGGAAGGTGATGGACAGTCAGGAGAGGGAAGGTGGTGGACAGTCAGGAGAGGGAAGGTGGTGGACAGTAAGGAGAGGGAAGGTGGTGGACAGTCAGGAGAGGGAAGGTGGTGGACAGTAAGGGGAGGGAAGGTGGTGGACAGTCAGGAGAGGGAAGGTGGTGGACAGTCAGGAGAGGGAAGGTGGTGGACAGTCAGGAGAGGGAAGGTGGTGGACAGTAAGGAGAGGGAAGGTGGTGGACAGTCAGGAGAGGGAAGGTGGTGGACAGTCAGGAGAGGGAAGGTGGTGGACAGTCAGGAGAGGGAAGGTGGTGGACAGTCAGGAGAGGGAAGGTGGTGGACAGTAAGGGGAGGGAAGGTGGTGGACAGTCAGGAGAGGGAAGGTGGTGGACAGTCAGGAGAGGGAAGGTGGTGGACAGTCAGGAGAGGGAAGGTGGTGGACAGTCAGGAGAGGGAAGGTGGTGGACAGTAAGGAGAGGGAAGGTGGTGGACAGTCAGGAGAGGGAAGATGGTGGGCAGTCAGGAGAGGGAAGGTGGTGGGCAGTCAGGAGAGGGAAGGTGGTGGACAGTCAGGAGAGGGAAGGTGGTGGACAGTCAGGAGAGGGAAGGTGGTGGACAGTCAGGAGAGGGAAGGTGGTGGACAGTCAGGAGAGGGAAGGTGGTGGACAGTCAGGAGAGGGAAGGTGGTGGACAGTCAGGAGAGGGAAGGTGGTGGACAGTCAGGAGAGGGAAGATGGTGGACAGTCAGGAGAGGGAAGGTGGTGGACAGTCAGGAGAGGGAAGGTGGTGGACAGTCAGGAGAGGGAAGGTGGTGGACAGTCAGGAGAGGGAAGATGGTGGACAGTCAGGAGAGGGAAGGTGGTGGACAGTCAGGAGAGGGAAGGTGGTGGACAATCAGGAGAGGAAAAGAAAAAAATGAGGACAGTGGAGATAACAGAATAAAAACAAGAGGGTGAGAGATATATTTGGAGGCGGGGAAAGAGTAGAAAGACGAGGAACAGACATGGGGGAGGCAGAGAAAGAGACATAGAGAATAAGAGGGCGAGAATGAGAAAAAGAGAGATGGAGAGAGCAAAGAGAAAAGGAGATGGAAACAGAAAGGAGGAGAAAAAGTAAGATATTAATATTCACCTTTCTGTCATCCATGACAACTAATGCAATGTCACCTTTTGCCAATTTAGCATAGTCAGAATATGATTTTTTTTTCATTTGCCTCTTATTTGTGATTTCATTTTGCAATTTACTCTTAGCATTATTAAACATAACGCAAACAAGTGACACAAGAGATAAAACCAGTAATTTTCCCTTCATGCTAAAAAAACAAACATTTTATATATATATATATATATATATATATATATATATATATATATATATATATATATATATATATATATACATATACACACACACAAATATATATATATATATATATATCTGTGTGTGTGTATATATATATATCTATATCTATATCTATCTATATATGTGAGTGTGTTTTTTTTTTTTTTGTGTTTTCTTAAACATTTTAAAGTGTAAAGAACTGTCCTCCTTTTACATGTTTAATCCTAAAATGATATCTGTGTTTAGAGTGCCCCCTAGAGCTGAATTTAAATCATAGCAGGCATTTAACACAAAGAAAGCAGGGTCAGGTATTTTTATGCCGTAGTATGGGAAAGGGATGTTGGGTGGAGCATCTGAATTTTACAATATGTGTAGTGTGAGAATATATAGGCTGCCATTGCTGATCTCTCTAGATTAAAGAGCAGTTAACCCTTGCAGTGTAGGCACAGTGTTCTACAGTGGGGGAAAATCATTATTTGATCCCCTGCTGATTTTGTAAGTTTGACCAATTACATAGAAATGAAGGGTCTAATAATAATAATAATTTTTTATCAATGATAGAGGCAGAATATCAACCAAAAATCCAGAAAGAAAACACAATACAAATGTTATAAATTGAGTTGCAGTTCAGTGTGTAAAATAAGTAAGTAAATAAATAAGTTGATCCCCAACCTACCAACCAACAATAATTCTGCCTCTCACAGACTGGCTGCAGTAGGTGCTCATGTGGTACACAGATTAGTCCTGTTAATTTAAGAAGGTGCTCCTAAGGACAACTCATTATGTGAATAAAAGACACCAGTCTACAGAATCTCTTTCCTCCGGCGGCCGTGGTTTGCTATCGTCGGCGGGACGGGGACACTACAGATATGGATTTGACTAGATATTTACTTTGTGAGTTGTTACATTTTAATAAACTGCCTATTGCAACACTTCACTACATGGCCCTTTGCTTACTTTACTGGGTTCACACACACAGGAGAAGTGGGGGGAAGTGCATGCGATTCTGATAAGAATCGCATGGCTTTCCTGTTAAAATCGCATTTGTTTTGTATAGAAGCAAATCGCATCGTAAAGTATTGGTACTCGGTATTGGCTAGTTTTTGACTGTAAGTATCGGTGCTCATACTCATCAATAAAATCTGGCATCGGTGCATCCCTATTTTAAACCGGTGTTTTGTTTGGAAAGGGTCAGGTACTTTTTTGCCCACAGCAGGCTGTGTTTTTGGTTCCCTAGACTTTAATGGAAATGCAGCGTAAACCCATAAAAAATGCATTTAAAAAACTGCACTGGGAAAATGCAACAACTGCAACCTGCACAGGTGTGAACCTAGCCTTAAACTAACTTTAATCTCATCCTCTAAATCTGACCCTTAAAGTGGAAGAAAAACCTAACACTTTCTTAAAAATGTTTCCTCCTCTCCTCCTACCTATCCTGCCTACCTTGTATAAAAAAGATCTGTGTATTTATCTATAGTTACTCTGCTCTGACCTAATCACATGATCCATCTACCCTGTGTCAGTGGGTGGCTGCTGCAGGGGAGAGGAGGGAGCTCTGACAAAAGCTGGGCCATAGGAGCCTATGGGTGACATCAGGACTCCCTGAGTTCACAGCTGTTGTCAAGCTCTCTCTTACACAGTTGGAGCTGCAGGATCCCATGACTGGGTTGGATTAGTTTAGGTAAGTACACAGATTGCACATTAACGCATGTTGGGCAATGCAGGTCTCACAGATGTGAATGGGACAATAGAATGAATCTGATGTCACACAATACAAAAGATAATTACATTGCAAAATGCCGCATTCGAGTTCTAAGTTGGTCATAGTTATTAGAGAGAATGATCTGCCCACCAAACCGATGTTTCATTATATTGTGGAAAAAACGAACATACGATTTAACCACTTCAGGCCCGGAAGGATTTTCTCCCTTAATGACCAGGCCATTTTTTGCAATACGGCACTGCGTCGCTTTAACTGACAATTTTGCGGTCTTGCGACGCTGTACCCAAAGGAAATTTATGTCCTTTTTTCCCACAAATAGAGCTTTCTTTTGGTGGTATTTGATCACTCCTGCGTTTTTTTAGTTTTTGCGCTATAAACAAAAAAAGAGCGACAATTTTGAAAAAAGAACAATATTTTATACTTTTTGCTATAATAAATACCCCCAAGAAAAATGTAAAAAAATGAATTTCATCAGTTTAGGCCGATATATATATTCTTCTACATATTTTTGGTAAAAAATTTTTTTCTTTTTACTAGTAATGGTGGCGATCTGTGACATTTGACACATTTTTGGGACCAATGACATTTATACAGCGATCAGTGCTATAAAAATGCACTGATTACTGTGTAAATGCCACTGGTAGGGGAGGAGTTAACACTAGGGGGGTGATCAAGGGGTTAAATGTGTTCCCTAGGTGTGTTCTCACTGTGGGGGGATGTGACTGACTAGAGCAGGAGACAGATCGTCTGTTCCTACTTAGTAGGAACAGACGATCTGTCTCTCCTCTCCTGTCAGAACAGGGATGTGTGTGTTTACACTCACACATCCCTGTTCTGGCTCTCGTGCCCGCAATCGCGCATGGCCGGCGGTCATCGGGTCCAAGCGAATCGGGTCCCCCGCTGTGCAGCCAGCATGCGTGTGCCTGCTATAGCTGTTTAAAGGGCCAGCATACAGCTACGGCGATTTGCAGGAAAGAGCCAAGTTGCCACAGTATAATGATGGCGGCTGGTTGGCTAGTGGTTAAAGTCTTACTACATCATAAAAACGATCAATAAATGGTGTATTACATGCTGTTCATACTCACTCACTATGAAATTTGTTTTCTGTATTCTGCAAAAAAAAAAACCTGGTTGATCCTGCTGCTTTATATCTCTGCCTTCTGTTCGTGTTCCCAATTCGGCTAGGGAATTGGCAAAGCAGTGAAGACAGCTCTGCACGTGCTCATTTTTCAGTGAGTTTCTGTGCTGAGCATTTCCTCCCTATCACATCTGAGCAGTCCATGTCACTATAGAGTCATACATGTGGGTGTATACACAGTGCTAAATGACAGCCCTCTCCCTCCCTCCTCCTCCATGCCCACCAACCAGCTAAACATTATGGGGGGGGGGGGTATATGTTGCTTAATGGAGGCCTCATCTCCCTGTTATTCTAGGGCACAGGCTGGAGAGGCGGAACACAGCATGTGACTGGCAGAAATCCACCCACACCATGTTATTGCTAAAAAATAATAAAGATTTGATTTCAAATATACATTTGTATGACAATTTAAAACAGTTTATTAATATTAATTATTTATTTTTACTCTGTATTCCAAAGGCTGTTTTTTTTTTTTTAACATGTGACCAGTAACTGAGGCCTAGAAGCTCCTCCTGCTTATGTTTCCCTGTAGACATGTTGGGAGAGAGCTGGTCATGTGACAGATGTACATTGATTAGGATGGTGTTTTTTTTCATTAAAATGACCGTAATAGAAGGGAAAATGTCAATCAAACAGTGTGTCTTTAGAATTTACGTGTTAATGCTTTCTGCAAGGTAAAGGGGAGCGAAAAAACTCAGACCTGAGGGTTATCTTGGTGGAAATATGATCCGAAAAAAAAATAAAAACACATACCCTTGGTTGCTCCAAAATATTTGGTCAGGTTGTGCGGTGTTACTCACTGATTACTCAATGATCAGACAATTATCAGGATGATATTGGTCAGCAAGGCAACAACCAAATCTCAAGTCATGTCTAGCCACACTTAGTGCCCGTTCACACTACCGCGACTTGTCAGGCGACTTAGCCACCTGACAAGTCACGCCCCGTTCTGTACTATGGAACCGTTCTAATAGGAGCGACTCAAGTCGCTCTGACTTAGAAAAAGGTTCCTGTACTATTTTTTGGGGCGACTTCAGGCGACTTGCATTGACTTCTATACAGATGTCGTTTTGCAAGTCGGCGCTGAAGTCGTGTGCAGGTCGCGTCTGTGAGTCGCGCTGCAAGTCGCGTCGCCCCTGTGTGAACGGGCACTCATACACGCTCCTTGTATACATCTGGCTGGGGTAAGGGGGGGGGGGCGTTGCAACATCTTCCTGGTGGGATGGCTCAGGGAGGTTAGAACAAGGATCCAAGCACGCCTGAGCTCATCCCTAATGTCCGTGGGTACATGCAGAGTTCCCATTAGGCCATTTTACCTGTTCCTTAAACGCGCTGGCTTGCTCCTCAAATCCATTTGCTGTGAAGTAACTGACAACATCATCCACAGCCCAATGTGCCGGATCCGGAGGTCTTCCATTCTCCACCGAGCTACAACAACAAATCAGAGGTAACTGAGGGTAATAGAGTTTGTTACTGCACAGGACAACAGAGCCCAGCCCCAAGCTTTCTGTATCAATTAAGGCATTTGTCAACATTAACCACCTCAATACAGTGCACTTACACCCCCTTCCTGACCAGACCAATTTTCAGCTTTCAGCGCTCTCACAGTTTGAATGACAATTACTCAGTCATGTAACACTGTACCCATATGAAATTTGCGTCCTTTTTTCCACACAAATAGAGATTTCTTTTAGTGGTATTTAATCACTAGTGGGTTTTTTATTTTTTGTGCTATAAATAAAATAAAACGTAAATTTTGTGAAAAAAATGCCTTTTTCTTTGTTTCTGTCATACATTTTTGCTAATTAGTAATTTTTCTTCATAAATTTTGGCCAAAATTTATACTGCTACATATCTTTGGTAAAAATAACCCACATTAATATGTATTATTTGGTCTTTGTGAAAGTTATAGAGTCTACAAACTATGGTGCCGATCACTGAAATTTGATCACATCTGATCAGGCCTTCAGTATATCAGGTGTATCTCATTACTTGAGACACTAACAAATCAGGAAAGTACAAATACCCCCCAAATGACCTCTTTTTAGAAAGTAGACATTCCAAGGTATTAAGTAAGTAGCATGGTGAGTTTTTTTAAGTTGTAATTTTTTTCCCACAATTCTTTGAAAAATTAAGATTTTTTTTTAATTATTATTTTCTTTTCCAATATTGTCATATTATCAGGTTATTTCTCACACACAGCAAATGCATACAACAAATTACACCCCAAAATACATTCTGCTAATCTTCCCGATTATGGCGATACCACATGCGTGAGACTTTTACACAGCCTGGCCACATACAGAGCACCAACATTGAAGTAGTACCTTCAGACGTTCTACGAGCAATGACAAATGACGCATCTCATTTCACAGCCACCTATTACACTTTTAAAGGCCCTGGAGTACCAGGACAATGGAATTTCCCATAAAATGACCCCATTTTGGAAAGCAAACATCCCAACGTATAATCTGTGATGCCGCGTACACACGAGCGGATTGTATGGCGTACTTAGTCCGTCGAAACACATTTCAGCGGACAATCCGCTCGTGTGTGGGCTTCAGTGGACTTTTTCAGCGTGCAGTCCGGAGTACTAAGTATTTCGGTTTTTTCGAAATTCTGTCCGTCGTACTTTGGTTTCAGCGGACAATACGGTCGTCAGTATGCTAGTTCGACGGACTAAGAATGGCGCATGCCCAGAAAGGATTTACACGGCGGAAGGGTGCTTTGCTGTGTCTTGGACTTCCTATTTCTAGTCCCGTCGTACGTGCTGTACACGTCATCGCGCAAGCTTTCGACGGACTGTTTGTGTATCTGTGTGTGGTCAAGTCCGTTCAGTGGAAAGTACGACGGACTGTCCGTCGGATTGTATGACGGACTAAGTACGCCATACAATCCGCTCGTGTGTACGCGGCATTAGGCATAATGAGTCTTTTGAATGGTTCATTTCTTTCCAGAAGTTTTTGGAATATGTGGAAAAAAATGAAAACGCATTTTTTTTTACACAAAGTTGTCAATTTATAAGATATTTCTAACACATAGCATGTATATAGCAAAAATTACACCCCAAAACACATTTTGCTACTCCTCCCGAGTATGGCGATACCACATGTGTAGGACTTTTACACAGCCTGGTCACATACAGAGGCCGAACATTGAAGTAGTACCTTCAGGCGTTCTAGGAGCATGAATGACACATCTCATTTCATTCCTACCCATCACACTTTTGAAGGTCCTGGAGCACCAGGACAGTGCAATTACCCACAAAATGACCCCATTTTGGAAAGTAAACACCCCAACATATATTCTATGAGGCATGGGCTGCAAATAGGTACTTGGGTACTCTGATGGGCTGCAGATAGGTACTCTAGTACTCTGATGGCCTGGTGACAGGTACTCGGGTACTCTGATGGCCTGGTGACAGGTACTCAGGTACTCTGATGGCCTGGTGACAGGTTCTCTGATGGCCTGGTGACTGGTATTTGGGTACTCTGAAGGGCAGTGATAGGTACTCAGGTACTCATATGGACTGTGACAGGTACTCGGGTACTCAGATGAACCCGTGACAGGTACTCAGGTACTCAGATGAACTGTGACAGGTACGCAGATGAACTGTAACAGGTGCTCGGGTACTCAGATGGACTGGGACAGGTACTCTGATGGGCTGGGACAGGTATTCGGGTACTCTGATGGGCTGGGACAGGTATTCGGGTACTCTGATGGGCCGTGACAGGTACTCGGGTACTCTGATGGGCCGTGACAGGTACTCAGGTACTTTGATGGGCTGTGACAGGTACTCGAGTACTTTGATGGGCTGTGACAGGTACTCGGGTACTCTGATGGGCCGTGACAGGTACTCGGGTACTCTGATGGGCTGTGATAGGTACTCGAGTACTTTGATGGGCTGTGACAGGTACTCGGGTACTCTGATGGACTGTGAGTGACATGTACTATGAGGGGTGGTGACAGGTCCTCTTTATTGGGGGGGCAATCAGTGTGATTGGTGTAAACTGTAAGAGTTCACGAGATGTTACCGCAATCTCCTCCTCACACACGATCGGTGTGTGAGGAGGAGAACCCGGTAACATCTCGTTACCGCGGTTTGCTTACATTTTAGTGATCTGCTGTGAAACGATCACAGCCGATCACGTGGGTAAACAGCCGGCCAATGGCTGTTTACCAGCGTCGGTGACGAGCAGTGTTCCCGGGGAACACGCCGCCACCAACATGCACGCGCAGCGCGCTCGCGATAGCGCGCATGCGCTGTGCACAGTGGGGGTGTGACCATCTGTGATTGGCCGTGACTTCATCACGGTCGATCACATGGTAAACAGCCATACCCAATGGCTGTTCGCCCCCTTCGGTGGCGAGCGGTGTCTCCGTGACACGCCACCACTGTAGAAACAGGGATGCGCGCGCACGATCGCCACAATAGGTCCGCCGCCTGACCATTTGACAGCCGGCGGTCGGAAAGTAGTTAAAAAAGCAAAAAAATATATATATACAGTATCTCCCAAAAGTAAGTACACCCCTCACATTTTTGTAAATATTTAATTCTATCTTTTCATGTGACAACACTCAAGAAATTACACTTTGCTACAATGTAAAGTAGTGAGTGTACAACTTGTATAACAGTAAATTTCCTGTCCCCTCAAAATGATAACCCAACCCGGCTCTAAACTCCTCCACAACTTTATCCCTGACCCATCTGGTGTGTTCCTTGGCCTTCATGATGCTGTTTGTTCACTAAGGTTCTCTAATGCCGCATACACGCGAACTGACTTTTCGACGGACTAGGTCCGACGGAATGAATCCGTTGGATATTACGATTGTGTATGGGCTCCAGCAGACTTTTTTTCCCAAAAGTCAGACGGGCCTAGAAATAAAACACATTATAAATCTTTCCGACGGACTCGAGTCCGGTCGAAAAAATCTGTCCGTCTGTATGCTAGTGTGACGGACGAAAACTGACACTAGGGCATCTATTTGCTACTGGCTATGAACTTCCTTATTCTAGTCCGGTCGTACGTCATCACGTTCAAATCCGTCAGACTTTGGTGTGATTGTGTGTGGCAAAGTCCGTTTGTTCGGAAAGTCCGTCTGGAAGATCTTCGGACCTAGTCCGTCGAAAAGTCCGGTATTACAAATCTCTGAGGGCTTCACAGAACAGCTGTATTTATATTGAGATTAAAGGTTGATACACACTATACAATTTGATGTAGATTTTTTTCTTCAGATTTACCAAAACCATATAATATGAGCTCAAAAGAACACTGCACTGCCTAAAAGATTTCAAATGAGCAGCCAACAGAACAAGTCTACTGAGACGAAACGCGTCGGGAGGACTCCACTGCCGCCAAAATTCTTTTACAAGCACTTGAAAAACTTTTAAAATGTAAGTGTGTTACTTTTTAATAAACTTTTCGTTGTCATATGGAATTACGCTATATGGTCTTCTCTATCCTTTTCCATTATACCGGTTGAAATTTGACCCCTGTGTGGAGACGGACCTTTTTGAAAGGTTTGGGGATGCAGTTCCACATATCGCATCCTATGTTGCCAGCTGACACTTCCAAGCTCTATTGACTCATAGAACGTAGGTTCTTTTGGGTCTGAGCTATTCGGTAAGCTCGCATCTTTACAGGTGGTGGTACTGTCACATTAGTGATTGCGTGTCAACATAAATCTTTTGGGGTCCCGAGGAATGCCCAAATCAAACCACGTGGGTTTTTTGCATGTTGGACTTTTTCACATAAAGACTTTTCTGCACGTTTTATACTCATTTATGTTGTAATAATTTAATTTTCTGTGCAAGTTCACCACCAGCCTATTTTCAGGTTTATACATGTGAGATGTTAATACCTGCCCGGGTTACAATTTTGTATCTTTTAAATTTGATACTAATTTCTTTCACTGATCATACTTTTTGTGCTTTTGGATTTGATATTATAATATTTTTTGTAATTTTATTTGATATCACTCTAGTACAGGTCACTAGTTTATTATTTTAATATTTTTTTTCACTTTTGCAAGGTAGGTGGTCCTGGCACATTCTAACCAGACTATCACATTTAGCGCTACTCTTTATATACCAATTTACATATAATATGAGGTCAACCCTTAAGAGTTTCAATTTGTATGCAATCAGGCGAGCCCTTGTATTACATGGTTTTGGTAAATCTAAAGGAAATCAGACAACAAAAGTTGTATGGTGTGTATGGGGTCTATGTTGCAGGTGGATTTACTAATTGGGTGACTTCTGAAGGAAATTGGTTCCACTAGCTTTTAGTTAGGGGTATCAGAGTAAAGGGGGCTGAATACAAATGTACACCACACTTTTCACATATTTCTTTGTAAAAAAAAAAAAAAGAAAAACATTTATTATTTTCCTTCCACTTCACAATTATGTGCCCCTTTGTGTTGGTCTATCACATAAAATCCCAATAAAAGACATTTACGTTTTTGGTTATAACATGAAAAAATGTGAAAAATGTTAAGGGTTATGCATACAGGCATACCCCACTTTTAATTACACAATGGGGTTTATTTACTAAAGCTGAAAAGTGCAAAATCAGGATCACTTCTGCATAGAAACCAATGAACTTCTAACCCCAGATTGTTCAATTAAAGAGGAAGTAAACCCTGATGAGTTTACTTCCTCTTTGATTCCCTGCAAAGGTAAAGCATAATGGACTACTATGCATCGCATAGTAGTCCATTATGTGTCACTTACCTGACACAGGAGCCAGCGAAGTCACCGCTGTCCCCTGTAGTCCGCCGCATCCATCTTCTTGGTGGATCTCGCCGCTCCGCCGCTGTCATTCGACGAAGCCGCGATGACGTCACTCCCGCGCGTGCGCACGGGAGCCGCCACTCGCGGCATATCGCCGTTGACAGCGGTGCCTGTGTTTTGGCAAATATCTCCTAAACTGTGTAGGTTTAGGAGATATTTCTTGGACCTACAGGTAAGCCTTAATCTAGGCTTACCTGTAGGTCAAAGTGGTTTGTAAGGGTTTACAACCACTTTAAGCTTTTGTAATAAAACCTGGAAGTTCATTGGTTTCTATGCAGAAGGGAGCCTGATTTTGCACTTTCCAGCTTTAGTAAATAAACCCCATTGTGTACTTAAAAGTGGGTTATACCTGTACTTTTTCAAGGCACTGTACATGCATTTAAGACAAACACTGACATTTGTTGTATGGAGACACAATGGAATTCTAAAGAGAGACATAGACACCCTTTATTAATTCCCCAAAATGTTTCATGTGAACCAACCCAAACTTACTTTTTAGAATCCACAGAGCCATTCTCCTTATTTTCCATGCTCCCTGCGTCCTGTGATTGGCTGGTGATTTCTTTGGTTTCCACAACTGGCGTGTAGGAAAATAAAAGCACATCAGTAAATTTGTGAATACCTAGATCCATGGCACATACATGACCTTTCCCTATACAAGCCCTGTGTTTCAAAGTGCTTTAAAACCCTTTTTCTGACTTGCCGTCCTCCCCTCCGGCCGCGGCCGATCTGACAACAACTGTGAACAAGATGGCCGAGTGTTTTGGCTGTGAACACTTTCCAGAGACAAGCAACGGCAAGAGGAATGCAGCGGGAGGGAGATGTGTCCGGCTCTGCATTCTTTTTGTCGTTTCTTGTCTCGGGAAAGTGTTGCCACTCATGTGTGGGGTGCTCTGGACACTTATGCCGTGTACACACGTTCGGACTTTCCAGCAGAAAAAGTCAGACGGAATCATTTTATCGGATATTCTGATTGTGTGTGGGCTTCAGTGGACTTTTTTTCTGATGGACCTAGAAATAGAACATGTTTTAAATCTTTCCAACGGAATCAATTCCTATCAGGAAAACCGTTCGTCTGTATGCTGGTCCGACGGACCAAAGACTACACATGGGCATCTATTGGCTACTGGGTATTGAACTTCCTTTTTCCAGTCCCTTCGTACGTCATCACGTTCTAAACGATCGGACTTTGGTGTGACCATGTGTAGGAAAGTCCGTTTCAGCGGAACTCCGTTGGAACAACCGTCAGAGTTTATTCTGACAGAAAAATCGGTCGTGTGCGTGGCATTAATCGTATACACACGGTGGGAAATTCCAATGGAAAAAGTCAGATCAGATTATGTTATCGGAAAATGCAATCGTGTGTGGGCTCTAGCGGACTTTTTCTGTTGGAATTTCCGATGGAAAAAATTTGAGAGCCGGATCTAAAATTTTCCAACAACAAAATTCGATTGGACTTTTTCTGATCGTGTGTAGAGAATTCCGACGCACAAAGTGCCACGTATGCTCAATTTGGAGACAAAGGCTATTGGCTACTAGCCTCTACGTAGTCCCATCGTTCATGTATAATGTCACCTCGTTCCAATCGATAAGATTTTCCATCAACTTTGTGCGACCAAGTTTATGCAACACAAGTTTTGGCCAAAATCAGACAGAAAAAATCTGAAGGATTTTGTGGTCGGAATGTATGACCGTGTGTATGGGGCATTACAGATACAGCTGGCCCTTTGAAGCGAATGTGGCCCCTATGAAGTAGAGTTTGACACTAATGCGTTTTTCAAGCATTTTTTTCCAGGCTTTTGGGCGTTTTTTTTTTTTTTTAAGCACATTTGCAAATATATTACAAGTTTTTTCAGGCATTTTTCATTTTTGTTTGAGCTGAAAATGCCTGAAAAAAAATAATAAACGCTCACTTCTCGCTGTTCAGGCATTTTCTATTGAAGTTCAGGGGCACAAATCTGCCTGAAAAGTAGCGGATGTACTTTTTGGAGTGACAGGCGGTGGTTTGCTACAGGTGACAGAACGCTCAGATGTGAACAGGGGCCATTAAAATGAAAGGGATTTTGCTCATTGAGCGTTTCTGTGCATCGAGCTGAAATTGTGAACAGGGTCTAAAAGGTGCCAACCTCCTGTATTCACAGGTCATCGGGCCGGCTGCTCAGCACAGGATCTGGAAGCAAGTGAAGATCACGCTGAGTAGTGGGTTCTACTTCAGTGATTTCCAGCTTCCGGGTCAGCTATGGCATAGCCATACACAGTACATCTACATTGGTCCAAGTTGGACCAAGGTAACTGTGTAAACATATAGTGCACCATGTCTGGAATTCATCCTTAAATATGAAAAGGTGTGTCTATCCTCAGCTGTGTATGTGTAGCGAATAGACAAAGTATTAACATTACATTAACTAGGCTAAGAGTAAGCAACCAGCACAGTTCCTCCCAATAAAACCAACAAAGGGGCCCAATGACACCAATGATGGGGCATAATTCCTCCCAATGATACCATTAATAGGACCCAAAGACACCAATTATGGGGCACAATTCCTCGCAATGACACCAACAATGGTGCCCAATGGAACCAATGATGAGGCATAATTCCTCCCAATGACACCAACAATGGGGCCCAATGACACCAATAATGAGGCATAATTCCACCCAATGACACCAATGATGGGGCATAATTCCTCCCAATGACACCATTAACCTCCCTAGCGGTAATCGCGAGTCTGGCCGGGTTGGGATTTTAATTACATAAGCGGTAACCCAGAGCCAGACTCGGGATCGCATCGCTCGATGCAGGGGAGGACACAGGGAGAGTTACTCACCTTGTCCCCTGGATCCAGCGATGTCCACCGCGCTGTGTGATCGAGTTGTCCTCCGCTCGATTCACAGTGCCGAATGCCGCCGAGCTCCGTTCCCTGCGACGTTACGGCGCACGGGAGCGGAGAACGGCGGCAAATTCAAAAAAGTAAAAACACACAAAACACACACAGCACTGTAATCTTACAGATTACAGTACTGTATAAAAAAATACACACCCCCTTTGTCCCTAGTGGTCTGTGCAGTGCCCTGCATGCACTTTTATATTATAAATACAGTTTTTTCTGCCTGAAATTTGGAGATTGTCCATAGCAACCAAAACATGTCCCTTTTTCAGTTTTTTTTGGATTTGATTACATTATTGAATAATTTTTATTATTCTTTATTATATTATAAACTTTATCATACCCGGGATGTCCGCTAGACTCTGGTTTGAAGAGATATCAGAGCGTTATTCCTAAGAATTACAGGACTACAAAATAAAAGCCAGATTTCTGTGCAAAATAATTGTACCGCTTTCAGCACCTAATTCCAGACTGAATCATACCGCCAGGGAGGTTAATGGGACCCAAAGACACCAATTATGGGGCATAATTCCCTCGCAATGACACCAACAATGGTGTCCAATGACACCAATGATAGGGCACAATTCCTCCCACAGACACCAATAATGAGGCCCAAAGATACCAATTATGTAGCACAATTCCTCCCACTGACACCAACAATGAGGACCAAAGACACCAATGATAGGGCACAATTCCTCCCACTGACACCAACATTGGGGCCCAAAGATACCAATTATGGGGCACAATTCCTCCCACTGACACCAACATTGGGGCCCAAAGATACCAATTATGGGGCACAATTCCTCCCACTGACACTAATAATGGGGCATTGTTTACTCCAATTGAAGCTGGAACATTTTGTACTCCTGATGGCCACAGTCTGGCCCCCCTCAAGTCTGAAGGACAGTAAACCACCCCTTTGTTTAAAAAGTTTGGGGACGCTTGGACTAGGCTATTGATGCTAATCACAGCATTATAGTAAAATGCCAAAACAGCAGATTCTGAAGAGTTAATAGGAGGTGCTGGAACCTGGAGGATTGTTTGTGTGATTGCTTTGTATTCCTGTCATTATATCATCAAATATTGCAGTAAAGGGAAGGTGTAGGTACAAAGAGTCTGAATATTGGGCTGGGAGCTTCTACACACTGTAGAGATTCTATAATCACCTTGGATTCATGTGCGGTGAGTTATTAAAGTAGAACTACAGGCAAAGCTTTTTTTTAGTTGTGGATAGAGTGGAGAGCAATTAGAACCTCTGCCAGGTTTTTATTGCTGTCTGTGCCCCCGTTAGGGAGATTCATCCTCTCTATATGTCTTGTTTACCATTGAAAACAAACGTAAAAGAAGATTACAAGTTTAGGCTGTCATAAGAAGATGGAATAGAAGAGAACCCTTTCAGGGCCAGTTCACACCACATGCAGTTCAATGCATTTTTTTCTGCACCAAAAACTCATGGAAAATAGGTTATATGGTTTCCAATGGCATAGTTCACACCGGTGCGTTCCAGTTCCAGAAAAAAAAGTTGAAAATTTTTCCTGCCCTGGACTGAACTGTAACGCAGGAAGTTGAGAGAAATCTCCCCAATGGGACATAAATGCCTTTAGTTCTACTTCAAAGCAGAGTTCCACCCTATATTAGAAGATTGGCCCCTGTCCCATTAAAGTTCAGAATGTTTTTTTTTTGTTTGTTTTTTTTAAAGCATATTACTTTTTCTGGTCAGTAAATAGCTTCACTTCTTCTGTACCTCGTACAGGTGAGGTACATTATATCCGGCCCCCGTTGGCTCCTGGGATGTACAGTATCTCACAAAAGTGAGTACACCCCTCACATTTATGTAAATATTTTATTATATCTTTTCATGTGACAACACTGAAGAAATGACACTTTGCTACAATGTAAAGTAGTGAGTGTACAACTTATATAAGGCCTCTTTCACAAGGGGTGGGTCAGTGATGATCCGCCCCCGTGGATATCTGCTTGCTCATCGGGGATCGATCCGTCGATCCCCGCTGAGCAGGAAGATGACAGGTCCGTCTCTGCACACTGCGCAGGGACGGACCTGTCAGAGCGCCGCTCTCCCCTATGGGAGATCGGATGACGACGGACCGCAGTGTCCGTGGTCACCCGATCCAATCCGCAGAGGGATGGAATAGTAGTTTTTTCTTCCGTCACACTTTTTCAGATTGGAGCGGGTCGGATGTCAGCAGACATGTCACCGCTAACATCCGACACTCCATAGAGTTGTATGGAGCATCCGTTCAGGTCCGCCTAAAAAACTGACAGGCGGACCTGAACCGCTGGCAACAAAAGTGAGTACACTCCTAAGTGAAAATGTCCAAATGGGCCATTTTCCCTCCCCGGTGTCATGTGACTCATTAGTGTTACAAGGTCTCAGGTGTGAATGGGGGAGCAGGTGTGTTAATTTTGGTGTTATCGCTCTCACTCTCTCATGCTGGTCACTGGAAGGTCAACATGGTACCTCATGGCAAAGAGCTCTCTGAGGATCTGAAAAAAAGAATTGCTGCTCTATATGAAGATGGTCTAGGCTATGAGAAGATTGCCAAGATCCTGAAACTGAGTTGCAGCACGGTGGCCAAGACCATACAGCGGTTTAACAGGACAGGTTCAACTCAGAAAAGGCCTCACTATGGTCAACCAAAGAAGTTGAGTGCATGTGCTCAGCGTCATATCCAGAGGTTGTCTTTGGGAAATAGACATATGAGTGCTGCCAGAATTGCTGCAGAAGTTTAAGGGGTGGGGGGTCAGTCTGTCAGTGCTCAGACCATATGCCGCATACTGCATCAAATTGGTCTGCATGGCTGTCATCCCAGAAGGAAGCCTCTTCTAAAGATGATGCACAAGAAAGCCTGCAAAAAGTTTGCTGAAGACATGCAGACTAAGGACATGCATTACTGGAACCATGTCCTGTGGTCTAATGAGACCAAGATAAACTTATTTGGTTCAGATGGTGTAAAGCGTGTGTGGCGGCAACCAGGTGAGGAGTACAAAGACAAGTGTGTCTTGTCTACAGTCAAACATGGTGGTGGGAGTGTCATGGTCTGGGGCTTCACGAGTGCTGCCGCCACTGGGGAGCTACAGTTCATTCAGGGAACCATGAATGCCAACATGTACTGTGACATACTGAAGCAGAGCATGATCCCCTCCCTTCGGAGACTGGTCTGCAGGGCAGTATTCCAACATTATAATGACCCCAAACACATTCCAAGATGACCACTACCTTGCTAAAGAAGCTGAGGGTAAAGGTGATGGACTGGCCAATCATGTCTCCAGACCTAAACCATATTGATCATCTGTGAGGCATCCTCAAACGGAAGGTGGAGGAACTCAAGGTCTCTAAAATCCACCAGCTCCGTGATGTCGTCATGGAGGAGTGGAAGAGGACTCCGGTGGCAACCTGTGAAGCTCTGGTGAACTCCATGCCCAAGAGGGTTAAGGCAGTGCTGGAAAATAATTGTGGCAACACAAAATGTGGACATTTTGGGCCCAATTTGGACATTTTCACTTAGGGATGTACTCACTTTTGTGGTTTAGACATTAATGGCTGTGTGTTGAGTTATTTTGAGGGGACAGCAAATTGACACTGTTATACAAGCTGTACACTCACTACTTTACATTGTAGCAAAGTGTAATTTCTTCAGTGTTGTCACATGAAAAGATATAATAAAATATTTACAAAATGTGAGAGGTGTACTCACTTTTGTGAGATACTGTAGGTGTCATCAATCCCAGAAGCCAATGGGCATCCCCCACTTCAATAAGTGCACCGTGCTTTGTACGCACTGCGTATGCGCAAGATCAGGAAGTGCATGCTGGGTATCCAGCAGCATCGTATCCCAGAAGAAGCTACGAGCGGGCTTCAGATGCCCATACTGAAGATGGGAGCATTCCGGTTACAGAGGTTACTGTAAGTACATTAAATAAATATATTTAAAAAAAGACTACATTTACAACATATGCCGGAATGGATTAGATAACCTGCGACTATTGGTTTAAGAAAAAAAAAAAAAAAACTGACTGGAACTCTGCTTTAATTAAATCATCACACCGTAATACTCAAGTCCAAAACTTTTTTTCATAACTCCTGTAAAGTTTATTCTAGCCATCTGTGCCCCATTGGGGAGATTTAACTTTACTTTCTGTTCTAAAGCCAAACAGGAAGTGAGAGGAAATCCCAGCTAAATACGAGAATCTCGTGGGGACCCCCCAGATCACCGGAACTAGTGTCCCCATTGGAAGAATCCCCCTCTATTACTGTTCTGGAGACAACCTAAAATTTGGGATTTTCTTTTGCTTACTCTTTCGATGATAACGATGAACAGGACACATAGGGGGTGAAGCTCCCTAACGGGCGCACAGACAGCGATAAAAACTGACAGGTGTTCTAATCCCTCTCCACTCCATCCAAAA
Organism: Lithobates pipiens; assembly: GCF_037356315.1. NCBI lineage: Eukaryota > Metazoa > Chordata > Amphibia > Anura > Ranidae > Lithobates > Lithobates pipiens. The sequence goes on from NW_027507785.1 coordinate 293,063,678, forward strand.
CTAGAAAAAAAAGTTTTTCCTTTAGTTATACTAAAGTTATACTGGCCCACTACCTGTACCTGATCCTATGGCCGTCCCAGCCTTCTGACTGCAGGCTTGTCGCTGCTTTTCAAATGCAACATTGAAACAGTGTCACAGATTTAAAAATACTGTATTTCAGTATATAAGGTAAGTGTACTGCAAAAATAAGTGTGAAATTAAAGACTTGCCTGGGTGTAAGAAGATGCCCCCTTTGTGTTCTGTCAGGTTAGGAAACCTATTGGAACGCATAGCTGCCATGTTGGAACGCATGGTGCATGCACAGTCTTTTGCTCAGATTGTCACTTCTGTTACATTTTCTGATGGGTAGAGGTATTCTGACAGGACACCGGCAGGGAGCCCCAGAAGAGGAGGGAAAGGGTCACTCTCTGCAATGTGCAATGCCATTGTACAGAGCAAGTAAATATAAACCTCTCTCTCTAAGGCCGCGTACACACGGGCGGATTGTCTGCCCAACTAAGTTCGTCAGACAATCCGACAGACAGTCCGTTCAACTTTTGAATGAACGGACTTGACCACACACGATGAACAGACAGTCCGCTGAAAACTTGCGTGATGATGTGTACAGCACGTACGACGGGACTAGAAAAACGACGTCCAATACACTGCAATACAACCTTCGGCCGTGTAAATCCTTTCTGAGCATGCGCCATACTTAGTCCGTCCAACTTGCCTACACACGAGCGGACTGTCCGCTGAAACCAAGTTTGGACGGACAAAACCAAGTTTGGACGGACAAAATTACGGAAATTCCGAAAGACTAAGTCCGTCAGACTGTCCGCTGAAAAAGTCCGCTGAAGCCCACACACGAGCGGATTGTCCGCTGAAACACGGTTCAGCGGACTAAGTTGGGCAGACAATCCGCCCGTGTGTACGCGGCCTTATAGTGTAGGGGAAAAAAGTCTTTACATTCACTTTAACTACTTCCCGACCGGCGCATGCCGATGTACATTGGCAGAATGGTACGGACAGGCAAATGGGCGTACAGGTACGTCCCTTTAAATTTGCCGCTGTGCCATCTCGTGTGCGTGCCATTTGGGACCTCCGTGAGTCCGATTTCGGGTACCACAGACTCGATAATATACTCGATAATATACAGCCTCATGCTAGGAAACTAAGCTCCATTTCACGCTGAATAAACTAAATCATTAATGTATCTTAAATAGAAAACAATTTTTAGATAGATTTTTAGTCTAAAAGCATTTTATGAAAATTTGAAGAAGAATTTGATAAAAATCATTGATTTGTATCCACCCTGCTGTCAGGTTTCTATTCCTGTCTGTGCCCCCATTAGGGGATACATGCGCAGCATCGTGCACATTCTAAAGAAGATTGGCAGGTAGGTTTGTTTTATTGCAGAAGTGACATAGTAGGGGGGATTTACTAAAGGTAAATAGACGGTGTACTTTGCAAAGTGCAGTCGCTCCAGAGCTTAGTAAATGAGCAGAAACTCTGCTGACTTCCACCATCCAATCATGCGCAAGCAAAAACGCTGTTCCTTTTAATTTTCCTTGCATGTGATTGGGTATTCTTCGCAAGGTGAAGCTTTGCCTCATTTACTAAGCTCTGGAGCAACTGCACTTGCAGAGGGCACAGTCTATCTGCCTTTAGTAAATCCACCTCTGTGTGTCTCTTTTCCGCTAAAGAGCCTGTCTGTTTGCAAATATTTATTTTTTTCAATTTTGTTTTATACTCCCAATGAATCAATAAACACCGAGCACTTTATACAGTATGTGGCTTATTATTATTGCTTGTATTAATCAGCTGGAATGCAGACTGCATAAGAACTAGAGTGCATGCTAGCATTGGCTTTTACTAAAATAATCACATCATACTGGGTGAAGGTTGTACAAAAAACATCATCATTCAGGAGTATATTAGGCACGCGGGCAGTAAAAGGCTGAAAATATACCCAGCATGAAAATTCCGGGCATTTTCTTGGGTACAGGAAGTGGTAAGTGCTGCATAAAGCCTGCCACACAAGTGACTGGCTGTACACGGTCACATGTGTAAACGCAAATACTTCTGTGCGTTTGCGTATATATTGCGTCACACGTTTCTCCAATGCGGAATTTTCACGTTCGGGAAATGTATCATATGCGGTACACTGGGCATTGGAAAGTGCCTGGGAAATTTACATTGGGCATATTGTCAGCACATGCCCATGTGCACGAGGCCTTATATTTATATAAAGCCCTGGCCTTAGAAAGAGATCAATAAAAGAGACACCACAAAGACAACTGCTAAAAAAACTGTGCAATGCACAGAGCATAAAAAAGTCGGACTAAATGAGTGTAAGGGACAGTTCACACCTTAGAATCGGAGTCCGGGTGATTTTCTGCATACAGCTTTCAGGTGAGTAAAAAGGGGGGGCTGCAGCACTACAGAAGGTTTTTTCATCTTAATGCATAGAATGCATTAAGGTGAATAACCATAATACCACGTACACACAGTCTGAGTTTTCATAGGAAAAATCTTGGATGGTCTTTCTGACGGAATTCTGCTTGAACTTGACTTGCATATACACAGTCACACAAAAGTTCTCGGAACTTTCGACCTTCAAGAACGCGGTGACGTACAACACTACGATGAGCCGAGAAAATGAAGTTCAATGCTTCAGAGAATGCGTCAAATTGTTTCCGAGCATGTTTAGGAATTTTGCGCGTCGGCATTGCTACAGACGATCAGAATTTCCGATCAGAACTTTTTCCGTTGGAAAAATAGAGAACCTGCTCTCCATCTTTTGCTGGCGGAATTCTGATGGAGCATACACACAGTCAGAATTTCTGACCAAAAGCTCACATCAGACTTTTCCTGGTGGGATTTCCGATTGTGTGTACAGGGATTGAGGGTTTACAACCCCTCTAAGTTAACGCATTCAAGTACAGTTCAGTGCAGAAAACATGCAGCATGTTCTACTTTTTTTTCTGGAACTAAAATGCACTGAAACTGACCACACTGGTGTGAACTATGCCACTGAAAACCATATAACCTACTATCCATGCGTTTTTGATGCAGAAAAATAACTGTGAACTGGCCCTAAAAGGGAAAAAGAGAAGAAGAGAAAAAGAAAAAGTAAGGAAAAAGTGAAATGCGATTTAACAGATGACAAGAAAACCACTTAGGCCTCATTCACACTTTGGTGATCTGGGAGCGCATGCAGAAATGTGCGTTTCTGTGTGTGTTCCCGAGAACCAAAGCTAAAACATGCATCGTGCTTGTGGTGCCATTATGTATTATTGACGCCCCCAAATGTGGCTTGGAGATGCAGATTTTGTCACACGAAAAATGTACCAAAATGCGCATTACAAAAAACCTGTGAGGATTGAAGGAGCTACTTTGGCACATTCGTCGCCAGTAGGGCAGCCCGTTCACACCGGCTAAAGTGTAAGGCGTCAATGGTTCCCAACACCAGTGACAATAACAAAAACAGAAGACAGAAAAGAAAGCATCGATTACAGAATACAATTCGACTAAAACAACTTTACAGCAGAAATCTAGAACTGTTCTGAATCTGGCCATTATCTCTTTTTAACTTTGTATATGGTTACTGTAGGAGGTGGATCTCATATCTATGGAGGTACAAATATGGTGATGCTTTTACACAAATGTGGTGTGTATCTATATACAATGTAAAAACTCTGAGCTACAAATAACTGGGACACATGTGACACGGAAATATTGAAACTCTTCATATTTTTCTTATTGTACTAAAAAATATAAATATGCTAATTAGCCACTAAAGGGCACACTTTCTGCCTTTGCTTAAAGTATATGTCAACCCAATCAGTAAAGTATTACAGAACCTTCCGCCTATTAATGTGATAGTAAAGCACAACCAATGTGTAGCACTGCAATGCAATACGGAGAATGTGTATATTATCAAACATGACTGCCTCCGTGTACATATAAAAGGACAAACTTTACACGTCAACAAAGAAAATTAAAACAATGGCACATATTGGAAAGATTATTTCAATGCAGCTGATTTCTATGGATGCTTATCTAAAAATATATATATATATAAATAGACAAGACTGCAAATGTACTTTAAAGACTGCAAGTCTCAGTTAAATGGAGAACAGCAGGACTATCCTCCAGAGACAGCGCTGACAATGAGAGAGGAGGCAGATGAGGATCTGCAATGCTGCTTACAGAGGAAATAGTACAAATCAGACTGACCAGAGTGCAGGACAGGAAAAGAGAGAGAGAGAGAGAGAGAGAGAGAGAGAGAGAGAGAGAGAGAGAGAGAGAGAGAGAGAGAGAGAGAGAGAGAGAGAGAGAGAGAGAGAAATAAAGAAAGAAAAAGAAAGTGAATTGCTAGAGGAAAGAGAGTGATGGGAAGCAAAGAAGAAAGAGACAGAAAAAAAAGAAAGAAAGAAAAAACTGATAGCTAAAAAGAAGAGAATGATAGGAAGGAAAGAAGAAAGAGAAAAAAAGAAAGATGAGCGTAAGAGAAAGTAAAGAAGAGAGAGGAGGAGAAATAGGAGAAAAGAAGCAGAAAGCTAGAAAGGAAGAGCAAATAAGAAAGAGAGAAAAATGAAGAGAGTGTGAGAAAGAGCACAGGGAAAGAGAATCATAAACAAAATTAAGAGAGAAAAGGAAAAGAAAAAAACAATAGCTAGAGGAAAGAGAGAGGAAGGAGGAGAGTAGTGGAGTGGAGAGGAGAGTAGTGAAGTGGAGAGGAGTAAAGAGGAGTGGAGTGGAGAGGAGAGGTGAGTAGTAGAGTGGACAGGAGTGGGGAGGATAGGAGAGTAGTGGAGTGGAGAGGAGTGGAGTGGAGAGGAGATGAGAGTATTAGAGTGGAGAGGAGAGTAGTGGAGTGGAGAGGAGAGGTGAAGAGAGTAGTGGAGTGGAGTGGAGAGGAGTGGGGAGGATAGGAGAGGAGTGGAGAGGAGATTCGTGTTGTGGAGAGGAGTGAAGAGGAGTGGAGTGAAGAGGAGTGGAGTGGAGAGGGGTAGAGTGGAGAGGAGAGTATTGGAGTGGAGTGGAGAGGAGAGAAGTGGAGTGGAGTGGGGAGGAGAGCAGTGGGGTGGAGAGGAGATTAGTGGAGTGGAGAGGAGTGAAGAGGAGTGGAGAGGAGTGGAGTGGATTGGGGTGGAATGGAGTGGGAAGGAGTAGAGTGGAGAGGAGAGTATTGGAGTGGAGTGGAGAGGAGAATAGTGGGTGGGGAGGAGAGGAGAGTAGTGGAGTGGGGAGGAGAGGAGAGTATTGGAGTGGAGTGGAGAGAAGAGAAGTGGAGAGGAGTGGAGTGGAGAGGAGTGGAGAGGTGAGTAGTGGAGTGGAGAGGAGTTGAGTCGAGTGGGGAGGAGAAGAGAGAACTGTTGATCGGCAGAGAGATGAGCATTGGACAGGAGAAGAGGGGGAGGTGATTGGAGGGGTTCAGGGCTCCCAGAATAGAATATAGAAGAAATGATGAGTAGAGATGAGAGCACACAGTATATAGGAGAGGAGATCTCCGCACTGTGTAGTTGTGGGGATCAGACAGCCATTATATAATGCTCAGTCCCTGGTGACAGGAGGAGGGGGAGGGGCAGGACACAGTGCCAGGGACATTCTTGGGGCACACACTGCCCTACCCCACCATTTCTCCCCTCTTACCCCTCTTCATTGCTGCATGCCAAAGCCTGAGCTTCCTCCCTTCCATGCACAGTGCACATAGAAGCTGCTATCCGCCAATCAGAGAAGCCCGGCAGGCAGAGAGCATGCAGGGAGATGTAGTCCAGGCAAGCAATTGTCTTCCTAGCCGGAGGATCGTTCAGCGGCAGAACAGGCAGTCTCACCTGTGACACGTATAGCAGAGTGCGGGGGGGACAATGGAGGATCTGTGATCGCTCTGCCCCCTCCTCTGTCCTCATGTCTCCTCTCCACTCTCATCTTTATATTTCCATACATAAGAAGATAAAACATTCCAATGAATTAATAATACAACAATGTACTAGTGAAGGAGATGGAAATACAAACAATGACATCTCATATACATTGTACAGCTGAGCTCCGGGGAGAATAAAAATGGACTCTCAATGATTTATAAAGAAGTGCAGCCAAAGGTTTTTCGGTGATAGGTCTCATGCAGGTGTCTGGGGTGCACTTACTTTTGCTCTCTTGTGACCCAGAATCATCCATCAGTGGGCTGATGTCACCGAACTGCTCCAGCCTTTGAGAGGAGCCTGACAATAATGTCGTGATCCGCCCAGATGCCCCACCAGCAGTTGGCTCAGCCTCTCAGCACACCACCAAGAGCCTAAGCTGGCCAATCCTGCCCCCTCCACAGCCAGACACTCCAGTGAGCGCTGGAGGGGCAGAGCAGAGAGCGGTGACAGTCAGAGTGAACCCCAGAACTAAACCATCAGCCATGTGACAGCTCATTTCTCGGTCTTACTGTAGATCCCGCGAGGGACAGTGCCGCAGCCATATATAATACCTTGAAACAGGGGCGTAACTATAGGGGGTGCAGCAGTAGAGACCGCAACCGGGCCCTGTGATACAGGGGGCCCATGCAGCCCCCTCTACATATAGCTGGCAGCAGGATAGGCAGCTAGGGGTACCAGTGCACCATGCACACGGGTGGCTGGAGGTGGAGGGGGGCTAGCAGAGCTCCATGCTCGATTATCGCACTGGCTGCTCTTTAGTTGTGCATTCCCCGCATGACCTGTGTCCTCGGCCGGCTCCTCAGAGTACCCCTCTCCTGCTCCATGCATTGCCGCTCAGTCCGATGTCTGTTCTCCCCAGCCAGAGTCCCGCCTCCCCTGAGTCCGGCCCACACTGCACTGCATACTTCTCCCAGGTAAACAAACTTTAAGCACACAGATGCAGTGCAGCCCTATGAGAGGACACTGCAGGCTTGTCTGCCAGCCCCCCTCCTCTCCTGTCATACACAGATGATGAAAGGTCTTTCTGGGAGATATGCTGATCACCCGTCCAGCACACTGGATGGAGCCCAGGCCAACATGGATGAGTGCGTGGCCTACAGCTTGGTCATGGTAAGTGAGAGGACCCCATCCCCCACACACTATTACATACCCCCTCCATCTCCCCCTGGGGACAGGGACCCCTTCTCACGTGGAGACAGGGGCCCCCACCTCCCCTGGGGATGGGGACCCCTTCACACCTGGGGGCAGTAACTTCATCTGCCCTGGAGAAAAGGACTTCATCTCTTCTGGGGACGGGGACCCCAATGGGGCACCTAAAAATTTAAAAAATATAATAAAAAAAAATACTGATACGAGTGGTGGAACTACAGGGTTCACAAAGGTCATACCTGTGACCCCGCCCTGGAGTTTCACCACCGGACTCGGAGGGAAGGGCCCTGGCTGGGGTTCAGGGGGGCCCTTCATGGTTTCTTGCATCGGGGCCCTGAAGGTTCTAGTTACGCCACTGCCTTGAAAAAGTATTTATACCCCTTGACATTTTTCAAACTTTGTAATTTTACAGCCAAAAACATAAATGTATTTTTGGGGGAGTTTATGTGATAGACCAACACAAAGTGGCACATAATTGTGAAGTGGAAGGAAAATGATAAATTGTATTCAATTTTTTTACAAATAAATATGTGAAAAGTGGGGCGTACATTTGTATTTAGCCCCCTTTACTCTGATACCCCTAACTAAAATCTAGTGGAATCAATTGCCTTCAGAAGTCACCTAATTAGTAAATAGAGTTCACCTGTGTGTAATGTAATCTCAGTATAAATGCTGTTCTGTGAAGCCCTCGGAGGTTTGTTAGAGAACCTTAGTAAACAAACAGCATCATGAAGGCCAAGGAACACACCAGACAGGTCAGGGATAAAGTTGTGGAGAAGTTTAAAGCAAGGTTGGGTTATAGAAAAATATCCCAAGCTTTGAATATTTCACGGAGCACTGATCAATCCATCATTTGAAAATGGAAAGAGTATGGCGCAACTGCAAAATTACCAAGACATGACCGTCCACCTAATCTGACAGGCCGGGCAAGGAGAACATTAATCAGAGAAGCAGCCAAGAGGCCCATGGTTACTCTGGAGGAGCTGCAGAGATCCACAGCTCAGGTGGGAGAATCTGTCCACAGGACAACTATTAGTTGTGCACTTAACAAATCTGACCTTTATGGAAGAGTGGCAAGAAGAAAGACATTGTTGAAAGAAATCCATAAGAAGTCCTGTTTGCAGTTTGCGAGAAGCCATGTGGGGGACACAGCAAACATGTGGAAGAAGGTGCTCTGGTCAGATGAGACCAAAAGTGAACTTTTTGGCCTAAAAGCAAAACGCTATGTATGGGGGAAACTAACACTGCACATCACTCTGAACACACCATCCCCACCGTGAAACATAGTGGTGGCAGCATCATGTTGTGGGAATGTTTTTCTTCAGCAGGGACAGGGAAGCTGGTCAGAGTTGATGGGAAGATGGATGGAGCCAAATACAGGACAATCTTAGAAGAAAATATGTTAGAGTCTGCAAAAGACATGAGACTGGGGTGGATGTTCACCTTCCAGCAGGACAACAACTCTACACATAAAGCCAGAGCTACAATGGAATGCTTTAGATCAAAGCATATTCATGTGTTAGAATGGTCCAGTCACAGTCCAGACCTAAATCCAATTGAGAATCTGTGGCAAGACTTGAAAATTGCTGTCCACAAACGCTCTCCATCCAATCTGACAGAGCTTGGGCTATTTTAAAAAGAAAAATGGGCAAAAATGTCGCTCTGTAGATGTGCACAGCTGGTAGAGACATCCCCAAAAAGACTTGCAGCTGTAATTGCAGAGAAAGGAGGTTCTACAAAGTATTGACTCAGAGGGCTGAATACAAATGTACGCCACACTTTTCATATATTTATTTGTAAAATACATTTACGTTTTTGGTAAGAATGTATGCTTGGTGTTTTTTTCTTTCTGCACTTCTCCTTTTTCTACTCATTCTTGTCTAGAGCTGGGGTCTGCAGATTTTCTAAACCAGGGCCAGTTTACTGTTCTTCAGACATCAGGGCACCGGAAATAATAATGTCTCAGGCTTAGTGGTTAGTGGGAGTAAAAAAAAATACATAGAGGCTGTGGTCAGTAGGAGGAGAAATAGTGCCACATTGTTGCTATTAGTGGGAGGATTGGGGCCCCATCATTGCTGTCAATGGGAGGAATAGTGCTCCATCATTGGTATTTGTAAAAGGAAAGGTTCCCCATCATTAGTGTCAGTGAGAGGAATAGAACCCCATCATTGGTATTGGTGGGAGCAATGGTATCCTAGCATTGGTGTCAATAGGAAGAATAGTGTCCCATCACTAGTATTGGTGGAAGGAATGGGGACCCATCATTGGTATTGTTAGGAGGAATGGGGCTCCATCATTGGTATTGATAGGAGGAATGGGGCTCCATCATTGGTATTGATAGGAGGAATGGGGCTCCATCATTGGTATTGATAGGAGGAATGGGGCTCCATCATTGGTATTGATAGGAGGAATGGAGCCCCATCGTTGGTGTCAATGGGAGGAATAGTACCCTGTCACTGTTTCTGGTGGGAGGAATGGTGCCCTATCATTGCTGTCAATTGGAGGAATAGTGCCCCATCATTGGTATTGGTAGGAAGAATGTGGCTCTGACATTGGTACTGGTGGGAGGAATGGTGCCCCATCATTGGTGTCAATGGGAGGAATGGGGACCCATCATTGGTGTCAATGGGAGAAATAGTACCACGTCACTGGTTCTGGTGGAAGGAATTGTGCCCCATCATTGGTGTCAATGGGAGGAATAGTACGCCATCATTGGTTCTGGTGGGAGGAATGGTGCCCCATCATTGGTGTCAATGGACAGAGGAGTGGCCCATCATTGGTATTAGTGGGAGGAATGGGTCTCGATCATTGGTATTGGTGGGAGAAATTCGGCTCCCTCGTTGCTGTCAGTGGGAGGAATAGTACGCCATCACTGGTATTGGTGGGAGGAATGTGGCCCCATCATTGCTATTGGTGAGAGGAATGGTGCCCCATCATTTGCATCAATGGGTGAAACGGTGCCCCATCATTGGCGTCAATGGGAGGAATAGTACCCCATGATTGGTTCTGGTGGGAGAAATAGTACCCTATCACTGGGATTAGTGGAAGGAATTATGCCACACTGTTGGTGTCAGTGGATGGAATGTTTCTTCATCATTGTTGTCAGTGGAATGAATAGTGCCACACATCAGTGAGAGGAATAGTGCCACAGGGTCTGGATAAGGGCAAGCAAAGGGCTGCATTTTGGAGACCACTGAAATACCTTTCTGGTCTCATGGAATTCTTACTAATAATTATTAAATTTACAGCTCACATTATATTAGTCTGATGGTCAAAAGGAAAAATGCTCCCTACATTTGTGGCCAATAGGACAAAATCCCCCTTAAAGACAACTAAAAAGATCATTGGTGTCTGTAGTTAGTCATCAGAGAGGCAGAAGTTGCTCAGGGAACCCTAATGTTCCAAGGAATCCTGGTTGAGAAAGGCTGGTCTAATGCCGCCTACACACGATTCGGAAATTCAGTCAGAAAAAGACCGATGAGAGCTTTTGGTCGGAAAATGCGACCGTGTGTATGCTGCTGTGTAAGCCTGTGACTGGACAGTGAAAGGAGAAGCAGGTTCTTGCTATCACAGCAGGCATTTCCTTGCTAGCTGCAGTGTTCGGGAGCTATGAGCCAAAGGGGGGCGCCCTGTTCAATATCGCAGCTAGGGTTTTAGGGCACTGAGGAAGACAGGACCGAGTACCAAATCCTGGGAACAGTATTTAAAAAATAGCGATAATTCTGCTTTCTCGTCAAATTTGTTTATTGAAATTTTATAAGTCAGGAAACAAGTTCAAAAGCGATACAGGAACATATAATATTAAGGTATAATTATATTATATGACTAAGGATAAATTAATCTTGCTCTTTAGTCATAAGGGTAATAACTTAGAGAGACTATTTCCTATAATGTTAAGAGAGCATACAATTGGAAACATAAATTATGATGGGAAAATTGAGTTTCCAAATAATTATAGTTGAAAATTATCAAAAAATTCTTAATACAGGAAGCATTAACCACTTGCTTACTGGGCACTTAAACCCCCCTCAGTCCCAGACCAATTTTCAGCTTTCAGCGCTGATGCACTTTGAATGACAATTGCGCGGGCATACAACACTGTACCCAAATGAAATTTTTATCATTTTTTTCTCACAAATAGAGCTTTCTTTTGGTGGTATTTAGTTACAGCTCGGAGTTTTATTTTTTGCTAAACAAACAAAAAAAGATGCAAAAGAAAAAAGAAATTATGTTTAATAGTTTTAAAATTTTGCAAACGGGTCATTTTTCTCCTTCATTGAAGTGCGCTGATGAGGCAGCACTGATAGGCTGCACTGGTGGGCACTGATAGGCTGCACTGGTGGGCACTGATAGGCATAGTTAAGGCGGCACTAATAGGCACAGATAAGGCGGCACCGATGGGCACAGATAAGGCGGCACTGATGGGCAAAGATGGGCACAGATAAGGTGGCATGGATGGGTGGCACAGATGGGTGGCACGGATGGGTGGCACGGATGGGCACTGATATGTACCACTGGTAGATGGGACTGATGGGCACTGATAGGTGGCACTGATAGGTGGCACTGCTAGGTGGCACTGCTGGGCACTGATGGGCGGCACTGCTGGGCACTGGTAGATGACACTGATGGGCACGGATATGTGGCACTGGGGTGCATCACCTATGTTGAGGCAGATTGTGGGCACTGCTGGGTGGCACTGTGGGCACTGCTGGGTGGCACTGCTGGGTGGCACTGTGGGCACTGCTGGGTGGCACTATGGGCACTGCTGGGTAGCACTGACGGGGGGCCCTTTATTTTTTCTATTGTGGCACTGGCAGGGGGCAGGTGGGCACTGGCAGGGGGCAGGTGGTCACTAACAGGGCTGGCCATGATCGGGACTGATGTCCCGATCACGGCCGCCGGCGATCGGCTTTTTTTTTTCTCCTCGCGCTGTCAGCGCGAGGAGGAATAATAGCCGATTACCGGCTCCGTTATATCGCATGATCAGCTGTCATTGGCTGACAGCTGATCATGTGATAAGGGGGTCGGGATCGACCCCTTGCACGGATCGGTGATCAGGCGAGTCTCATAGACTCGCCGATCACAGAGCGCGCCACGCGCGCCCCTCAGGGGGCGCGCAGGGCGCTCGTGCACGGGACTACGTCTATTGACGTCGTCCCGGAAAAGGAGATCCACGCTGTAGCCGTCATTTGGCTATAGCGCGGATCTCAAGTGGTTAAGGGAACATCGCTCTCATTTTCCAAGCAGGAAACAATTTCTATGTTTCATAACGTTATAAGGAAAGGAAACTGACAATTGCGCGGTCGTGTGACGTGGCTCCCAAAGAAAATTGACATCCTTTTTTTCCCACAAATAGAGCTTTCTTTTGGTGGTATTTGATCACCTCTGCGGTTTTTATTTTTTGTGCTATAAACCAAAAAAGAGCGACAATTTTGAAAAAAACGCATTATTTTTTACTTTTTGCCATAATAAATATCTCCAAAAAATATATAAAAAAACTTTTTTTTTCCTCAGTTAAGGCCGATAGGTATTCCACATATTTTTGGTAAAAAAAATTGCAATAAGCGATTATTGATTGGTTTGCGCAAAATTTATAGCGTTTACAAAATAGGGGATAGTTTTATGCCATTTTTATTAATATTTGTTTTTTTTTACTTGTAATGGCGGCGATCAGCGATTTTTATTGTGACTGCAACATTATGGCGGACACATCGGACATTTTTGACACATTTTTGGGACCATTGTCATTTATACAGCAATCACTGCTATATAAATGCAGTGATTCCTGTGTAAATGACACTGGCAGTGAAGGGGTTAACCAGGGGGGGGCAGTGTAGGGGTTAAGTGTGTCCTAGGGGCGTGTTACTAACTGTGGGGGGTTGGGCTGTGTGCTAGTGAATACTGATCTCTGCTCCAGTCACAGGGAGCAGAGATCAGTGTCACTTGTTGCTAGGCAGAACGGGGACATGCTGTTTACAACGGCATCTCCCCGTTCTCCTTCCCTGTGAGACGATCGCGGGTATCCCCATGGCGATTGAGTCCACGGGACCCGCAACCGGACTCACGGGGGTCACGCACGTGCGCCGCCGGCAGCACGCACGCACGCAGTGGCAGGGCGGCAAATTCAACTGGACGTACCTGTACGCCAGTTTGCCTGCCCGTGCCATTCTGCCTTTCTGCCGACGTACATTGTCGTGCGCTGGTCGGGAACTGGTTAAAAGTGCAATCAAAGGATCTGGGAGGATGGACACTGCGAATAACGTTGAAATCATATGAAATATGTCTTCCCAAAATCATTGGACAGTGGGGAGGTCCACCATATATGGAAATGTGACCCAGGTTCAGTGCAGCCTCGAAAACAAAAAGAGGAATAATTGGGAGCAAATTTCGCAATTCTGGTAGGAACTAAGCACTGACGTATAAGTACTTTGTAGTTAGTTTCTAAAGCAGCTATGTTTTGAGAGAAAGATTTTGTAGTTTTCCAAATCTTGTCTGACTTTGTAGTATCTAATGTGCGATAATTCTGCTTTAAACCACAGCTAATTCAGGCACTTCCTGTTATAGGGTGACAACACTCTGGGCTTGTCTCCCAGTTATTCCCATGTTGTCAAACTACACCATGCAGTTGATTTACTAAAGGAATAAGCCCTGGTTCACACATCGGTGTGACTTGTCATGTGATCTGACCGTTTCAAATCGCTTGACAAGTCACACCCCATTGTCGGTAATGGAACCATTCAAATTGCCACGACTCATATCGTAGCAACTTTGAAAAAGGTTCCTGCACTACTTTTTCCGATTTCATTGAGACTTCTATTAAATGAGGTCGCAAGCTGCAATGAAATCGGAACGTAAAAATCGCAGTGATCTGTGGCTCAAAGTCATACTGCTCAAACCTGCTCATTTAGACCCTTTCACACTGAGGCAGTTTTCAGCCATTTTAGCACTAGAAATAGCACCTGAAAATCGCCTGAAAACTGCCTCCCATTCATTTGCATGAGTGCTTTCACACTGCGGCGGCGCGCTTGCGGGACGTTAGAAAAAGCATCTTTGGGGTGGGTTTAGAGCGCTGTGAAAAGCGCTCCAAAAACACCCCTGCCCATTGAAATGAATAGGCAGTGCTTCCGAAGCGCCTTAAAAGCGATTCGAAAGTGCTGCACAACGTGTGTTCTTTGGATTTTTTTAAGGTCACGTTTTCACGTTACCCTAAAAAAAAACGCCCCGTTAGCGCCGTAAAAAACACTGCTAAAGCACCGTAAAAACAACGGCGCTTAAGTGCTGTTTTAGCGGCGCTCAGTGTGAAAGGGGTCTTAGCAAAGGGAAATATTCATGCCGTTTAACCCCTTCAAGACCGGGCCTATTTCTGCCATTTGTTGTTTACAATTTAAAATCTGTATTTTTTGCTAGAAAATTACTTAGAATCCCCAAACATTTTATATATTTTAGCAGAGATCCTAGAGAATAAAATAGCGGTCGTTGCAATATTTTACGTCACACTGTGTTTGCGCAGTGGTCTTTCAATCACAATTGTTTTGGAAAAAAATATGCTTCAATTCATTTTAAAAAAAAGCTTTACAGTAAAGTTAGGCCAATTTTTTTGTATCTGATGAAAGATGATGTTACACCGAGTAAATAGAAACCTAACCTGTCACACTTTAAAATTGCGCACAGTCGTGGAATGGCGACAAACTACGGTACCTAAAAATCTCCATAGGCGACGCTTTAAACTTGGGTCTTAGGCTAGAATTATTGCTCTCACTCTAACGATTGCGATGATAACTCACATGTGTGATTTGAACATACCTCCCAACTTTTTGAGATGGGAACGAGGGACACCTATTAGCAAAAGTTTGTTGGCATAGGGCACACCCCTTGCCACGCCCTCTTAAAGGAGAGTTCTAGAAAGAAAATTGATTAGTTATGCACAAATGCTTTTTTTTTAACATTATTATTTCCTTATATTGGTTTTTAAAATTTACAAATGCAATAATTTAGAAACTGAAAGAAAGGTTTAGCACCGGGGAACACTTTTGATAGATAAGTAGTGCATTTTATATACAACTATAGAGATCAGACCAAAATGAGGGACAAATGAGGAGGAATGAGGGACAGAGGGACATTGCTTCAAATCAGGGATAGTCCTTCCAAATCAGGGATAGTTGGAAGCTATGAATTTGAACACTGTTTACATTTGTGGGTGTGACTTACGTAGGCAGTTTCTTTGGCGCCTGAGCATGGAGACATGGGGAGGTTTACATTTTTTATATTTTTTTTATATTTATTTATTTTATTTATAAAATAAAAAAAAAAACAATTTCTGATCACTGTTGTTGCTGTCACAAGGAATGTAAACATCCCCTGTGACAGTAATAGGCAGTGAAAGGCACTCTTTATGGAGGGATCTGGGGTCTAAAAGACCCCAAACCCCTCCTCTGCACTTGAAAGTATTCAAAACGCCAAGATCTGCATTTTTGAATACCATAATTTTTAAAAAGCAAACGCCATTGGCTGCCGTGTAAACCGGAAGTGACGTTGCTTCAAGTTTTCTACATTGGAGACCCCATCAAAGCCGAATCTGGCTTTGTTCGGGACTCTGACCAGCCTGTGGGATGGGAGACCCCGGGCAGAGAGGCGGAAGGCGGGGACATCCCCTTCCACTGCTTGTGATAACAACTGCTCAGCCGCATCGGTTGTTATTACAAAAAAGCCGACCATCGGCTCCAAAAAACAGTATCGGGGTGATGCCTGCAGCTGTAGGCCTTACCCCGGTAAAACCACTTCAGCAAAATTACGTACAGGCACGTACATAAGTGGTTAGTAAATAAGGGTAATTTGTGTTTTCAATCAACCAATCACATGCTAGCAGAAATCATTTTTATAATTTCCCTTGCACATGAATGAGTATTTAAAATGAACACAAGTTCAACGTATTTACTAACGTTCACTTTGCTAAGTGAACAGCCTCTATGTCTTCAGCAAATCAACCCCATCATTGCATACCTCCCATCTCAAAAAGATGAAATGAAGGACCCCTATCAGCAAAAGTATGCAGGTATAGGACCCTGCCACACCCCCTTAAAAAAAAATTGTGCAAAAAAAGAAAAACAACAACAAGATTGGTTAAACTCACAAATGCTTTTTTTTACCACTACTATTCCTTTATATTGGCTTTTGGAATTTACAAATGCAACAATTTAGAAGTAAGATTAAATGTTTAGAACTGGAGAACACTTTTTGATAGCTAAAAAGTGAATTTTATATACAACTATATAGATCAGATCAAAATGAGGGACAAATGAGGAGGAATGAGGGACAGAGGGACATTGCTCCAAATCAGGGACAGTTAGGAGCTATGTCATTGCTAATAAGGTATGAAGAAAATCTACAATATCCATATATTTAAAGTGTAAGTTCACCTTTTCGGGAAAAAAAAATATTAACGGCTGAGCTGCTGAACTGCACTCTCTGTCCACCCCCCCCCCCTACTTACCTTCATAAGTCATGAACTGTTAGTGCCCAAACAGCCGGTGCAGCGCTCTTCTTCCCCTTCCCTCCATAGGGTTTCTGGGACGGTTCAGAGTGATTCTGATTGGTCAAAGTGGTCACTTGCTGGCACTAACCAATCAGAATCGCTCTGATCTGTCCTAAGACCCAAGGAAATAATGAAAAAAAGCAGCGATTTCAAATCCCAGGACCACCGTACTGGTTGCCTGGGCACTGACAGTTCATCACCCACGGAGGTAAGTACAGTGGGGACCAGGTGGATGGGAAGGTGTAGAGTGTAAGTTCACCTTTCATTTTTTTTGAACATGTGAACTTACACTTTAAATATATGGATTGTGTAGATTGTTTTCTTACATCATTTACTGAAGATGTAGATTGCAGAGCGCAAAAACCTCTGCGGCTCCCCAAGATACCCAGAAGCCCTTAACGCCAGGCCTGCCCAGGGGGCAGTTGTCGCCAGGTGGCTCAAAGTGACCCAGTTCTGGCAAGACCACTGCCAAAAAACAGCAGATTCAGTCTGCAGTGGCACAAAGCCATTGGTTGTTCAAACGGCAGCCTCAAGAATCACCTCAAGAGGCTGAATCAATTTATCCGGATAGACTCAAGATGGAGTCTCTCCATACCATAATCCAGGTTATTCAACCAGGAGACTGGAGGATTTCAGTGGACTTGCAATATGCCTACCAGCATGTCCTGATCCTTCAGTCATACCAGCAGTTCCTCAGATTTGATGATGCTGATCCTGATGATCAGTGCTGCCAATCAGTGCCCATCAGTGATACTTGTCGGTGCCACCTATCAATGCCCAGTGATAGACGGCACTGGGCAGGAAGGGGTTGAAAGTGCCCAGTTGACAAATGGTTGAGGCCTCATTTAGCAGGGCACACTGTCTGCTTTCGGGGGCCACTCTCCTGCCCCTGTCAAATTGGGACTAGCGGCTGTGTCTGTACAGCCACTACATCCCCATAGACCAGTGATGGCGAACCTTGGCACTCCAGATGTTTTGAAACTACATTTCCCATGATGCTCAACTATACTGCAGAGTGCATGAGCATCATGGGAAATGTAGTTCCAAAACATCTGGGGTGCCAAGGTTCGCCATCACTGCCATAGACTAAGGCTGGTTACACATGGGCTGAAAATGGTCAGTTCGGCAGGAACCAGCCGAAATTCAGCTTGTGTGTAGTCCTATGACCAGCATCCGATCAGCGCTAGCAGGGGGGTGGGGTGTTAGCACGCTGATCTCTCCCCCTTTTTTTTTTTTCATTCAGCCAGCTGGGTTGAGCGAAAAAAAAATACAAAATAAATACTAAATAACATGGGTTCCCTCCAGCCGCATAAATAAATGGCCCATTCACTCTGTATGGGCCACAGCACCTATGTGAGTGAGGTCTAAAAAGGAAAGCCTTATTAACATATAACACTGAATTTTCCTATAGTTCGGGGTTCTGCTCTAGTACAGTGCCTTGCGAAAGTATTCGGCCCCCTTGAACTTTTCAACCTTTTGCCACATTTCAGGCTTCAAACATAAATATATAACATTTAAATTTTTTGTGAAGAATCACCAACAAGTGGGACACAATTGTGAAGTGGAACGAAATCTATTGGATTTTTGAAACTTTTTTAACTAATAAAAAAATGAGTGGGGCGTGCAAAATGATTCGGCCCCCTTGCGTTAATACTTTGTAGAGCCACCTTTTGCTGCAATTACAGCTGCAAGTCGCTTGGGGTATGTCTCTATCAGTTTTGCACATCGAGAGACTGAAATTCTTGCCCATTCTTCCTTGCAAAACAGCTCGAGCTCAGTGAGGTTGGATGGAGAGCGTTTGTGAACAGCAGTTTTCAGCTCTTTCCACAGATTCTCGATTGGATTCAGGTCTGGACTTTGACTTGGCCATTCTAACACCTATAAACCATACGTTTATTTGTGAACCATTCCTTTGTAGATTTTGCTGTATGTTTGGGATCATTGTCTTGTTGGAAGATAAATCTCCGTCCCAGTTTCAGGTCTTTTGCAGACTCCAACAGGTTTTCATCCAGAATGGTCCTGTATCATCTTCCCTGTCCCTGCTGAAGAAAAGCAGGCCCAAACCATGATGCTGCCACCACCATGTGTGACAGTGGGGATGGTGTGTTGAGGGTGGTGAGCTGTGTTGCTTTTACGCCAAACATATCGTTTTGCATTGTGGGCAAAAAGTTCGATTTTGGTTTCATCTGACCAGAGCACCTTCTTCCACATGTTTGGTGTGTCTCCCAGGTGGCTTGTGGCAAACTTTAGACGAGACTTTTTATGGATATCTTTGAAAAATGGCTTTCTTCTTGCCACTCTTCCATAAAGGCCAGATTTGTGCAGTGTACGACTGAGTGTTGTCCTATGGACAGACTCTCCCACCTCAGCTGTAGTTCTCTGCAGTTCATCCAGAGTGATCATGGGCCTCTTGGCTGCATCTCTGATCAGTCTTCTCCTCGCCTGAGCTGCAAGTTCAGAGGGACGGCCAGGTCTTGGTAGATTTGCAGTGGTCTGATACTCCTTCCATTTCAAAATGATCGCTTGCACAGTGCTCCTTGGGATGTTTAAAGCTTGGGAAATCTTTTTGTATCCAAATCCGGCTTTAAACTTCTCCACAACAGTATTATGGACCTGCCTGGTGTGTTCCTTGGTCTTTCAACAGAACCCTGAGACTATCACAGAGCAGGTGCATTTATACAGAGACTTGATTACACACAGGTGGATTCTATTTATCACCATCAGTCATTTAGGACAACATTGGATCATTCAGAGATCCTCGCTGAACTTCTGGAGTGAGTTTGCTGCACTGAAAGTAAAGGGGCCGAATAATTTTGCACGCACCACTTTTCAGTTTTTTATTTGCTAAAAAAGTTTAAATTATCCAATAGATTTCCACTTCACAATTGTGTCCCACTTGTTGGTGATTCTTCACAAAAAATTAAAAATTTTTATTTTTATGTTTGAAGCCTGAAATGTGGCAAAAGGTTGAAAAGTTCAAGGGGGCCGAATACTTTCGCAAGGCACTGTATATAAATAAATGACATTGTTATTAGCTACACCTGACATCTGCAAATATCTACATTGTAACATTTAGTTTTTTTAATCATTTTTTTTTTACAATGTAACAAGCATTGATACTGTGCCACACTATGGTAGGGATATAAGGCCCATTCACACCTGAGTGATGCTACCACATCGTGTTTCTAGAGTGCCACCGTTTTTTTAAAAGTGGCACCCACATTTCAAAAATGAGTAAATAGGCTCATGTACCAAATGTTGGCACTGAGTCAGGCGAGTTTTGCGACACACGTTTTTGTGCCTTATGTCATGCAGGAAAAAGTGCAACTGCTTTAGGGGTGCTAGTAAGAAATAATGGCAATGCAAAACATGCCAGGCATTTTAGCTAGTTTTTTGCCCGTTGGCAGAAAAGTCCTGTTCACACCTAGGTGCAACAGAAATGAGCCTAAAAGCAGCTGAAAGTGGCTGCTCTACATAGACAGAGACGATGGCTGTGATAATGGGGGGAGATTTACTAAAACTAGAAGACTCAGAATCTGGTACAGCTGTGCATATAAACCAATCAGCTTCTAACTTCAGCTTGTTCATGTAAGCTTTGACAATAAAAACTGGAAGCTGATTGGTTTCTATGTAGAGCTGCACCAGATTTTGCACAGTTTTAGTAAATCAACTCCATTGACTTTTCATTTTATTTCAAGATCGTTTTCCTATCAAAATATTAACGTTATAAATGTAAAATGTATAAGAAAACTTTTTATTCTGCTTAAAAATAATTTTTTTTTAAATTAAACATAGCAACACCTCTATTAAAGGGGAAGTAAAGAAATATAAAATAAAAATACACCCTGCAAGGCAAAGGTATAATGAGCTAGTATGCTATGCATACTAGCTCATTATGAATTACTTACCTGAGATCGAAGCCCCTGCAGCGATCCTCGGTCACCACCTCCGTCCCTGCCATGATGAGTGACTTCCGGGTATGCGCATAATCACCATTAGAAACGGCACGCTCAGTGCGCCTGCGCCCAATGGCACGCTCAGTGCGCATGTGCCGTAGACATAGGTGCTGCTATTCTTGCAAATATCTCCTAAACCTTTTAGGTTTGGGAGATATTTATTGCACCTACAGGTAATCCTTAATCTAGGCTTACCTGTAGGTTAAAGCGGGAGTTCCGCCATATTTTTTTTTTCAAAGCCAGCAGCTACAAATACTGCAGCTGCTGACTTTTAAAATAATGACACCCACCCAGCTCGCCCGCGATGTCAGCACCCGAAGCCGATCTCTCGATCGTCTCTCGGGTGCTGCCGCCGCCATCTTGGGTATGGGAATCAGGAAGTGGAGCCTTGCGGCTTCATTTCCCGGTTCCCTACTGCGCATGCGCGAGTCGCGCTGATCAATAAGTATTCCCGCTGTCTCTGGGATCCGTGTGTTTCCCAGCAGACAGCGGGAGACCCGCAGGAAGTGGCGTAAATATCCGCAGATTCTGCGGATAGCTATGCCGGAAGTGGGTGCAAATACCTGTACTGTACAAGTATCTGCACCCCCTCCCCCCTGAAAGGTACCAATTGTGGCACCGGAGGGGGGGGGGTTCCAACGAGCGGAAGTTCCACTTTAGGGTGGAGCTCCGCTTTAAAGTGGTTGCAAGGGGTTTACAACCACTTTAATCATTTATTAACCACTTCAACCCCGGAAGGATTTAGCCCCCTTAATGACCAGGCCATTTTTTGCGATATGGCACTGCGTCACTTTAACTGACAATTGCAAGGTCATGCGACGTTGTACCCAAACAAAATGTATGTCCTTTTTTTCCCCATAAATAGAGCTTTCTTTTGGTGGTATTTGATCACCACAGCGGTTTTTATTTTTTGCGCTATAAACAAAAGAACAGCAACAATTTTGGAAAAAAAACAAACAATATTTTTTACTTTCTGCTATAAAAGCATAAATAAAATAAATAATAAAATAAAAATATGTGAAAAAAATCTAATTTCTTCATCAGTTTAGGCCAATTTGTATTCTGCTACATATTTTTGGTAAACAAAATCCCAAGTAATGGAAGTTGAATAGTTTGCACAAAAGATATAGCATCTACAAACTATGGGATAGATGGCGGTAATCAGTGATTTTTAGTGGGACTGTGACATTGCGGCGGATAAATTGAACACCAAGTGACACTTTTTGGGGACCAGTGACACCAATTCAGTGATCAGTGCTAAAAAAAAAAAAAATGCACTGTCACAGCATAAATTACACTGGCAGGAAAAGGGTTAACTGTGTTCCCTGGGAGTGTTTCCTAACTGTGTGGGGGATGATGACACTAGACAGAGAGAGGGAGAGAGATCTGTGTTATTGATTACTAGGAATCACAGATCTTTTTTTGTCTGTGACAGAACGATGGTCTGCCTTGACCGCCGTTCTGTCATTCCCAAGAACAATCGCGGGTGGCTGACGTGACGGCCATCGCGGCCGCCGCTAATGGCTCCCGCTGTGTCCAATCACAGCTGGAGTGGCTCGTCGGGCGTGCACGCCCCAGACCAGGGAGCCCGGACAATGTACAGGTACGTTGTTTCTTGCAGCCAGGCCGCCCTGCCGTAGTATATGTGCAGTGGGTGGTCTAGAACTGGTTAATATCTATTAATAAAAATTTTTTTTAAATTAAACACTCTATTAATATCTCAAATCTATTTTTTATTTCAGGAGACATTATTTCATTTTTATTATTATTTATATAATATCAATAGTTTGCACAGTGCTTTACTGAATAGAGGGAATAAGTACAGTTACAATACAATTCAATTATTTGGTGGACGTGAACTAAAATTAGACAATTTTGGTAAGAGATAATTCAGAAAATAAAAGCAAAAACAAAGGAGGAAGTCCAAGAAGCTCAGTGGGAGTGTTTATTCCACCGGATGAAAAGACCAATTAACCAATATCTGAAAACCTTGGTCCCCTCACTCCTGAATGCAGCCAAAAGTTTAATTCCCAGACATTGGCAAGATCCAGATAGCCCCACGCTGAGGAACTGGAGTAAGGCTGGGTTCACACTGCTGCGATGCGGGAACGCTGCAAATCCACTGCGGCTTCCCGCATCGCATGTCTCCCGGCGGCAGTTCACACTGCCCTATGCGAACTGCTGGGAGTGTCAATTAAAAGTTAATGACACCTCCAAATCAGTTTGCAAATCGCAGTGCGATCTGCAAACTCAGACAGGAATCGGATTGCATGGTGTGAACACACTTATGTGATCTGATTCTGCTGCGGACCAAAAAAAGGGTCCTGTACGAGTTTAGGCTGAATGCGATGCGAATTCAGCCATACTATCTGTATGTCTGAAATCGCATCGCACAGAGATCGCATGTGATTTGCACTGCAGTGCGGTGCGAATCCCATCCGATCTTGGACATCACAGCAGTGTGAACCGAGCCTAAAAGAGTAGATGATATCTATAATTTGGAGTACCTGCGATTTAGTGGAGAGGAGGGTTGGGCGGGATTTGAGAGAAAATGGAAGGACTGGCTCTCATTTAAGCTTACTTTGCAGTTTGCAGAGATGGTAGGAGCCTGATTGGTTTAGGAGCTGGTACCGAGATAGATGTAAGCGACATTAAATGTCGGCTCCAGAGCAGGAGAGGTGAGGGGAGAGGATAGTACGGGGGTGGGGGGAGGAGTTTTAAAAGCTTTGAGTACTGTCCGTGATACTTTTTTTTATTTGCACTAACATACAATTTTTCAGGACAAGCTTTTGGGGTATGTCTCCTTCTTCAAGGTCCAAGCAGTACCGCAGGACCTTGAAGAAGGGGACATACCCCGAAAGCTTGTCCTGAAAAATTGTATGTTAGTGCAAATAAAAAAAGTATCACGGACAGTACTCAATTTTCTCTGTCACAATTGCACTAATACGGCTACAATCGGATTGAAAGCTTTGAGGTCATTTGTATCTAGCGGTAGAGAAGAAAGTTTTCGGGTGATGAAATGTATGTTATTAAACTGTATTGGAACTTTTTTGTACTTAAATTTAACCACTTCAATACCGGGGCACTTATACACTTTCCTGCCCAGACCAATTTTCAGCTTTCAGAGCTGTCACACTTTGAATGGTTAATTGCGTGGTCATGCAACACTGTACCCAAACTCATTTTTTATCATTTTGTTCCCACAAATAGAGCTTTCTTTTGCTGGTATTTAATCTCCTCTGGGATTTTTATTTTCTGCTAAACAAATAAAAAAAGGCCGAAAAGTTTGAAAAGTTTATTTTTTTTGTTTCAGTTACAAAACTTTGTAAATAAGTATGTTTTCTCCTTCGCCGATGGGGCTGCACTGACGGGCACTGATAAGGCGGCACTGATGGGCACCAATGAGGTGGCACAAATAGGCACTGATAGGCAGCACGGATGGGCATGGCTAGGTGGAACAGATGGGTATGGATAGGTGGCACGGATGAGCATGAATAGTCGGCACGGATTTGCACTGATAGGGGGCATGGATGGGCACTGATAGGTGGCATTGTAGTGTAACGTGTTGTACTGATGGATGTCCATCAGTGCCAAACAATAATGCATGCCAATCAGTGATGCCCATTGTTGGCACTGATTGGTATCCATTGTGGGCACTGACTGGCATCCCTGGTGGTCTAGGGTGGCATACCTGGTGCTGGGCATCCCTGGGGATCTGGTGGTGTCCCTGGTGGTCCAGTGTGGGCATCCTTGGGGGGGCTGCACTGATAATCGATCAGCACAGACCCCCCCCTGTCAGAGGAGCAGCCGATCGGCTCTCCTCTACTCGCGTCTGACAGACGCGAGTGAGGAAAAGCCGATCACCGGCTCTTCCTATTTACACTGTGATCAGCCGTGATTGTACACGGCTGATCACGTGGTAAAGAGTCTCCGTCGGAAACTCTTTACCAAGATCGTAGATTCGGTGTGTCAGACTGACACCCCGCAACAATGATCACCACGAATTGTGCCCCCGGGGGCGTGCTGCGGCTTAATATCCTGAGGATGTCATATGACGCCCAGTCATGATATTGAAACCACTTTGCCACCGTCATTCTGCTATATGGCGGGCGGCAAGTGGTTAATAATAATAAAAGATATTGAAAAAAAAAATACCATTCAATATAAGAGGGTTAGGGAGGCCCTGTTTTTTTACAATCTAAAATGTTTACAATCTAAATTGGAGTGGCAAGTGAAACAATAGTGGTAACCATAAGGGTTGATCTGATAGAGAAAGTAGAAGTTCATATTTTTTAGATGGATGTGGGATTTTCTTCCCTGAAGAGACAAGTTTTTAGGGATCACCTAAAAGTGGACAGACTAGGGGTAGGGAGGTCCAGAAGATGGAAGGAGAGGATGAGGGAGCTAGAGAGGTCTTGGGAGGAGCAGAGTGATTGGTTTTGGTGATATTTCAAAAAGAGGTTGGTGAGTTGTAGATGGCTTTGTATGTTGCTAGTATTTTGCATTTTATTTGTCAGGCAATCGGAAGCCAGTGAATGGATTGGCAGAGAGGGATGGCAGCCACACATTGGTTTGGTAAGATGGGCAAGTCTGGCAGCACCAGTCATGATGGACTGAAGGGGAGATAGCCTTTGTTGAGGTAGGCTAACGAGGCAGGAGATGCAAAAGTCCAGGCAAGAAATAACCAAGGAAGGAGTGAGTAGCCTGATGATGTCTTCGATCAAGAAGGGGTGAATTTTGGGAATGTGGTGAAGGCAGCAAGATTTGGATAGTGAATGGATGTGATGATCACCACCAATGGTGGTGTTCTCCTCAATACACACCTCATAGAAAACCCATTGTTACCGGTGTTGAGTACTGAACTACACAAGCAATTTGAACCTGTTGCTACTCACTTGTAGAAAGTCACCTAGCTAAGCTAGAGCTACATGGGAGATTTTATGTAGTAGCATTCAGGGCCAAGTCAGGTTGAAGCAGAAGAGGAACACCTTGTTGAATGTATGCTATGAAGAATTGAGGCAGTTCTGAAGGCAAAAGGAACCACCTTGGGCTTACGTTATCCCCATACTTTCCACAGGGACAAATAGTAGCATATAAAATGCATGAAAATGCATCTAATGCAGAGCATAAAAACTTCAGAGGTATGAATGTAGCCCAAGGCAGCTGCCTCTTTTGCCCAGTGCTTAACTACATGCATTTTATGAAAATATTATTACATCTTCTGTATGAATACATCTAATGAGATAATTACTGCCATAAATCACACTAATAGAGTGTCAGATGTTCTGCTATGGCAGAAGAAGTACGATCAACAATTAATAAATATGACGCCATTTCCTTTTTTAATGTAAATGAACAGTCCTGTTAATCTCAATCATGTCTCCTTGTGTTCTTACACCATTTTTTTAAAGTACCAAAATGCCTTAATATTAAGAACACGGAACATTGGTGACTATCAAATAATCCTTGTTACCTAGCAACAAGAAGAGCTCTTCTTCTACAGAACAGACCATAGTGAACACTTACTAAGGTGGGTTCATGGAAATCGCCTGTCTATCAGAAATCCATTAGGTAGCCTCACAAAACCTTACATCCAGAGGTCGTATAGCTGTCTACATGATCATAATGTCTATTGCTGGTAATTAAAGGGCCGGCAAAACATCAAATTTAGAAGCTCCAAGTAAGATAACGATACGATTCATAAACATTTATTTAAAAGTTGTTACAACTGGGCAGAAAATGAGATGTTGGTTTGACCTCACATTCAGCTCTGATATACAGTCTGATGTTCTATGTTATCTGTCATTCGCTCTGTACATAATCACTCACTGGACACTTTATTAGGTACACTCTGCTAGTACCGGGTTGGACCTTCTTTTGCCTTCAGCACTGCCTTAATTCTTCATGGCATAGATTCAACAAGGTGTTGGAAACATTCCTCAGAGATTTTGGTCCATAGTGACATGATAGCATCACACAGTTCACACATCCATGATGTGAATCTCAAGTTCCTCCACATCCCAATGGTGCTCTATTGGACTGAGATCTGGTGACTGTGGAGGACATTGGAGTACAGGGAACTCATTGTCATGTTGAAGAAATCAGTTTAGGATGATTTAAGCTTTGTGACATGGAGCATTATCCTGATGGAAGGAGCCATCAGAAGATGGGGACACTGCAGTCATAAAGGGATGGACATGGTCAGCAACAATACTCAGGTAGGCCGTGGCATTTAAACGACCCTCAATTGGTACTAAGGGGCCCAAAGTGTGCCATAAAAAAAAATATCCCCCACACCATTACACCACCAGCCTGAACCGTTGATAAGGCAGGATGGATCCATGCTTTCATGTTGTTTGCTCCAAATTCTAAGCCTACCATGTGAATGTCACAGCTGAAATCAAGACTCATCAGATCAGACATTTTTGTAATCTTCTATTGTCCAATTTTGGTGAGCCTGTGTGAATTGTAGCCTCAGTTTCCCGTTCTTAACTGGCAGGAGTGGCATCAGGTGAGGTCTTCTGCTGCTGTAGCCCATCTGCTTCAAGGTTCAATGTGTTGTGCATTCAGAGATGGTATTCTGCATACCTTGGTTGTAATGAGTGGTTATTTGAGTTATTGTAAAAAAAAAGGGAAAGAAACACACATATATCTATCATCTCAAAGCAGTCTGCGCATTCTCCTCTGACATCAACAAGGCATTTTCATCCACGCAACTGGATATTTTCTCTATTTCAGACAATTCTCTCTAAACCCGAGAGATGGTTGTGGATGAAAATCCCAGTAGATCAGCAGTTTTTGAAATACTCAGACCAGCCCGTCTGGCACCAACAACCATGCCATGTTCAAAGTCACTTAACCACTACAATACAGGGCACTTTCGCCCCCTTCCTTCCCAGCCCAATTTTCAGCTTTCATCGCTCTAGAGCGCGGTCATGCTACACTGTACCCAAATGAAATTTTTATCATTTTGTTCGCACAAATAGAGCTTTATTTTGGTGGTATTTATTCACGACTCAGTTTTTTATTTTTTGCGATATAAGCGCAAAAAAGCGGAAATTTGGAAAAAAAACAATATTTTCTTTTTTCTATTTTAAAAGAAATCCAATAAAATCTAATTTTGTCATAAATTTAAGCCAAAATGTATTCTGCTACATGTTTTTGGTAAAAAAAATTCCGTTAAGTGTATAATAATTGGTTTGTGTGATCACGGACATATGTACGCAAATGATCATGTACATATGTGTGCAGATAATCATTGGGACATGTGATTTTAGTGGGACATATGTGGGGGACATGTTTTTATTATTAGGGACATGTGTTTTTATTATTTGGGGACATGTATGTTTTGGGGACATATGTGGGGACTGTGTTTATACTGTGTGGTGTGTTGTGTATTACACTAGACTGGTGATCAGTGAGTAAAAAGCTGTAAAAAACAGCTCATACTCACTGATCATCAGCCGGCTGCAGCGATCTGCTCTCCTCTCCTCAGCGATGACTTCTGTGTGAGGAGAGGAGGAGCCGATTGCCTAGCAACCGGCTGTTTGTTTACATCACATGACTGCCGTGATTGGACACGGCCATCATGTGATCAGGGGGGCTAATCAGAGAGCCCTCCTACCGATCTGAGATGCGCCGTGTCCGGGTGACACGGGCGCATCGGGATCGCGCCGCTGCGCGCGCGATCCCGCTCCTTCTGATGGACGTTCCTGAACGTCCTATCAGAAGTAGACGGCTCCCACCCGGCCGTATATGTGCATTGGCCGGGTGGGAAGTGGTTAAATCCCCTTTCTTCCCCATTCTGATGCTCGGTTTGAACTTCAGTAAGTCGTCTTCACCACGCCTAGGTGCCTAAAATGCATTGAGTTGCTGCCACTTGATTGGCCGATTATCAATTTGTGTTACTAAACAATTGAACAGGTGTACCTAATAAAGTGGCCAGTGAGTGTAAAGAAGCCTGTAGATCCGATAGTCTGGTCTTTTAAAAGGACCCCTTTGTGGAACAAAATAGAAAAATATACAGAAGATCCTTACACAAGACAGATTCATGGCGCCCATATTTGGAGCCAAATCCCTCAGTCCCTCTTACCTCCTCAGTTGTCCCTCATTTGGTCTGATGTACACTACTGTGCAAAAGTTTTAGGCAGGTGTGAAAAAATACTGTAAATTAAGAATGCTTTCACAAATAAAAGTATTAATAGTTTACTTTTATCGATTAACAAAATGGAAAGTGAATAACTAAAAATAAATTCAAATAAAATCAATTATTTGGTGTGACCACCCTTTGCCTTCAAATGACCATCAATTCTTCTAGGTACACTTGCACACAGTTCTTGAAGGAACTTGGCAGGTAGGTTGTTCCAAAATTTCAAATTTTGAGTCATCAGCCCAGAGCATTTTCATGCATAATTGAGTCGCTTAGCCTTGTTTCCACATTAGAGTTATGGCTTTGTGACCACAATACTTCCATAATGAACACTTCTTCTGGCCAGACTTCTCCGGACAGTAGATGGGTGTACCTGGATCCCACTGGTTTCCACCAGTTCTCTGCTGATGGCACTGGTGGGCATCTTCCAATGTTGAAGGGACGTAAGCATGATGTGTCATTCATCTGCTGCATTAAAGTATACGTAATTAAACATTCAGTTTAAAACAGAAATGAAAGGCAAAACGTGTATAGATAAAAAAAAAAAATATATGAATGCCCTTTCCCCCCTTTCATATTCCCTCTGTTCTCAGCTGCATAAAAACTAGGGGAGGAGAAACAGCAGCACACTAAACATCCCAGTGAATGGCTGCGGGGTGGGGTGGGGGGGGGGGTGTCAGGAAAGGTCTGAACATTGGAGGAGAGCACAATGAGTCCCCAGCAATGCTGGAGAACTGACCACGATGTGTTCTCCTGCTTAGTGTGGTCAGTATTTAATGGGAAAGCTGAGGGACTGGCAGGAACACCAAAGATTTCACACGAAAGAAACCAAACAAGGAGAACAGGATACTTTTTTTCATACTAGTACATGGTACAGCAGGCAAATATCAGGAATATGAATTGTTGGGTTTACATAGTCTTTAAAGTTTGGTGGTTCTTCTGTTCTGGGTCAAATAAGAGTAAACAGTTCCCCTGATGGCCCCACCATTGAGACTGGAGGATCAACCATATCAATTTATTATCACATGCACCTCAGAAAGGAAGACCAGTGATCAGTGAATGTGTTTTTGCTGTCCTGTACTTTAGACAGCAAGTGGCTCTGGTGAGTTTGCACTTTGCTGATCATCCACACCTGGACTGTATATTGCACATAAGGAGATTTTCTTTAGTTTGTGGTTTAATCACTTGACCATTTTGGTAAAACACTTTATGCACTTTCTTCACCTTTTGATAGAGTAAACTGATATATTCTGTTAAAGTTTTATTTTAAGGCTATAAACTAGACAACAGAGAAAATACAATAAGTTTCTTAAAATGTGTTAAACAGTTAAACATTATATATATATATATATATATATATATATATATATATATACACATAAACACTACAATATAGTTAGACATATAGTTTTAACCATTTCTCCCCCGGAAGGATTTACCCCCTTAATGACCAGGCCATTTTTTTGCGATACAGCACTGTAACGAAACATCCCACACTCCGATTGAGTGCTTTCATCATATACCACTTCCTTCCAGTCTGAATATAGATATCAGATCTTCCAACCACTTGCAACCACAAACTAGGCAGTACTCGTATTGGCTGCTAAACATGAACTGTTTATTGAAACACATGTACACAGAGATACACTCGGGAGCTCCCAAGGCAGACACAAAAACAATAGAACAATGGAATTCGGCCACAACCTAACAGAGAACAAACCATAGTAATAGACATATATATATATATATATATATACACATACACACACATACAACATTCCAGTGTGGTTTTACAGTGAGTCCGATTAGTACAGATCAGACTGGGGTTCTCGGACACCTTGTGCCCCTAATAGACACAGGGTAAGTTAGACATAGGAGGTGCATGAGGAGCTGAAACAAGGGTTTCCCAACCTCTCCACGTGATTCTGGGTTCCAGGGGCCCCCCGCCCAAAGTGACTCCTGTCACAGGCACTGCATTTCTTTAACGGACAATTGCACGGTCGTGCGATGCTGTACCTGAATAAAATTGATGTCCTTTTTTTTCCCACAAATAAAGCTACCTTTTGGTGGTATTTGATCACCTGTACGGTTTTTATGTTTTGCTCTATAAACAAAAAGGACCGACAATTTTGAAAAAAAAAAAAATTACTTTCTGCTATAATACATATCTAAAAAAAAAAAAAATGTTAAATCGAATTTCTTCATCAGTTTAGGCCAATATGTATTCTGCTACATAATTTTGGT
The DNA here is from genome assembly GCF_037356315.1 of Lithobates pipiens. NCBI lineage: Eukaryota > Metazoa > Chordata > Amphibia > Anura > Ranidae > Lithobates > Lithobates pipiens. The sequence continues at coordinate 293,094,620 of NW_027507785.1, forward strand.
AAAAAAAAAAATCCCAATAAGCGTATATTGATTGGTTTGTGCAAAAGTTATAGCGTCTACAAACTAGGGGAAAGATTTATGGCATTTTTATTGTTTTTACTGGTAATGGCGGCAATCAGCGTTTTTTAGTGTCACTGCGACACTGCTGCGGACAAATTTGACACTGATCATTTTTGGGGATCAGTGACACCAATACAGTGATCAGTGCTATAAAAAAAAAAAAAAAAGCACTGATCACTGTATGAATTACACTGGCTGGGAAGGAGTTAACATCAGGGGCAATCAAAGGGTTAACTGTGTTCTCTGCATGTGTTTTCTAACTGTGTGAGGGACAGACTGACAGGAAAAACACAGATATCCACATTCCTGCTTACAAGGTCCTTCTTGATCCCCTTCAGTCGGGATTTCGCCCACAGCACTCCACAGAAACTGCCCTCCTAAAACTCAAACGACGTACTAACAGCCAAAACCCACGGTCATTATTCCGTACTCTTACTCTTGGACCTTTCCGCTGCCTTTGATACAGTTGACCACCCCCTCCTCTTCAAAAACCGTAATTTGCTTGGTCTCCATGGCTGCGCTCTCCATTGGTTCGAATCTTACCTATCTCACCTCACCTTCTATGCCATTTACAACTCCACTTTCTCTTCTCCAACTCCTCTTACCATTGGGGTCCCCCAAGGTTCTGTCCTTGGACCTCTACTATTCTCGATCTACACGTCCTCCCTGGGTCAGCTGATAGACTCCCATGGCTTCCACTACCATTTATGTGCTGATGACATCCAAATCTATCTCTCGCCCCTCAGCTCACCTTATCAATCTCCTCACACATCACTCATTTACTAACAGACATATCAGCCTGGATGTCAAACCACTTCCTCAAACTGAATCTATCTAAAACCGAGCTCTTAATATTTCCTCCCTCACGTGCCCCTTCCCCCGACTTCTCTGTCAAGATCAATGGCACATCTATCAGTCCATCCCCACATGCCAGGGTGCTAGGGGTAACCTTAGACTCTGAACTGTTCTTTCAGGCCTACATCCAATCCCTGTCCAAATCATGCCGCCTTAGCCTCCACAACATTTCTGGAATATGCCCCTTTTTAACTAATGACACCACCAAGCTTCTAATTCACTCCCTGGTTATCTCTCGCCTCGACTACTGCAACTCCCTCCTCATTGGATTACCTTTACATAGACTATCCCCCCTCCAGTCCATAATGAATGTCACAAGACTCACCCACCTTACCAACCATTCAGAGTACTCCACCCCTCTCTGTCAATCCCTCCGCTGGCTTCCACTCATCCAACAAATAAAATTCAAAGTACTAACAATAATTTACAAAGCCATCCATAACTCTGCCCCTAGTTACATCACTAACCTAGTCCCAAAATACCAACGAAGGCGGTCTCTTTGGTCCTCCGAAGGCCTCCTGCTCTCTAGCTCCCTTGTTACCTCCAGGATTTCTGCAGAGCTTCTCCCATCCTTTGGAATTCCCTACCCCAATCTGTCCTGTTATTTATCTCTGCCATGGACGGATCACCACGCCATCAAATTCAAAATCGCTACCAACATCACCAACGCAAAACGGAAACCTGTAACAACGCACTGGACCAGATCGCATAAAAAACTGTACTCCGAAGCCTTCAAAACCACTCTGTCCAAAAAGATATCTACAATAACCTTAAACCACTCTACGGAGGAAACACTCAACTCCCTGAACAAGGCATTACTGCAATCAGCAGACTCGGTAGCACCAAAACGCAGGGCACTCATCAGGAAGAAAAATGCTGGATGGTTTAATAGCTCCCTCTCCATACTAAAGCAAGAACGCAGAAGAGCGGAAAGAACATGGAGAAGAAATCCCACCGAGGAAAACCTATTTAACTACAAAGGTCTCACAGAGAATTATCGGAAAGCAATCTTCAATGCCAAAAAGGACCACTTCTCATATACAATCTCAACGGCCGCAAACCAACCACGGGAACTGTTTAAACTGGTTAATCAATCAATGAATCCGGTGTGCCTAGAACCCCCAGAAAGCGAATCCCAGGATTACTGTGACAAACTGTCGGATTTTTTCATTGATAAAGTCAAAACCATCAGGGAAACAATTTGTCAGAAGAAAACATCCAACCTCAGCCAGCAAATACATAAAGAGGATGTCTGCACCAACATACCGCAACCGCCAAAATTTTCACTATCCCCAATTACCGTAGACACCGCAAAAAACATCATTAATAAACTGCGTGACAGTACCTCACCTATTGACATCATCCCCACAAAACTACTGAAAGAATGCTCCGACATCGTGGCTCCAACCATAACCCACCTCATAAACCGATCATTCCACGAAGGGATTGTTCCCAGCATCCTCAAACAAGGCATCGTCAAACCTCTATTCAAGAAACCAAACCTGGACCCTCAGGATCCAAACAACCGTAGGCCAATTACAAGCCTCAACACCATTTCTAAGATCATGGAGAAAGCTGTAGTACATCAGCTACAACTTCACCTGGATACTCACAAACTCCTGGACCCGCTGCAATCAGGCTTCTGCCCGGGTCATGGAACAGAAACAGCTCTCCTCAAGATTTGGGATGACGCCCTCGAAGCAGCAGATGACGGAGAGCCGTGTCTCCTCATACTGCTAGACCTAAGTGCAGCGTTTGATACAGTAGATCACAATACTCTACTCGTCCGCCTCACAGAAGTAGCTGGAGTCCAAGACATAGATCTCCAATGGTTCGCGTCCTTCCTAGGAAATCGGTCACAGACAGTGAAACTAGGAAAATTCCTCTCCGAAACTCGGGCAGTCACCTGCGGAGTCCCTCAAGGCTCTCCGTTGTCACCCGTTCTCTTCAACATTTACATTCGCCCACTCCTTCAAATCATCAGATGCTGAGATCTCTGCTTCCACTCTTACGTCGACGACACGCAACTTTATTTCCGGATCAATGGAAAAAAAGATCACCAACAACAACTTGAAAACTGCCTCCAATCAATAGAGGACTGGATGACCACCAACTCCCTCCAGCTGAACGAATCAAAGACAGAGCTTCTTATCTTACACCCAAATCATAAGCCCGCAACCAAAACCTCCTGGTCTCCACCAACCGCCTTTGGGCAGACTATCTCCCCAAAGACCAAAGCGAAGAGTCTCGGGGTTATTTTAGACGCACAAATGTCAATGGATGCGCAAATAGGATCTTTAGTCAGTCGATCTCACCATCTGCTACGCATGCTTCGCAGACTCATCCCTTTTATCCCAAAGAATGACAAAGCAGTGGTAGTTGTAACAATCATTAATTCACGACTGGACTACGCAAACTCGCTTTACATAGGATTACCACAATATCAACTTGCGCGATTACAACTGATCCAAAACACGGTGGCAAGGCTGATAACAGGAAAAAAACCCTGAGAATCCATCTCTCCTTCACTGAGGAGCTTACATTGGCTAACCGTAAAAAATCGGATCACGTTCAAGACCCTTTGCCTCACCCACAAATGCGTGCATAGAGAAGCTCCGCAATACCTAATGGAGAAAATAAATCATTACACACCAAACCGCAGTCTTCGATCAGCCAACAAAAACCTCCTCCTCGTGCCCAAAGCCCGGTATAAATCCAAGGGTGATCGGAGATTCGCTGTCCAAGAGCCTCGGCTATGGAATGCTCTACCAATCAACATCCGCCAGGAAGAAAATCACCTGGCTTTTAGGAAAAAACTCAAGACCTTCCTCTTTTAGCAGATGATCAAAGCTCGCCACAGCGCCTAGAGGCGATTCAGTTCGCATTGTGCGCTATACAAGTATTTCATTCATTCATTCATTCATCCATCTTTAGAAGATCCCTGAAAACCCTTCTCTTTAAAGAAGCCTACCCTGCTTCTAACTAATACACTGTTTTACTTCCTCCAACAGCTCACCCCCCCCACAGCTATTACCTCTAGTATCAATTGACCCTTCCTTTTTAGATTGTAATCTCTAATGAGTAGGGCCCTCCGATTCCTCTTGTACAAAATTGTAATGTCTGCCTTCATTTTGTTAAGTGCTGTGCAAACTGTTGGTGCTATATAAATCCTGTATAAAAATAATAACAAGGTACAGAAGATCTGTGTACTCCCCTGTCAGAATGGGGATCTGTTTGTTTATATGTTTACACGTTTTGCCTCTCTGTGGAGCGATTGAGGGTGGCCGGCAGACATTGTGTCCGGACCTGCTGATTGGCTCTCCTTCCGTGCAGCTGGCGTGCACGTGCTCACACTATCTGATGCATGAAATCATGTACAGGTACATTGTTTTGTACAATAGAATTGCGCTGCCACAGTATATCTGTGGTGGGAGGTCTTCAAGTAATTAAGGCCCTGATCAAGGGGAGTGCCCCCCAAACTAAAATCTTTTTGTAAAAGCATGTGTGACACTCATTCTTTTAAAACTTTAGTATGTATCTATAAAGAATGTACTATTTAGGCTTCATGCACACAGACATTTAATAGCTCCCCTGTCCTTAAATGTAAAATGGTTGGTGTTTTTTACCATGCACATCCTCCAGTTAAAGTGAATGGCTAAATGCAGTTGTACGAACGTAAACGCTGATTGCTTCTGCATCACCGTTTACCTGCGCATATGGCATATTTTGCCAAATGTGAAGGTGAAAATATGCTGTATGTGCATGCTGGGTAAAATGGTGGTTTACGCTAGATTTTGGAGGAAGAAAGCACACTGAAGGCACAGGTGTGTGGTGGCTTAAAGAGGAGGTATGGGTGAAAAAAAATTTAAGTCAGCAGCTACAGTATTTGGCACTTACCTGTCCAGGGAGCCTGCGATGTCGGCACCCCAGTCAATCTTCGGATCAACTCCCGGGAACCAGGCAGAGAAGCTGGTTCCCTACTGCGCATGCGCGAAACGTACTGCTCTTTCTGATTGGCCCAGCTGCAGGGGAACCTCCCGGTAGATTGGGCTGCGGCCCGTCTCCTGAAATTAGGGAAGGGAACTTATCAAAAACAGATCTCCGTTCCCCCCTCCCCCCTGAAAGATGCCAAATGTGACACTGGATGGGGGTGGGGAGAAAGTGTATAATTAAAAGTTCCATTAAAGTGGGTGGAACTCCACTTTAATATGAGAGCCAGAGATAGAGCTCAGAGCCTCACCCTCCCAAATGGGGGTCAGTGTCTGTAGGGGAAATAAGGGTACATGTGTGCACCATGGTGTCCAGGTTGGGACAGAGGAAGGTCCGAGCCTAAGAGAGAGTCCACGAGGGACAAAGAACAGCTAGGAAGTTGTAAGGAAGACGCAGAGCTGAGGCGCAGAGTTTGTGCATATACACTGGGACGTGTTTCATGGTCAATAGGATGTCAGGGCTGAGCTCAGCCTTTCTTTCTCTGAGCTGGCCGCTCAGCTGTTGGCTAATTGCCAGCTCCTATTTCTCCACAGGTACCCAGCTGTTGATGATATCCTGCTCGTTAGTCCTGCCTACTTAAGCCGCCCAGCCCAGAGGATTTCTGCCTTTACCTTAGTCAACATCACAGAGAGACTCTCCTGCATTCCTGTTAAAAGATTTGCTTGGCTGACATCCCTTCTGGGTCCAGATCCTGCTTGCTGTTTTACTACGCTCATCTCTGGCTTCCTGACATCTGGCTTGTCTGACTATCTGTTCCGGTTCCTGAATTTTGGCTATGTTTTTACTACATTTGTTCTATTTACTTTTATTATTAAACAAGTGTGACTTAACTGTACTTTTGTCTTGGTCTGATTTCATGGTTTCTGACAGTAGGTGAAGCCCATGATTTCAGAAGATACAGTCAATCCACTTGTTGGTAATATTTTTTCCAGATTGGATGAGCAAGATCACTGCATGGATCAGTTTGCCATGGCATTACAAACTCTCCTGAGTCACATGGCTTACCTGGAATCTCCCACTGTTGCTGTTCCAGTTCAACTTGAGTTGCAGGCCGTCCCTGCTGCTGCGCCAGTCTCTGTGCAGGCATCCGCCTTGAGTATTACCTCTATAAGAGGTATGTCTGGTTCTGCTCCACTTACCCAGCAATTTGGGGGTGATCCAGTTCAATGCAGAGGGTTTCTCAATCAGGTTGAGATATACTTTGAGATGCTGCCTCAGGTGTTTCCCACGGACAGAAGCAAAATAAGTTTCCTGATATCTTTGCTTTCTGAAAGAGCCTTGGCCTAGGCAAACCCTCTATGAGAGATGCAAAAACCTGTTGTCTTGAGTTACCCTGTGTTTGTGGCCTTCTTTAAAAAGGTATTTGAAGTTCCCGCATGCTCCGCTTTTGGTGCCAAGTGCCTCATGTCCATCAGAGTACGAGAACCGTTGCTGACTACGCCATTGAATTCCATACTCTGGCAGCAGAGGTTGATGGAACAATGAGGCCCACGTGGCTTCTTTTTTCCTCATGGTCTCTCGGATTCCATCAAGTATGAGATAGCAGCCCGAGATATACCCACTGAGCTGGAGAGGTTGATCACGTTTGCCATCCTCATTGACTCCAGCCTCAGAGAAAGACTCTTTTATGGAGCGCTTGCGGAAGCCTCCTGTATGTTTGCCTCCAAGCTTTGCAGTCCCACCCGTGCCTCCCTCCCCTCCCATGCCTCCTGGTACCAAGTCGGTCAGTGAAGCTGAACCCATGCACTTGGGCTTCAAGTGTCTCTCTGTGGATGAGAGAACCTTTAGGAGTAGGGAGAGATTGTGCCTTTATTGTGGTCAGGCAGGTCACTTTTTGAAGTCTTGTCTTACCCTTCCAGGGAACGCCCGAACTTTAAGGTCCTTTCACAGACAGACCTTAGGTGTCGTTTCGTTCCCAGTTATACAGAAGGATAAGCCCCTGGTTTCGTTCACCCTTTCTTGGGTTGAGTCGTCCATCGAGGTACAGGCTGCTGGCCACCCTGGGAAGAATCAACTCTTTTGGGCCTTTTTCCAACAATTCTGGTGGCCTAGTCTACATGCTGATGTAACCGCCTTCGTAGCTGCCTGTTCCGTGTGTGCTCAAAGTAAGACTCTACGACATCTTCCAGTAGGCCTCCTACAACCCATACCCAATGGAGAGAGTCCCTGGACCCGTCTGTCTATGGATTTCATTGTGGAGTTACCCAACTCCCAGGGCAACACAGTTATCCTTATGGTGGTTGACCGGTTCTCAAAAATGTTTCATTGTATTCCACTTAAGAAGTTGTCCACTTGTAAAGAACTGGCTTCCATTTTTGCTCGGGAGATCTTTTGCTTACATGGGCTAACTAAGGTGATTGTTTCGGACGGGGTAGTCAGTTTGTGTCCTGGCGAGCCTTGTGTGCACAGTTGGGAATTCAGCTTGCTTTTTCCTCTGCGTATCACCTGAAGTCTAATGGAGCCGCAGAACGAGCCAATCAGTTCTTGGAGCAATTCCTACATTGCTATATTTCTGACCATCATAACAACTGGTCAGACCTATTACCGTGGGCGGAGTTTGCTTACAATAGTGCCTTGAATTCTGCATCCCGATTGTCCCCATTTATGGCGAACTATGGTTGACAACCTTCCATGTTGCCTGACTCATTTGTTCCGCAGTATTCCTGCGTTAGAAGAGCATCTCCGTGGTCTTCGTTCCACTTGGGCACAAGTCCAGGAGGCTTTGCGACATTCTAATGATAGGTACAGACTCCATGCTGACCGCAGACGCCTGCCTGCGCCTTCCTACCAGGTTGGGGACAGGGTCTGGCTGTCATCTCGTAACCTCCGACTTCATGTTCCCTCACTGAAGTTTGCACTTCGGTTTATTGGGCCTTTCCGTATTCTTCGCAGGATTAACCCAGTGGCTTACGCATTAGACCTTCCTTCTAATGTGCGTATTTTAAATGTATTTTATGTCTCCTTATTAAAACCTTTGGTCTGCAACCGCTTTACCTCCTCGGTGCCATGTCCTCACCCTATACAGGTTGAGAACCATGAGGAGTATGAAGTACAGTCCATGGTTGATTCCCATAGGTGCATACAGTACCTTGTGCATTGGAAGGGGTACGGTCCGGAGGAACGCTCTTGGGTCTCATCTCCTCGGATATACATGCCCCTGTCCTCCTCTGTGATTTCCATAAACATTTTCCCCTCAAGCCTAGTGGTCCTCCGAGGGGGGGGGGGGTTGTTGAGGATGGGGTACTGTCAGGGCTGGGCTCAGCCCTTCCTTCTCTGAGCTGGCTGCTCAGCTGTCGGCTAATTGCCAGCTCCTATCTCTCCACGGGTACCCAGCTATTAATGATATCCTGCTTGTCAGTCCTGCCTACTTAAGCTGTCCAGCCCAGAGGATCTCTGCCTCAACATCACAGAGACACTCTCCTGCGTTCCTGTTAAAAGCCTTGCTTGGCTCTACTCCGGCACTCTGACGTATGGCTTGTCTGACTATCCATTCCGGTTCCTGAACTCTGGCTACGCTTTGACTACGTTTGTTCTATTTACTTTTATTATTAAACAAATGTGACTTAGGCTCGGTTCACACAGGGGGCGATGCGAGGCGACACGACTTGCCTCGCCGCGACCTGCCGCGACCTCAGCGGCGACTTGCAAATGACTTCTGTATAGAAGTCAATGCAAGTCTCCCCGAGGTCGAGTCGCTCCTCTTAGAACGGTTCCATTGTACAGAACGGGGGCGACTTGTCAGGTCGCGGCACGGCAAGTCGTGTCGCCCCCTGTGTGAACCGGCCCTTAACTGTACTTCTGTCTCGGTATGATTTCATGGTTTCTGACAGAGGACCACAACGGTACTAAAGTTCAGGAGGGACCCTGAAGAGGTACTTGGAGTAAAGCTCCCACTGCATGGTAACACATACCTGTATGAGTTTTGATGTTCATTTAAATAAAAGTGGGCAGGTAAGCCCTGAAAATGATATCTGGCATGAAATAAACTTACTGTTTCGGCACTACCATTGAGTTAAGAAACCCCAATGTGTCACAGTGGGTAAGCTCTCATTGGTGGCTGCACACAGCGCTTGCCGCTCCCTGGGCACAGGAGAGTGCAAAGGATTTTATCCTTGGGGTTATACGTCAGTGGTATCCAAAGGAGATATATGTCCATGTTTATGAAGCCTTACATTAAAGCGGAGTTCCACTTTTCGGAATGCTACAGATATCTTGCTCCCACTTCCATGCATAGATACGAGCGCCACCCGCGGGTATCTACAGATGTGATAATGCAATAAAAATTGGCTTGGACGATACCTTTTCGATCCATGGTGTGCTGGCCAATTTCTCCATTGTGACTTTCTGAACTAGTTCCCAGCTAGTTCTTGCTGCAGCACCCACATTTTTTAGAGCTTATCCTGGAACATGTGTGATGGGAATATGGAGTATTACAACATGTAAACAAGGCCAATTTTTTTTTTTTTCACAAAATTTTTGTTTCAATTAAGGTTGTTTTTTTTTAATTTATATATTCAAAAACCTAAATAAAACAGAGCTTACAATTAAGTTTATAATAGACAAAGTTCCACTATAAAAAAAAACAAAAAAAAAAAAACAGTTACATATATTCAAGTTACAATGTATAATTAGTGATTACAATGAGTATACTTTACCGAAATACTGTAAAAAACTAAAAAACAAAACAATGTTTTACCACAATACTTAGTAGGATAAAGAAATCGAATAAAAAATTGTATAGTCATATATTACACAATTGCAAAGGAGGATATACAGTGGGGACGGAAAGTATTCAGACCCCCTTACATTCTTTACTCTTTGTTATATTCCATCCATTTGCTAAAATCATTTAAGTTAATTTTTTTCCTCATTAATGTACACACAGCACCCCATATTGACAGAAAAACACAGAAATGTTGACATCTTTGCAAATTTATTAAAAAAGAAAAACTGAAATATCACATGGTCCTAAGTATTCAGACCCTTTGCTCAGTATTTAGTAGAAGCACCCTTTTGATCTAATACAGCCATGAGTCTTTTTTTGGAAAGATGCAACAAGTTTTTCACACCTGGATTTGGGGATCCTCTGCCATTCCTCCTTGCAAATCCTCTCCAGTTCTGTCAGGTTGGATGGTAAACGTTGGTGGACAGCCATTTTTAGGTCTCTCCAGAGATGCTCAATTGGGTTTAAGTCAGGGCTCTGGCTGGGCCATTCAAGAACAGTCACGGAGTTGTTGTGAAGCCACTCCTTTGTTACTTTAGCTGTGTGCTTAGTGTCATGGTCTTGTTGGAAGGTAAACCTTTGGCCCAGAGCACTCTGGAGAAGGTTTTCGTCCAGGATATCCTTGTACTTGGCAACGTTCATCTTTCTCTCGATTGCAACCAGTTGCCCTGTCCCTGCAGCTGAAATACACCCCACACCATGATGCTGCCACCACCATGCTTCGCTGTTGGGACTGTATTGGACAGGTGATGAGCAGTGCCTGGTTTTCTCCACACATACCGCTTAGAATTAAGGCCAAAAAGTTCTATATTGGTCTCATCAGACCAGAGAATCTTATTTCTCACCATCTTGGAGTCCTTCAGGTGTTTTTTTTTTATAGCGAACTCCATGCAGGCTTTAATGTGTCTTGCACTGAGGAGAGGCTTCCATCGGGCCACTCTGCCATAAAGCCCCGACTGGTGGAGGGCTGCAGTGATGGTTAATTTTCTACAACTTTCTCCCATCTCCCGACTGCATCTCTGGAGCTCAGTAATCTTTGGGTTCTTCTTTACCTCTCTCACCAAGGCTCTTCTCCCCCGATAGCTCAGTTTGGCCAGACAGTCAGCTCTAGGAAGGGTTCTGGTCGTCCCAAATGTCTTCCATTTAAGGATTATGGAGGCCACTGTTCTCTTAGGAACCTTAAGTGCAGCAGACTTTTTTTGTAACCCTGGCCACATCTGTGCCTTGCCACAATTCTGTCTCTGGGCTCTTCAGGCAGTTCCTTTTGACCTCATGATTCTCATTTGCTCTGACATGCACTGTGAGCTGTAAGGTCTTATATAGACAGGTGTGTGGCTTTCCTATTCAAGTCCAATCAGTATAATCAAACATAGCTGAGCTCAAATGAAGGTGTAGAACCATCTCAAGGATGATCAGAAGAAATGGACAGAACCGGAGTTAAATGTGAGTGTCACTGCAAAGGGTCTGAATACTTAGGACCATGTGATATTTCAGTTTTTCTTTTTTAATAAATCTGCAAATATTTCAACAATTCTGTGTGTTTCTGTCAATATGGGGTGCTATGTGTACATTAATGAGGAAAAATATTGAACTTAAATGATGGAATGTTTGTTCAGTGCACCATCTAGATATGCAAGTGCGCTGTATAAAAACATATAGAATATATATGAATTCACATTTCTGGTCTTATCTTCCAATATATGTTATTTATTCCTTGAATAGAACATTCTTTTGCAAGGTACTCACCCCTGAGGAAGGAGATGTGGGTGCTCCGAAAAGCGTAGGGTGTAAAAGTATCATACATCATTGTACTGTACAATTGTTGGGGACTACTCTGTCTAAAGCATTCATTTTGTTTTATGTTTTTATGATATTTACAAATTTAATAAACTCTTTATATACTTTATATATTTCTACTCATTGTACGTTCCTCAAAAGTCCACCACTAGGGATCTTTCTGCTTTTTGATCCAGGCATAGTGGACTGCATTTGGATGCCCCTGCACTGTTGAGGCTGCATGTGATAGGCACTAATAAGCTGCATTTGGTGGGCACTAATTAGGCTGCATTTGATGGGCACTGGTGAGGCTGCATTGATCTCTTGCACCTGAAAGGTCATCCGTGACACAACCCCGCCAGGCCAGTCTGAGGGAGGGGGGGGGGTCAGTGATGTAAGGGGGCACTGATATAAATGTTTCCCCATTATATCAGTGATCCACTCCTTACCTTAGTGTATTCTTTCTGCAGAAGGTGGTCTCTGGTCACCAGTCTCCCCCATATTCCCAAACTTCCTGGGTCCCCCTTGATGATTGCTCCACTGTTAACCGGAAGTTGCTTTCATATCTGTCTAATCTATTTATAATACACTCTTCAAATGTGCTTTAAAATGCACGGTTTTCCCTTTTATGAATAAGAAAATAATGACATTATGCTTTTGGGCTGGTATAATAATGCTATGGGGATGGTATGAAATGATTGGCAATTGGCAGTGGGGTCCAGATGGGTGGCCATCTGGACCCCCCAAAAAAAACTTTATTTAAAACAAGTGCCTTTCAGGGTTGCCAACCTCCTGCGGAATTTTTTTACTGATAACATTGAAATTTTACTGGTGGATCACATTTTTTTACTGGTAACCCGAGAAATTACAGAACTCCTAGAAAACGAACAGTGAATATTTTGAACAGTATAAACATGATATGGAAACAATGACAATACCTATAACAAAGTAATTTGCTTGATTTACACTTAAAAAGTCAAACACAGCATGAAATTATCAGCCCCTGATATTTGCAAAAAAAAAAGTCAGTAAATTTACTGGCGGTTGGCAACCCTGGTGCCTTTATTATAACACATAGCCATTTGCATGCACAATGCACACAGGAACCTGTGCTTTATCCGCACATTGGCGTGAATGTGCACTTAAGCTAGCTAGGCTCACACTATTTAATATTCTGTAAAGTGATTCTCAGTGGATCGCTTATCAGAGTGCAACTAAACAGCCATTGTCAGGTTTTCAGGAGGCAATCCTGCTACCTTCCAAATGCCTGTTTTTTTTTTTTTGGGCTGCACGACAATTAATAAAGGGGCTAATTAATTAAAGGGGCTAGTTGTACTGTAACTGCGAGCTAAACCCTACTGACTTAAATGGCTGAGTTTGATGGGCAGTGCTCCCTGCCAACTCAGCATGTACGTTTCATTTGCTGTGGCCATTGCACAAAGCATTGCAGCATGTGAACAGCCTCCACTGGCTGTATTTTGGACTTTAGACAGGCAACCAGGGGGAATAGTAAAATCACACCTTAGCCACATGTTTTTATGTGTCATTGTCATTTCAGATCTCCACACGCTTTTTTTTTCTTCTGACAACTCAGACAAGCTGTATAAATTCTGTACTTTGAACAGATGTAGAGAAGACTGAAGATAAATAGGTACAACTTATGTAGGATAATTTGTTTCATCTCTGTGTATCACCTGAGGATAGTCCCTTCACTGGATATATGTAAGGGTTTACAACCACTTCAAAGTTAACACTTTCTAGTCCATACGCGACTATTCCTTGGTGCAAAAATCCTCTTCTCACACCCTAAACCAAGGGTAGGCAACCTGGGGCCCTCCAGCTGCTGTGGAACTATATTTCCCATGAGGGATTGCAAGGCTGGCAGTTACAGTTACTCACAGAGGCATGATGGGACTTGTAGTTCTGCAGCAGCTGGAGGGACCCAGGCTGCCTACCCCTGCCTTAAACCAAGCAGCGCCAAGATGAGATAATCAATATTTTTTTTTCCCTGTGAATGTGTTGGCACAATGTGTTGTGTGTAAGCAGTTCCCTTTAAGGATTGCATAGTTTCTCATTTCTATGAAGCGGTAATAATGCGGTTTATAATTATAAATACTGTATGAGTTGTAGGAGCTGGAGATCTTCTCAATGTTTCTCCATCTAATGTCATACTAGGCCATCATTCACAGTCTGGTTGTGCAGAATCCTTCAAATGATTCCTACATTGGTCTCATGTATCAAAAGGGCTAAATCATATTCCATAATGTTCCTTGTAGCAGTCACAAATTACAGAAAAGAGGGCTAAACCCCAAATACTGGTGGGAACAACTCCCTCCCATCGATTTTATTTACATATAAACCTCAATTACCAACATGTGTGTGGTTTTTGCAGAATAAGACGTTTTTATTTCTTTAGATTTCTGGAGAATCGTGATGTTCAATCATACAAAGAAATCATGATCTGATTTGACAAATCTACTTGTGCAGTAAAGGGGTTCTAAAGCTGTTTTTTTAAATAACAAATATGTCATACCTCCTGTGTGCAAGACTTTTGCAGAGTGGCCCCGGTCCTCCTCTTCTGGGCTCCTCCTCACTCAGAGACCCTCTTTGCAAGGGGGCACTCATGTGGGTGCGCTCGCGCATCCTGCTGCTGCATCCATTGACACAGACTGGACTTGGCCCCACCGCTCAGTGTCACTGGATTTGAATGACAGCAGCAGGCGCTGCTATCAATCCATCCAATGAGGACGAGACAGCGGCTGGAGCTGCTGGGCTCATTCTTGTTGCTGGAAAATTTAGGTTTAAGTAAAAGGGGGGCTGCTGGACTACAGAAGGTTTTTCACCATCCTACTTCAATAAACAAGGATCCGACAATAGCAGGCACTTTGTGCCTGGTATGAATCGTTAGGGAAAACTCCACACGAAATATATATAAAAAAAAAAAAAAAAAAAAAAGGAGCAGCATGGGGTTTTCCCTCCAAGGCCATAACAGGCCCTTCAGTCTGGTATGGATTTTAAGGGGAACCCCCATACTTAAAAAAAAAAAAAAAAAAAACCCATACTCAACCCTGATCCGAGCATGCAGCCCAGCAGGTCAGGAAAGGGGGTGGGGACGAGCAAGCGACCCCCCCCCACCACACACGGCCACATGCCCTCAACAAGGGAGGGTGCTTTGGGGCAGGGGGGCCCTGCGCCACCCACCCCAAAGCACCTTATACCCATGTTGATGAGGACAAAGACCTCTGCCCATCAACCCTGGCCAGTGGTTGTCAGGTTCTGTGGGCGGAGGGCTTATCGGAATCTGGAAGCCCCCCTAACCCTATGTGAATGAGTATGGAGGACATTGTTACAAGAGTTAAAAATAAAACCAGTACAGGTTTACATTTTATTTATTAAACCAGCTCCGGCGTCTCTTAAGATTTCTTCTCTGGCTCCTCTCCCTCCTCCGGAGTTGTCTTCTCTCTCTGCGCTCTCTTCCCCCTCTCCTGCCGGGTCTCCTGCCTATGGTTCAGTCCCCCACCCACCTTCCAGACCTGCCGGGCAGTGTGCTCCGATAGAAGGGTCAGGTATGGATTTTGGGGGTAATCCCACGCAGTGTTTTTTTTTTTTTTTTGGCATGGGGATTCCCCTTAAAATCCATACCAGACCAAAGGGCCTGGTCTGGTCTTGGAGGGGGAACTCTAGGTTGTTTTTTTTTAATATTTATATGGCGTAGAGTTCCCTTTCAAGATTCTCAGAGCACAAGCCAAAGTCAGATCAGTTAAAGTGGAAGTAAACCCATCGATTTAAACAGTTAAAAAAAAAAAAGGCATGCCAGGAATGCTAACTGCACATTGGCTGTGCTCTCAGCCAAACTATCAAACCATCCAATGGCTGGTGTCATAACGAATCACATGTGCAGCACCATAGCAGTTGAAGATTAAACAGAGGCAAAGATAGCAGCTTCCTTGGCTGAAACGATAGGGGAGTTTACTTCCACTTTAAGGCAATGATGCGACTTCAACGATATTCAATGGGCTGAAGAAGAGCATAATACTGCAGGAACCCTTTTCAAAGTCGGACCGAATTGTGTCAGACTAGTTAAGACTCATTGGGAACCATTGATTTGCACACAGCATGCGACAGGAGCTCCCACTGTCAAAGCATTTGTCATAAAAGTGTGAACCCGGCCTCATGAAACTACATGGTATAGCCTGTATAATAATAGGGTCAGAACACCATGTGGCTCTTCACTGCTGGGATTTTAAATAAGGGTCAGTGCCTTTTATTTTTTTCCTGCAGATACAGCAGGCAGTTCCTATAAATGGGCTACTGTGCCTGGGCTTGGTTTAAAAGGTGGGTGTTTGTTTTTATATATATATAAAAATAAATAAAAAAAAAAAAAAAAAAATTACCTCCACTGTGTAGTTCATTTTGCAGAGTGGCCCCGATCCTCATCTTCTGAGGTCCCCCAATGGCGCTCCCGACTCCTCCCCACATTGGGAAACCACCTAGGAGAAGCACTCCAGAGTCCAGCATTTGCATCCATAGACACAGAATGCCGGCCTCAGCCCCACCCCTATTGAATTATATTGACAGCAGCAGGAGCCAATGGCTGCGCTGCTATCAATCTATCCAATCAAGAGCCGAGACAACGGGCGAGTGCATCTTGGGCTGGTCAGTGGCAGAAGTTTTTCTTCACCATAATGCATAGGATTACAACCCCTTTAAACCAAGCTGCATCATTCACATTAGTGTGAACCTAGTGGCAGTGGAGGGTGCAAACAAGAGAAGCTTCCCCTTTTGTGTTCCTCTCACACATGGAGATGTAGGCCCTCCATGTACAATGATAAATCTTCTGGGAATAAGATTACCGCGCCCTCAGTATAGTAGAAATCACCAAAGCCAGCAGTCCTCAGTCCCTCAGCACCTGGCTTTCAACGGCCATGCCGTTAAAACCAGCGATGGTAAAGCAGGGTGAAGTATCAGACGTTGCGACAGCAGGTCCTCCCGCATCGGCAGCTGCCAAGGAACAGAGACTGGGGACGCGGTACAGGAGATGGTCAGAGACTGGGGACGCGGTACAGGAGATGGTCAGAGACTGGGGACGCGGTACAGGAGATGGTCAGAGACTGGGGACGCGGTACAGGAGATGGTCAGAGACTGGGGACGCGGTACAGGAGATGGTCAGAGACTGGGGACGCGGTACAGGAGATGGTCAGAGACTGGGGACGCGGTACAGGAGATGGTCAGAGACTGGGGACGCGGTACAGGAGATGGTCAGAGACTGGGGACGCGGTACAGGAGATGGTCAGAGACTGGGGACACGGTACAGGAGGTGGTCAGAGACTGGGGACGCGGTACAGGAGGTGGTCAGAGACTGGGGACACGGTACAGGAGGTGGTCAGAGACTGGGGACACGGTACAGGAGATGGTCAAAGACTGGGGACGTGGTATAGGAGATGGTCAGAGACTGGGGACGTGGTACAGGAGATGGTCAGAGAACGTGGTACAGGAGGCATCCCCCATTGCAGGCCAGTGTCCCCCATTGCAGCCAGTGTGCCTGTGCCCCATTGCAGCCAGTGTGCCATTTTGCAGCCAGTGAGTCCCCATTTTGCAGCCAAGTGTGTCCCCCCCCCTTTGCAGCCAGCCTGTGCAGGGAAGAGAGCCACCTCCGTCGCCTGTTTGATCACAGCGCCGGGAACACCACAGCTTTCATTTCAATAGCTGTGTGTTCCCGGCCGCGCGCCGTCACACACAGCCCCTCCCCCTTGTCCGGGCACTTTGATAGACAGATCATCCGTCCAATCCTGCGGATGATCTGTCTATCTAAGTGTCCGGACAAGGGGGAGGGGCTGTGTGTGATGGCGCACGGCCGGGAACACACAGCTATTGAAATGAAAGCTGTGATGTTCCCGGCGCTGTGATCAAACAGGCGGCGGAGGCGGCTCTCCTGCGCTATGCACCCCCCATGATGGGCGTCACCAGGGGCGGGGCCCCGCCCCCCACCCAGGCCACGCCCCATTTTCGGCTCCATTATCGGCCGTTTTTCTCTTTCGGCAAATTGCCGAAAAGGGCATTTTCGGCCGATATGTTTCGGCGGCCGAAATTTCGGTGCATCACTAATTTAAACAGTTAAAAAAAAAAAAAAAAAAAAGGCATGCCAGGAATGCTAACTGCACATTGGCTGTGCTCTCAGCCAAACTATCAAACCATCCAATGGCTGGTGTCATAACGAATCACATGTGCAGCACCATAGCAGTTGAAGATTAAACAGAGGCAAAGATGGCAGCTTCCTTGGCTGAAAACGATAGGGGAGTTTACTTCCACTTTAATGAAGTGCAGCGACCACGGCACGAACCAATTCCATCCTGAACCTTCGCACCTTCACAAAGCAATTAAGGGCCTTGAAATCCAGGACCAGACGGACCCCTTCCTCCTTCAGGACTACAAACCGATTGGAGTAGAATCCCTGAAACCTTTCCAACATCGGGAAAGGTACTATCACCCCACGCAGCAGTAGGTCCTGTACTGCCCCAAACAGTGCCTCCCGACGAGCCGGAAGAAGATGAAGGTTGGAGGGAAGAAAATCTGTTTGGCAGACAAGAAACTCTTGTAGCCTGACAAAACCAGTTCGTAGACCCACTGGTTGGATGGAGGTCCAACGGACTGCAAACACCCGAAGATGACCGGGTGGTGGCAAACCTTCACGCGGCAACAGATTTGCTCGCAGGCTTGTTCAGCTCGCGAAAATCGGGACGCTTTTGTCCCTCAGCGGGCACCATGTCAGACTGGGAATGCTTACCTGCCGACCCGGGCGGATGAAAAATCCGCTTCTGAGTGGAAAAGGAGGGTCCCTGCCTACGGTGTGGCTCCTTAACCACTTGCCGACCGCCGCACGCCGATGTACGTCGGCAGAATGGCACGGGCAGGCATAAGCACATACATGTACGTCCTTTGCCTCCCGCGGGTCGGGGGCCCGATCGGGCCCCCGCCCGGTGCCTGCGGCGGTCGGTTTTCGTTCGGGAGCGATCCCGGACGAGGGGACGGCCATTCATTCATGGCCACCCCCTCGCGATCGCTCCCGACGAATGGAAATCCCCGGTGACATCACTTCCTCTCCTGTAATGTAAACACAGGAGAGGAAGTGATGTATTCTCTCCTCCGTGTCGGTATTTTTCGTTCCGACACGGAGGAGAGCGGATCAGTGAGTTGCACCAACACATCCCACACACAGTAGAACATGCCAGGCACACTCACACCCCCCCTTTACCCCCCGATCACCCCCCCAATTACCCCTGCCCCCCAGTCACAGTGACACCAATGTCATTTTTTTTTTTTTTTTTTTTTTTTTTGCATTGGTGTCATTTGTGACTGTAATAACTGTTAGGGCAGTTAGGGTTAGCCCCCTTTAGTTCTAATGTACCCCCCTAACCCCCCCAATAAAGGTTTAACCCCGTGATCACCCCCCGTCGCCAGTGTCACTAAGGCTGGGTTCACATTGCAGCGGTTTATGAGAACGAATGTGATTCGCACCGCACTGCAGTGCAAATCACATCCGATCTCTGTGCGATTCGAGTTCAGCCATTCGCCGCACCCGCCACACCCGCCGCAAATTCGCACGGGACCCTTTTTTTGGCCCGCAGCAGAATCGGATCGCATGGGTGTTCACACCATGCGATCCGAGTTTGCAGATCGCACTGCGATATGCGAACTGATCTGGGGGTGTCAGTAACATTTCACTGACACTCCCAGCAGTTCGCATAGGGCAGTGTGAACTGCCGCCGGGAGGCATGCGATGCGGGAACCCGCCGCGGATTCGCGGCGTTTCCGCATCGCTCCAGTGTGAACCCAGCCTAATAAGCGATCATTTTTCTGATCGCCGTATTAGTGTCACAGGTGACGCTAGTTAGGCAGGTAGGTATTTAGGTTCGCCGCAGCTTTTTATAGCGCTAGGGACCCCCATATACTACCGCATAAAGCCCCCTGATTGCCCCCTAGTTAACCCTTTCACCAGTGATCACCATATAACTGTTACAGGTGACGCTGGTTGGTTAGTTATTTTTTTATAGTTTCAGGGCACCCGCCATTTATTACCTAATAAAGGTTTAACCCCCTGATCACCCGGCAGGTGTCATTTGTGACTAATAACTGTTAGGGCAGTTAGGGTTAGCCCCCTTTAGTTCTAAGGTACCCCCCTAACCCCCCCAATAAAGGTTTAACCCCGTGATCACCCCCCGTCGCCAGTGTCACTAAGGCTGGGTTCACATTGCAGCGGTTTATGAGAACGGATGTGATTCGCACCGCACTGCAGTGCAAATCACATCCGATCTCTGTGCGATTCGAGTTCAGCTATACAGATAGTATGGCTGAATTCGTGTCGCACCCGCCGCACCCGCCGCAAACTCGCACGGGACCCTTTTTTTGGTCCGCAGCAGAATCGGATCGCATGGGTGTTCACACCATGCGATCCAAGTTTGCAGATCGCACTGCGATATGCGAACTGATCTGGGGGTGTCATTAACATTTCACTGACACTCCCAGCAGTTCGCATAGGGCAGTGTGAACTGCCGCCGGGAGGCATGCGATGCGGGAACCCGCCGCGCATTCGTGGCGTTCCCGCATCGCTCCAGTGTGAACCCAGCCTAATAAGCGATCGTTTTTCTGATCGCTGTATTAGTGTCACAGGTGACGCTAGTTAGGCAGGTAGGTATTTAGGTTCGCCGCAGCTTTTTATAGCGCCAGGGACCCCCATATACTACCGCATAAAGCCCCCTGATTGCCCCCTAGTTAACCCTTTCACCAGTGATCACCATATAACTGTTACAGGTGACGCTGGTTGGTTAGTTATTTTTTTATAGTTTCAGGGCACCCGCCATTTATTACCTAGTCTCACTAGTGTACCCCTAAATTTAGGGGTGTCTACTTTCTAAAATGGGGTCATTTGGGGGGGGGGGGTTTGTGCCATCTTGGCATTTTATGGCCTTCAAAACTGTAACGCCCTTAGAAAGCCTGAAGGCGGTGCTTGGTTTTTGGGGCCCCGTACGCGGCTAGGCTCCCAAAAAGTCCCACATATGTGGTATCCCCGTACTCAGGAGAAGCAGCAGAATTTATTTTGGGGTGTCATTTCACATATGCCCATGGCATGCGTGAGCAATATATCATTTAGTGACAACTTTGTGAAAAAAAAAAAAAGTTTGTAATTTTCCCGCAACTTGTGGCAAAATATAAAATATTCCATGGACTCAACATGCCTCTCAGCAAATAGCTTGGGGTGTCTACTTTCTAAAATGGGGTCATTTGTGGGGGTTTTGTGCCATCTTGGCATTTTATGGCCTTCAAAACTGTAATAGGTAGTGAGAAGTGAACTCAAAAAATTACGCCCTTAGAAAGCCTGAAGGCGGTGCTTGGTTTTCGGGGCCCCGTACGCGGCTAGGCTCCCAAAAAGTCCCACATATGTGGTATCCCCGTACTCAGGAGAAGCAGCAGAATTTATTTTGGGGTGTCATTTCACATATGCCCATGGCATGCATGAGCAATATATCATTTAGTGACAACTTTGTGAAAAAAAAAAAAAAAAAAAAAAAAGTTTGTAATTTTCCCGCAACTTGTGGCAAAATATAAAATATTCCATGGACTCAACATGCCTCTCAGCAAATAGCTTGGGGTGTCTACTTTCTAAAATGGGGTCATTTGTGGGGGTTTTGTGCCATCTTGGCATTTTATGGCCTTCAAAACTGTAATAGGTAGTGAGGCGTGAAATCAAAAATTTACGCCCTTAGAAAGCCTGAAGGCGGTGCTTGGTTTTCGGGGCCCTGTACGCGGCTAGGCTCCCAAAAAGTCCCACATATGTGGTATCCCCGTACTCAGGAGAAGCAGCAGAATTTATTTTGGGGTGTCATTTCACATACGCCCATAGCATGTGTGAGCAATATATCATTTAGTGACAACTTTGTGTAAAAAAAAAAAAAAAATTTTTTTTTTGTCATTATTCAATCGCTTGAGGCAAAAAAATAAAATATTCAATGGGCTCAACATGCCTCTTATCAATTTCCTTAGGGGGTCTACTTTCCAAAATGGGGTCATTTGGGGGGGTTTTGTACTGCCCTGTCATTTTAGCACCTCAAGAAATGAGATAGGCAGTCGTAAACTAAAAGCTGCGTAAATTCCAGAAAACGTACCTTAGTTTGTAGATGTGACAACTTTTGCGCAAACCAATAAATATACAATTATTGACTTTTTTTTTACCAAAGACATGTGGCTGAATACATTTTGGCCTAAATGTATGACTAAAATTGAGTTTATTGGATTTTTCTAATAACAAAAAGTAGAAAATATCATTTTTTTTCAAAATTTGCGGTCTTTTTACGTTTATATCGCAAAAAATAAAAATCGCAGAGGCAATCAAATACCATCAAAAGAAAGCTCTATTTGTGGGAAGAAAAGGACGCAAATTTTGTTTGGGTACAACATTGCATGACCGCGCAATTACCAGTTAAAGCAGCGCAGTGCCAAAGTGTAAAAAGACCTCTGGTCATTTACCAGCAAAATGGTCCGGTCTGAAAGTGGTTAACCTTCCTGGACTGTGGGAGCAAAGTACTCTTTCCCCAAGTAACATTCTTAATAATGTCATCGAACGAGGCTCCAAATAGCCTCTCACCTTGGAAAGGCAAATCCGCCAGCGCTTTCTTAGATGCCTGGTCCGCAGAGCAGCATTTAAGCCAAATCAAGCGACGCAGCACCACTGCCTATACTGAGGCTCTGGAAAGCAAAGGGGCCGCATCACGGCCATACTTAGACCCCTTTCACACCAGGGTGTTTTGCAGGCGCTATAGCGTTAGAAATAGCGCCTGCAATCCGACCTAAAGAAGCTGCACCATTGTATGTAGTGTGAAAGCCCAGAGAGATTTCACACTACAGTGGTGCGCTGGCAGGATGTCAGAAAAAAGTCCTGCCAGCAGCTTCTTTGGGACGGTGAGTTTACCGCTCCTCCACCGCTGCTCCCCATTGAAATCAATGGGGCAGCGCTGTAATGCCGCCGGCAATACGCTGCAATAGCGGTTTTAACCCTTTTGCGGCCGCTAGCGGCCGAAATGCGCCGCAAATCCGGCGGTAAAACGCTGCTAAAAATAGCGGCGTTTTACCGCCGATGCTATCAGCGGTGTGTGGTGTGAAAGGGGTCTTAAGGCTATGCACCAACTGATCTGCCAGTTCCATGCAGACTGGGGAAACCTGTTCCTTCCCCTACTCACGGTGCAACAACTTAGCCCATTCAGTAAGCGTTTGTGACACTAGGGCCGTAGCTAACACTGGGCGCAATGCTGACCCCACCACCGTAAACCGCCTCAGCCCTTCTGTCGGCAGGGTCCTTGAAAGAGGAGGATCCTTCCACTGGAATCGTGGTTACCTTATTTAACCTGGATACCAGAGGGGGTCAACAACTGGAGATGTCAATTTTTTCAGGAAACGATCCTCAAAAGGGGTAATACCTCCATTAGTCTCTGGACTGAAAAAGCCCGCTGCGAGCGTCCCCACTCTTGTAAAGAAACGTATCAAAATAAGTTAAATACGGAAACACCTTAGCAGTGAGCGCTGGCTTGTGGGACTCATAAGGGACCAACACCTCTGCAGATAACCCTGCCGTATCCTATATCTTCAAGGTATCCCGCACTGCTGTGATAAGCGCTCCTAGTATTGCTTTCTCCTTCGCTGAAACGGATGCAGAGTATTCCTCACTGTCCGAATGGTCCTGGGAACCGGTTGCTAAAACAGGGGTGTATGGAGAAGAAGCGCCAGCCTCTGACGTCATGC
Organism: Lithobates pipiens; assembly: GCF_037356315.1. NCBI lineage: Eukaryota > Metazoa > Chordata > Amphibia > Anura > Ranidae > Lithobates > Lithobates pipiens. The sequence continues at coordinate 293,117,814 of NW_027507785.1, forward strand.
TGAACACACGCTCGCCTTAGGGACCTAAGGCAAGCAAACACAAATGTCCACCCTCCTAGCTGCCACATACTGAGGGGCCCCCTGCAGGACTCGCCACGCTGACCCAGGTGCTGCGCTGCCGCCGTCCGCTCTCCCCTGCCTGCCACAAGGTGTCCTGTGTTCTTTTTGCGCTGTACAAGTCTAAAGCAGCCGCCCAGCACTAGAGCACGACCGACCTGAGGGTACCAGAAAATGGCCGCCTCAGCAAAAAAAAAAAAAAAAAAAAAAAAAAAAAAAAAAAAAAAAAAAAAAAATCGGAAAACTCCGGGAAAATGGCCGCAGTTCCCAGTACCCCCCACCTGGCAGCACAGACACTCAAAACGGCAGCCTAAACTGAGAAAAAAAATAAAAACAACCGGACCACCAACAGCGCAGCCCCCTGCCAGGACTCAGAGGACCCCGGCCAGGTATGTGCTCCGCACCGCCTATGCCCAGTCACACAGCAGGCCCTAGAATAAGGAGGAGGGGAAGATGCAGGGAGAGAAGAAAGGGGGAGAGAGACCCCCCCTAGTTGACCTCCCAGGGAATGCCCAGCTGCTCCATGCTGCCGCGACAGGTGGAACCATACTTACCCCTCCTAGAGGACTTCTGGACGCACTCCATAAAGTGCTGTGTCAATGAACGAAAAGAGAAAGTCTCCTGTTCTCTTTGTATTGCTCCCTTTATGTGAAATTCCTGCCAGTCCCTCTGCTTTCCTATTAAATACTGACCACACTAGGGCTGAGAGCACAGTGTGGTCAGTTCTCTAGCTATGCTGGTAACTTAGCCTGCTCTACTACAATGATCAGACTTGTCCTGACAGAAACACAATTTTTTTTCTGCTCGGTTTTCTGGCCAGTGCAAGTAGTATGTAGGGCATGATCCAGGGCAGAGGAGTAGGTCGGGCACTAGGATGTAGGGCAGGGGTAGGCAACCTTTGAGTGATGGAGATCTACCTGGACAACACTGAAGAGTTCAAAGATCACTGGTGTGCAGCGCCCCACCTCCTCCTGCCCCCCCCCTTTTTTTTTAAAGCAATTAACTAGCAAGCCCCCAATAAAAATAAAAAAAAGTAAAATATATGAAGAAAAAAAAAATCCTAAAATTAAATGTCAATGTAAAAATATCAACTTAGCCAATCTTAAAAGTTAGCTTCAGTGAGAGCCACGGCATTCACTTCATTTTTTTTGTGTCTGGGGAGTAATTGGTCACCCCCACAAGTCTGATGCTGAACTTCATTATAAAGCAGAACATCTGGTACTGCAGGCTGGCTATCTGCTCTCATTTCAGCCCAGTGTACAGTGCCTTGAATGTATTCATACCCCCTGAAATTTTCCACATGTGGTCTTGTTACAACCAAAAATGTATTTTAGTGGGATTTTATGTGATAGACTAACACAAAGTGGTACATAATTCTGAAGCGGAAGGAAAATGATAAATGGTTTTCAAAATGATTTACAAATATATATGCAAAAAGTCTGGTGTGCATTTGTATTCAGCCCCCAACTAAAACCTTGTGGAACAGATTGCATTCAGAAGTTACCTAATTAAGAGAGTCCACCTATGTGTTATTTAATCTCAGTATAAATACAGCTGTTTTGTGAAGCCCTCAGGGGTTTGTTGGAGAACCATAGTGAAAAAAAGGATCATGAAGGCCAAGGAACACACCAGACCGGGTAAGAGGTAAAGTTGTGGAGAAGTTTAAAGCAGGGTTAGGTTATAAATAAAAAAAAAAAATAAAAAAAATAAAAAAAAATCCCAAGTTTTGAACACCTCACAGAACATTGTTCACTCCATCATCCAAACATGAAAAGTATGGCACAACCGCAAACCTACCAAGACATGGCCATCCACAAATAGAGCATTAAAGTGGAAGTAAACTCCCCTATCGTTTTCAGCCAAGGAAGCTACCATCTTTGCCTCTGTTTAATCTTCAACTGCTATGGTGCTGCACATGTGATTCGTTATGACACCAGCCATTGGATGGTTTGATAGTTTGGCTGAGAGCACAGCCAATGTGCAGTCAGCATTCCCGGCATGCCTTTTTTTTTTTAACTGTTTAAATTCATGGGTTTACTTCCACTTTAATCAGAGAAGCAGCCAAGAAGCCCATGGTAACTCTGGAGGAGCTGCAGAGATCCACCGCTTAGGTGGGAGAAGCAGTCATGCTATCCACTTTCTTCTTGCCACTTTTTTTTTTTTTTTTTTTAAAGGCCAGATTTGGCCTTCATGGAAGAGTGGCAAGAAGAAAGTCATTGTTGAACGAAAGCCATAAGTCCCATTTGCAGTTTGTGAGAAGCCATGTGGGGGAGACACAGCAAACGTGGAAGAATGTGTTCTGGTCAGATGAGCCCAAAATTTAACTTTTTGGCCTAAAAGCAAAACGAACACACCATGAAACATGGTGGTGGCAGCATCATGTTTTGGGGATGCTTTTCTTCGGCAGGAGGCAGGGAAGCTGGTCAGAGTTGATGGGCAGATGGATAGAGCCAAATACAAGACAATATTAGAAGAAAACCTTTTAGTCGATAAAAGACTTGAGACTGGGGTAGTCACCTTCCAGCAGGACAGCGACCCTAAACATACAGCCAGAGCTACAATGGAATGGTTTAGATCAAAGCATATTCATGTGTAAGAATGACCCAGTCAAAGTTCAGACCTAAACCCAACAGAGAATTTGAGAATTTCTGTGTTTACAGACGCTCTCCATACAATGCGACAGAGCTTGAGCTATTTTACAAAGAAGAATGGGCAACCATTTCAGTTGCTAGATGTGTAAAGCTCGTATTCCCAAAAAGACTTGCAGCTGTAATTACAGAGAAAGGTAGTTCTACAAGGTATTGAGTCAGGGGGGCTGAATACAAATGCACACCACACTCTACACATATTTGTAAAAACATTTGAAAACAATTTATAATTTTCCTTTCACTTCACAATTATGCACCACTTTGTGTTGGTCTACCACATAAAATTCCAATAAAATACATTTACGTTTTTGGTAGTAACATGACAAAATGTGGAAGATTTCGGAGAAGATCTCAAACCCACTCGAGGTATTTCAGAGGCTTTCCCCCACCCTGCATATTCAAGGGGCAGGGCTCTGCAGGCTAGAATTGGGTGAGCGTGCACATGCACCAATCTGGAGCTTTGGGGAAAAAGATTGGGTCGGCAACAGTGGGATATCTCTGCGTTGCCGACCCCAGTCTAGAACATCCTCTGCCCTTCAGGAAAGTCTTTCTAGAAGAGATTGTGTGTGTCTGCAGGAGACTATACACTTTAGGCCTCTTTCAGACGAACGATTCGTTCAGGTCTGCCTGTCAGTTTTTCAGGCGAACCTGAACGAATGCTCCATAGACCTCTATGTAGTGTCTGATGTCAGGGGACCGGCTCCGATCCGAAAAAGTAGTGGATCGTCTTCCCAGAAGAATGGAGGACCAACTCCATATTAATGGCTTTTGAACAGATGTTAAAAAAAGCTGAGAAGGCCAGGTGTTTACAAACTTTTGGCCATATAGTGTATATATAAAAAGGAAACCGAGAAAACTTATCTCACCTAACACTATACCACACAGAAGCCAGGCAACTGGGTGTGAGGTCAGCCATTGGACAAAACAGCAGTTTTCAGATGACCTTTCACTCCTGACACAAGCTAACAAAAAAAAAAAGGTCAATAAAAGAGAATTTAGAATTACCCGTAAATCCCTCATTTTGTACAGTATAGGACACAGGACTTACATAGGCCATAGGTTATATCCAGGCTACCCTCAGGTGATTGGAGACTGCCAAAAACCTTGCTAGGGACGCCCTTAATGCAAGTTCATATAAGCCTACCCACTCTGAAACACGCCAAGTTTTTGGCAAGTAAGAAGTAAAACACAGGCAGGGACTGAGATTTGCGCATAGTAGCCCTGGCTTCCAGGTACACCCCGACACCACCTAAGCAGTATAGGGAAGTTTCCTTGATGTATTTTAGAGCAGGGCAATGGGAAAGGAGGGCAATGTTACCACTAAGGCAGAAAGGATACACCACCTTGGGTAGAAAGGAAGGTTTTTATTTCAAGGCCACTATGTCCTTGTGCAATACAAGAAAAAGCTCCTTACCAGAAAGGGCTGCCAGCTCAGAAACATGCCTAAGGCCCCTTTCACACTGGCAGTGTCCGGCCGTTAACACTAAAGCACCACTCGTTTCTGCAGAGCTTCTCTTCAACTGAACATCTTCATGGTTTGAGTGGTGTCGAAGATTAGACCCTAGTACTTCAGACAGCGTAACTGGAAAGAGATAGAAATTCTACTGTACCTCTATAAAATTACATCTTGGATCCAGACTTGCACAAAGGCCAATACATGCACACACACCCCCCCCCCCCCCCACCCCACCCCCCTCCAAAGAGTTGGAGCACGCCTTAGAAGTTCAAGGCTTGCGAAGAAAAAGTGCCAAGCCTTGGTTTTTAAGGTTGATGTCTGAGGATAGAGTAGAGGTAGCTGCCACAGGAGTAGGAGACTTTACCTTGTGGGGAAAACAGTACCTTTTGCCCAGTAACTCCTTTGATGAATTTATAAAGGGATTCCCTAAAGAATAAGGTGCCTCTTATTAAAAGTGGCTTCAGCAGACCAAACCCATAACCTCACCATCTGGCTCATATGCACAGAGATAAGAGACATTCTAGAGAAGTGATGGCGAACCTTTGCACCCCAGATGTTTTGGAACTACATTTTTCATGATACTCCGCTACATTGCACAAGCATCATGGAAAATGTAGTTCCAAAACATCTTTTCTAAAAGGGGAAGAGGATCATCACTTATGGAGAATAGGAAAAAATAAACTGGTTTCTTACGGAGTAGGTGTGCACTGTGGCAGCCCTAGTAAATTAGCATACATAAAACTCATGGTCTAAGAATACAAGTTCTGTGTCCTGTGATGTACAATTAAGATAACATTTGCATAGGCAAGCCTGCTCACGTAAAATAATTTAAAAATAAACAGATGACTACTGATTAGCTCTCCAACATAGAAACAGAGTGATTGCTTTTCCAAAACTGGGAGTGTGGAAAACCTGGTGCAGCTCTGCATAGAAACCAATCAGCTTCCAAGTTTTTTTTTGTCAAAGCTTAATTAAACAAGCTGAAGTTAGAAGCTGATTGGCTACCATGCACAGGTGCTGCAGATTTCACACTCTCCACTTTTAGTAAATCAACCCCTGAGTGACATCAGAAAAAGTGAGTCATTGAGCCTTCTCTCTATTTCTGTTTAACAATGTTTAACCTTTTTGTAACCTTTGTCTGCATATAGAACTATGTTTACATTGAAACTACCATTATTACGACTTATGATTTAAAAAAAAAAAAATCTAGATAATTCAAAAAGGAATGCAAACATCTCACATATGTATAAAATTGGTTACTGGATATCATATGTAGACAATTAGAGAGAACCTTAGTCCAGAAAAAAAAAAAATCACCAGCAATCCTACATAAAAAGGAGTCTGTCTTGTATCTTTGTAGCCTTCATCTGTCAAAAAAAAAAAAGTGGCCCAGACCGCTTATTGGCAGGTCCAGAAGTCTCACTGAGAGCTACTGAAATTGTTAATTTGCTTCTATAGGCTGTGCAAGAAATTATATTAAGGTTCCCATTAATCTTTGTACATACCATTTTCATCAGTTTTTTATTTGAAAATATTCTGTTGAACAAAAAGCAAGCAGGTCAATTTGCTAAGAATTAAATAATGGCCAATAAGATGTGGTAAAATAGCTCTTGCGGTAAATCAGTTTTGAAAGTGCAATTCACTAAGAATTTTGTGCCATATAGCAATGTCGGCAAGTGGTTTAGTTATCCTGATCGGATGTCATGACAGCCCCATCAAATGAGCCCATCAGCTGCAAATCACTGCCCATAAGCTGCCAGCCTGTGCCCCATAAAGAGCGCCTGTCAGTGCCCATAAAAGTAGCAATTAGTGCACCACCAGTAACGCCTGTCAGTAGCCCCTCATCAGTGCTGCCTATCCAGTGCCCATTAGCGCTGCCCGTCCGTGCCCCCAGTCGTGATCAAATACCACCAAAAGAAAGCTCCATTTGTGGGAAGAAAACGATAAAAACTTAGTTCGGGCACAGTGTTGCATGACCACGCAATTGTCATTCAAAGCGCGATAGCGCTGAAAACTGTCCTGGGCAGGAAGGGGCAAAAGCGCCTGGTATTGAAGTGGTTAAACAGCAAACGCGATTGTGCGGTATTTACAGAATTCTTTTATGTGGTAATTTACCGCATTGAGCTGGTTTGCCAAGGAGTAGGCAAGAAAAGCTGTCCTTAGCAATGGATGACCCATCAGCAGGTTCCCCGCTGACAACTAAATGTAAAATAAAAACATGCCGGCAATTAAAAATTCAGAACCACCAACAGCGTGCACCCCCCCATGCATACCAGGCCCTTCGGTCTGGTATGGATTTTAAGGGGAACCCCACACCAAATTGGTTAAAAACACGTGTGGTCCCTCAAAATCCATACCGAACCCTTATCACAGCATGCAGCCTGGCAGGTCAGTAAGGGGGGGGGGGGGGGTGAGCGATTTCCCCCTCCCTGAACCATAACAGGCCACATGCCCTCACCATGGAGGGGGGTGTGCTTTGGGGCAGCCCACCAAAAGCACCTAGTCATCATGTTGATGGGGACAAGGGCCTCTTCCCCACAACTCCCACTGTGAATGAGTAGAGGGTATATAGTTCCCTTATCCATTCACCAAAAAAGCGTAAAAGTGAATAAAGACAGTACAAAAGTTTGACAATTCCTTTATTTAGACAAAAAAAAAAAAAAAAAAAAACTGTCCTCCAATGTAGATCCATAGCTGCCCTGGCCATTGTGACATTTTCTAAATAGCTACAGGGCAGGGCCACCCAATGAGGTCGACCAGTGACCCAGCATGCACTAGTCAGTGATGTCACAAGGGGCAGTGCCACCTTGTTAAAGGGTGCTTCCAGTTTCAGATAAGAACTCCGCAGACCTCCACAATCAAAGCCCAGGGTTGTGGGCAAGAGGCCCTTGTCCCAATCAACATGGGGACAAGGTGCTTTTGGGCTGAGTTTGGGGCAACCCCCCTACCCCAATTCACACCCCATGTTGAGGGCATATGGCCTTGTATGGTTTGGGGGGGGGGGGGGGGGGCATAGGTTGTCTCTGACAAATCCTGCATGTGATACCCCTAACAAAACCCTGGTGATAAATATTGCATATTTTTACTATTCTGTTTGTCAAATGGACTTCAGAGTTCTGGATGGTTTTTTGATATGTTCCAGCACATTTTTCGGTAAATACCGCCGTTATTTTTTTTGGCAATTGGACTTTAACCACATGCGATAATTTATGCAAATTTGTCACGTGACCAAATTATTGCATGTATACAAATATCCACAATAGATACTAATTACACTGGTCAGTTTCAAGGTGTGTTATATTTCAAAAATGTTTTCTTCATGGATGAGTGCCAAAAACGTGTCCATGTTTGTGCCCATCGCCTCTTTGTATGTTACCATGCCAGCTTGTGCTGGTCAATCCCAACTCTCTCACAACCAGCAATGGACATTCAGCACTAAGTCATACAGGAATAGAGCAGATATTAAAGTACACCTTTCATGACAGAATTATACAGGCTGCCGTTGCTATCATTTGTGATGATTTGGCTTCCATTCTTTCTGAGTAACCAAGCTGCAACAAGAAAGGATCCCCCGACCAGGAGGAGAGATGGGGAGGCTGAATTTAGAACATTCAGTCGAAAAAAAAAAAAAAAAAAAAAAACACACAAGAGTAAAGATTCCCTACAATTATTCAATCATGCGGACAGCAAATTCTTGTTTATTTTATCTGCACATGATTGGATATTTGAAGTCAAGCTTCACTCTGAGTGGACATGGTCAGCTCCTTTAGTAAATTAGCCTTAAGGTATTTTGACACTGGCAACAACAAAAATATTAAAATATATGTCAAGCCAAAAACATATTTTTTCTTTTTTTATTCTTAAGTATAGAGTGTGGAATAATTTGAGCAACTGGTAAGTTTTCACTTCTATCTGGGCTAAATAGTGAGATTTCGCCTTATAACCGGATCACAGACGGAAATAAAAATATGATAGGGAATATTACACATCTCCAAATCTTAATATAAATATGTCCTGAAAAAAAAATATCAGCAGGACAGAAATTGAGCTTAAATCTAACAGAGAACCACACAGTGGTAAAAAGCCAAGGCAGGTTTTAACTCTCTTGTTCTAGCCAAATGAAGGAAAAAAAAATTGTAACCTTGACTTGCCCTTTAGGTCAAACACAACCACGCAACAGAAGGAGTCCACCATTGTCCATTTCCATACATTCCTCATTACAGGTGTACGTTACATAAAAATATCCTAAACCTCCCTCAAAAGAAAAAAAAAAAAAAAAAAAAAAAACACCCCATCTCCCGCTCTCCTCCACATTGGACAATTACATCCTCCAGTATTGAGCAGTAAAAATCTTGTGATCTCCAGCATTTATTAAAATCTTTTTTTGTTTTTGTTTTTTTAAGTTCATAAACGACAACAAAGTTACTGTATAATTGATCGCATACAACCAGCATACAACAGCATGTCCTCAGTCTAAATGAAATACAAAAGATTTTTCATACAGTTTTTTCATACAAAGAATTTGTTTAAATTTATTGTGACGTATATATATATTTTTTTTGTTACATAAAATTTGCTACAGCAAAGTATCTTAAATTTTTCTTGCACACATGTAAGTAAGTGTGGACAAAGACTGAAGTTCTCCTCGGCCTCCTTATTACACCGCTGTGCAAAAAAAAAAAAAAAAAAGGAAGAAAAGAAAAGGAAAAAAAACAAACAAACAAAAAAAAAACGCTTGCCAACCTGAGGACATACACAGAGTGGGGACTTAGCTCAAAGTTGGTAATAAAACATCTCTGGACCTGTCTTGTACACACATCTGAGGATACACCCCCCCCCCCCCCCATTTGTTTACTGAGATATTCACAAACAGTTTACTATCAACTTTCCTGTGATAAAAATAAAGGTCGCCATTTTTTTGGGGGGGGTGGCGGCTGGGACGGGACACACTTTGGCGTCAAACAAGGTTAGCCCACAAGATGGCCACCACAGCTGTGTGTAGTCTACAGGCGCATTTTAAATAGGTTAAAAGGAAGTAACGCCAGAGACTTCAATCTCCCAGCAATCACACAATATGATGGCTATATATATATATATATTTTTTTTATATATATCAATATCGATCCATAATAAAAAGAAAAAAAAAATTGTGCATGTAGATGGATCAGAAAATGACGAACGTTTATTGGGAGACTGCTTCAAGTGTGCTGTTTTAAGACAGTTCACTGATAAATATACATATATATGATGTGTACAAACGAGCAAAAAAAACTAAGTGGAGGGGACAGAGCAAAACATTCGCTGCAGAAGGTATTAAAACGAGAGGGGGGGGGGGGGGGGCGAAAAATAAAAAATAAAAAAAAATAAAGATGCTGCTAATGGCGAGCTATTCTGTCAGATTGCAATTGGGGAGGTTAGGCCCAAATGCTACCGGTGCGGCCTCTTGCCTCACGGTGCTGCGCATTTTGTGCGAGGAACCCATAACGGGTTTGAAAATTACAGTTCAAAATGGTGGCACCTCGTAATAATCTTCATTCAAATACATGATCTTAGCCAGCACCTCATCCTCCGTTTACTAATATAGTAAACTGGAACAAACCATAGTAGCAACATCTAAGGAGGGGTCAATAGCAAATGACAATGCAGCCTATATTTATTGTTGAAGGTTTTTCTTTTTTTTTTGCTATAATTAGCCTTCCTTGCTAAAGGAAAAAAAAAAAAAAGAATTCTGAAAACAGAACAAACTAAGGAGTCATAATAGTGTCACATTTTATTAACTGTGGTTATGTTTCCTTAAAAAAAAATACTGACTGTAGCTTTTATTTAAGAGAGCAGGCAGAGCAATATTAAAACGCATCTTTCACACAAGTGGCCTTATTAAATACCAGTGCGAAGAGTAATGCGTGAGGCAACTCGCAGCAAGATGAGAAAGACTTCTGGCAGCTAAGTCCGGGAGGGGCACAAAGTCTGATTTCTGATTGGTTGCTATGAGCTTCCACCACACGCATTTACTCATTTACTTGAGTCATGTGAGTCAATACTTTAACACTTTGTAGGACAAGACCAGCCAGATATCTCCGCTTAGGGACACGTGCATCGCCTTGTCATGTAACAAACAGATTCTGCCCCAAAAAAACGGGTGGGCAATAGACAAAATACAGCAGGGGAGGGGGGGGGGGAGGCAGGGCAATGGTCTAGCTAATAGAATGTCAGAATTCACTTTAGCTTCTAACCAACCATGATCAATTTCATTGAAGGCGAAACATCTTAAAGCGCAACCAAAAGTATCAGAAGAGCAACCCTCGACAATCAGCTTCTCCTTTCATTTTCTAATATGCCATAGAAAAAGGAAACGGAGAAGCCAATTGGTGCTAATGCAACAATGCCCTTCTTTATATGGATGCCTTCGCCCATGAGGACCATGTATGTAAATGAGCGGCCCTCCCAAAGTTTAGCTTGACAAAATAAAAAAATATATGTTATATTTGAATGCTGTGATGAAAGATAACCTGGAACTTCAGACGAAGATGGATAGGAAAGAAAATTATATATATATGCATGTATATATTCATTACAAAGTGGCACAAAATGGAGGCAACAACATTATCAATTGTAGTCCTTACTAAGTGCAACATCTCCCGCAGTCACACACAAACACTCATTACACATCAGAAATAAAAAGGGAGTGTAAGTTGGGTAAAATACTACTTAAAAACGGTGAGGAGGACGAGGTGGCTGGGAAACATACAAGACGCAAAACAGAACTGGGATGGAGAAAAAAAAATAAAAAAAAATGAATAAAAAGAAAGAAAAAGAAAACACAAGATCAGTGGTCTAGTATTCTGCGTTACAGCACAAACAAGGCTTTTTTTGTCATTGTGCCGGGGTACTAGGGTCGGTGCAAACCGCACGCATGGAAGATGGCGCTCTAGACTTCAGTCAGCTTTGCGGAATGAAGGAACTAGGTAACTGTTTTGACATAAGATGGTCTCAGCTCCACCCCATCTGAAAACAGAGTGCAAAGATCCCAAAAATGTGAGCCCTGATGCCGTGTCATTCTAAATGCACATCTTAAAAGTCAGCAAACTCTTTTGCGCATTTTTCGGTCAGGGACACGCGAATGTCTTCCTCCTCGTAGTCGTCGAAATTGCTGGTGTCGCCTGGCCCTCTGCACTTTGGTATGAACGGAGCTTCAACCTGGAAGACAGACAGATAAACAGACATTAGTAAAGGCAAAAACAAGCACATGGATCCTAAAACGAGACAAGAGGAAAGTGCTGAAAAATTAGCCGACACGGTGGAAGGATGACCCAGGCCTAAGAAACCAAGCATTTACAATTTGACCCTGGAAGGAAACGCTCTATGTAATTAAAGTTATACTAAACACACACTATTTAAGTGTATTAAACTTTTAGGGGAAGCTCCTTTTCTTTGCACCCTCCACTGCCACATTTGGCAGTTTTTGTGGGATGAGGGTGGGGGGAGTGGGGACCTGGTTTTGACAGGTGCCCGCTCCCACTTTCGGGTCAGATTGCCGTGGCGATCTAAGAGCACTTCCAGCACCTTTTTCCCGCTGCTTTTTGGGATACGCACAGGTCCCAGAAGACGGCGGGACCATTCAGAAAGCGCAGCACGACTCACGCATGCGCAGTAGGAAACTGGCTGTGAAGGCTTCACTGCTGGTTTCCCCTACTTACAATGCCAGCGCCTGCACCCAAAGCCGACTAATAAATCAGCACGGGTGCCTGGACCGGTAAGTGTCCTTATATTAAAGTTTTTGGAGCTGCTGACTTGTTTTTCCAGACTAGAGCTCCTCTAACTTACATTGTCCCTTCTATTTCGGTATATGGATGATGGCACTATTTTAACGAAGAAAAAAACAAAACAAAAAAAAACTACTTTTTTCTATGCAATATACATCTCTGTCACATGACCCAGCTCTTTCCCCATCCTGTCTGCATGGAAACATAAGCTGGAGGAGCTTCTAGTCCTCTGCTGGTGGTCATATGTTCAAAATAAAAAAATAATGATATTTATTTTTACTCTGTATTTCAAAGGTTTTTATTTAAACTGTTTTAAATTGTCACACAAATATGTATTTGAAACCAAATCTTTATTATTTTTGGCAATAACATGACATGGGCGGATTTCTGACAATTACGGGCTAGGTCACGCCCCTCCAGCCTGTGTCTTAGAATAAGAGGGAGGTGAAGCCTCCAATATTCTACATGTAATACCCCCCCCCCCCCCCGTAGCTGGTTAATGGGTATGGAGTAGGGAGGGAGTGGGATGTCATTTAGCACTGTGTATACACCCACAAGTGTGACTATGGGCTCATATTTGATAGGGACAAAATGTTCAGCATAGAATCTGAAAACTGAGCATGTCCAAAGTTGCAAACACAGCTGCAAAATCTCTAGCCAAGTTGGGGAAGTAGACAGAAGGTGGAGACGGAAAGCACCAGGTGTTTTTTGCAAACTAGAGAAAACGAATCTCAGTGACTTAGTATGAACAGCGTGTAATACACCATTTAAGAATGTCTGGACCTTATGCCAACAATGCATATTTGTAGACTGTGCAATAATCTACAAACATTGCAAAATTATATATTTTGCTGTGGTTTTGGTGAGGTGCGGTTATACACTATATGCCTTAAACGTTTATCGACACCTGATCATCACACCTACATCAGCTTGATGGACAACCCTTTCAAAAATTATGGAATAGAATATAGACTTTGCTCCCCCTTTATAGCTATAACAGGCTCCAATCTTCTGGGAAGGCTTTCCATAAGTGTAGCTGTGGCAACTATACTATCCATTTAGCCAAAAAAAGATTTGAGAGGTCAGGTACTGATGGTGGACAAGAAGACCTGGTTTGCAATCTTGTTCCAATCCACCCAAAAGGTGTTCAGCAGAATTGAAGCCGGGGGGAATTTGTTCAGGCCACTTGAGTTACACCAACCCAAACTTATTAGACCATGTATATACACTAAGTTGGCTTTGTATACAGGGGCACAGTCATGCATGAGCAGAACAGGACCTTCCCCAAACTGTTGCCACAATGTTGGATGCACACAATCATCTAAAATGTTATTGAATGTGGCAGCATTTAGCAGAAACCTTCTCTGGAAACAGCTGAACTCCATCAGTCCACACACTTTGGGCCATAAAGTGACAGGCGTTAAACAATTTGCCTTGTATTGCATTTCCACAGTATCAACAAGTGTCATTATCTGGTCACCAGGGGGCAATGTTGTGCTGGTGATTTTGATGACAGCAGTGGTTAGTTTACAGGTATAGGAAAAAAGAAAATCTCACTAAGGGCTCATTTACAATTGATTCAAAAGGTGGGAATTGACACTTTTAAAAAAAAAAAACGAATGCCAAACAAAGCACCTCTCACCAACTAAAATGATTACTTTACAGTCCTGCTCACACTGTTGCGTTTACTTTTCTTCAAGGTATAGGTCATGTCACTTTCTTGGTGCTTCAATACGTCTCCAAAGCCTCAATAGAGGTCTACGACAAAGCTCGCTAACAGCACCTGCAGCTTTTGAGGGGCTTTTATTCAGAGTTAAAATTACTTTGTTTTAGAGGTATTGCTGGTATGAGACATCCCAGAATGCACTGGGAAGGAAACAAGAGAACCAGAAAGACACTGTGAGCAGTCACTTCCAGTTCATGTGTATATATTCTGGGAGTGTCTGGTGCAGACATTACATCTGGTGTGCAGTGTGGTGCAGCAGGGTGCCTACTGAGCTGGGGGGGGGGGGGGTATCTGCTGAACAGGGGTGCCTACTGACCTGGGGGGGTGGTATCTGCTGAACAGGGGTGCCTACTGAGCTGGGGGGGGGGGGGGATCTGCTGAACAGGGGTACTGCTGAGCTGGGGGGGGGGATCTGCTGAACAGGGGTACTACTGAGCTGGGGGAGGATCTGCTGAACAGGGGTACTACTGAGCTGGGGGGGGGGGGTGATCTGCTGAACAGGGGTACTACTGAGCTGGGGGGGGGGGGATCTGCTGAACAGGGGTACTACTGAGCTGGGGGGGGATTTGCTGAACAGGGGTACTACTGAGCTGGGGGGGGGGGGTCTGCTGAACCTACTGAGCTGGGGTTCTACTGGGCCCCTTTAAAACAAATAGAAAAACAACACACAAGGCATCTGCCAAGCTTCATTAAAGCATCAAAAAATGATGTTGAAGCGGTAGGCGCTTTAACGTGTGCACATGTAAACAAGTCCTAAAAGCATAATCACTGCGGTTAGGGTCTAGCTTAGTATTCACATTTGATTGCAGACTATCTTCAGGTGAATTGATTAGGGTTCTTCAAATAATAAAGTAAACCCATGCTGCATGGGATAATTAACAAAGACAGCTGGCAGGCACAGGTAGCAAGTTCATACGCTCAGAGAGCATTTCCCTCTTGTGCGCAAACCCTGGAAACTACTTCTGGCCATGGGGAGAAACTCACATCAGCTCACTTAGAAATGTCTGTTAGTAGGTCACTCTTGCACCATGACCTGCTTTATGGGATGTGGGAGGGTTGGGCAAATGAGACAACTGTTACCAGGCTAGACTGTACAGATCTCACATCTGGGAGATGTTTGCAGACACTGGCAGGTGGGACATCTTGAGGGAAATCACAATCAAGATTATTAAGCCCTGCTGATCATCACATAAGACAGCGATCAGCGTTTCTGCAGTCGCATCTTATTATTCACAAGTAAACACATGAACATCACTGCCTCCTCTTCTCATGTCCATAGGAGGGAGGTAGCCTATATTCTATAAGGAGAGAACTGGGCAGGAGGGCTGCCAACACTGCTTGGGATTTCATTGCAGCAGAGGAATAATTGTAACCACAGGAAGAGCTCACTGGATTATCTGGCAGGATCTACTGGTATTTTTAAAGCCCAATTCTGGGCTTTTAACTGTATCTATGAAGAAGGACACATGTACTGCAAGTTTGGTTTCAGGACAGGGGGGGGGGTGTTTAGGTACAACAAACAATACACCACGGAATGCACTGTAGATATAGGCTACACTGGATGCAGAAAAAAATTATAATAAATATATATACACACACACGTGTATGAGATTATATATATATATATATATATATATATATATATATATATATATATATATATATATATATATATATAGCCTGTTTAAACCTCTAAAAGCCTGCACTATTGTGCATCGCATGTGGTTGCAGGGTGGTTAAAACACAGCCCCATTATTTTGAATTTGGCAGCTGAAAATGTGCTCAATTCTTGACGCGACATATGTACACCCCAAAAAGCGTTTTTTGCTGCTTACAGGAGCGTGGTTAAGGGGCGAGACTCAATCGCAAGTGTAATTGAAGCCTAATAGTGCTTTAGAGCAGCTCAAAACGAGATGTGTGAAGGAAAAAGCAAACCAGAGGCTGACAGCCAAGAAAACAAAACCATGGAATTAAATTTAAAACCACAGGACACATGTACCAGTATGCTATGTATATACAGTCATGTGACTAAGGTTAAATAACCTTCACAATATGCAAATATACAAAAATGTTACGTTAGTTTTACTCCTTGTAAGGGGAAATCAATGATCACACAAGCTTAGGAGAAGATGATTAGGGTTCAGTGAGGAGGTTCACCTGCTAAAGAATGGGGAGATCCATTAATTGCTGCATGTCTGCTCTAATTGATCCCCAGCCTGACTTCAAAACAGCCACCGCTGAGACAATTTACAGAGACAAACAAGCACTTTCCTTATATAACCACAATGTTTCTTCTATGAACGCTCACTTGCTTCTTTACCAAGTGCCAGAGCAGGTGGGTATAGACAGAAAATGTAAAATAATGATTAGAGACTAGCAAATAAACAGAACATTTAAAGATTATCCAAAGCTAAAAACATCGCCTCCAATTCAAATGTACTTATTAAAGCTGGAAAATAATAAATATGGAGGTTTCCCCTCACTTCCTGTGTCTAGGGCAGGGGTAGGCCACCCCCGGGACTGGTGCCACAAGCGGCACACAAAGCCTCTCTTGCCAACACTCTACTCCCTCCCCATTAGCAGAGCAGTGCAGGGAAGTGTCAGCGAGACACTAATGCATTCCAATTTCAGAATTCCCCACACCGCACCTGCCCTGAGGGGGAGGCACTGTGCCCCCACACATTGTAAATGATGGGAAACATTGTTTGGTTCTTTAACTTTGCTGTAGCTGTGATCGTCAGCTTTTGTTATGCGGAAGAAATTGGGTGCAACTCTGCTGGGGGTGGGGGGGTCCCTGCTTCCAGGAGGAGGAAGACTGTCATTGGCCACTGCTAAAGCCAATCACAATTCTGCTAGCCCCACCTACTATCTGGAGGAATACGACCCACTATCTGGAGGAATACGACTCACTTGGTTGCCACTATCAATCTCAGAAACATGGGATTTCACCGATTGAGAAAACCACAATCAGGTGACAGGAATTACTCTTGAGCTTCTGGGAATGTTGAAATTATTCCTGAACTTTTGCATCACTTACTACTGAACCCCGGCACTGTGTCCCTTTAAGCCACAGCCAGTATTCAGCGCACACTCAACTTTTCCTGTGGTGCAGATCGCTGCACTTGTCCTCAGCTGTGGGGGCCCGAATTATGATCCTGCACACAGGCCCACTGCTTTCACAAAATACCCCTGACCTGAGCTCATAATTGCGCATCCATTCCAGATGCTTGTATGTGACATCACATACAAGAACGTGGGCTGGATGTGAGAGGTGGATCAGCAGGATGAGTGTGCCAGGACAGGTAGAGGTTTCTCATCTCCGCTTCCTTTCAACAATCTGCATATCATGCATATCATAGATGAGCAGGAGGGTACAGCGGCGGGGCAGGAGAGCAGGAGGGTACAGCAGCGGGGCAGGAGATACACTGGTGGGGCAGATGAGAAAGCAGGTTACAGTGGTGGAGCAGATGTGCAGGGAGGTTACATTGATCGGGGCAGATGTGCAGGGGGTTACAGTGATCAGAGGTGTGAAAGTCCATGAATTGGGGCTGATCTGAATTTCTCACTACTAAAGTAGTTTACAGCATTTACTTTATAAAAAATAATTTTTGTGTTTTTCTTGCGATTGGCACGATCAATTTCTTTGAAAACATTTTTCGGCACACTGTGCACAAAAGGTTGCCTACCTCTGGTCTAATGGAACAAAGTGTGGAAAAAAATTAAATAAAACTGCAGCAGTTTGAGATATCTGTGAAAGATGTATTCTGATTGGCTGCTGCACATGACTACATGCATTTTATAACAACCAATAAAATATTCAAAAAGTAAAACAGGAAATTAAAAGTCACAAGCTAAACAGTAATTTACCTTTCTCTGGTAAATGGCGATCCAATCTGTAGTGGCAAACCACTTGTGGTTCTTAATATCGTTAACCCCGTTCTTCAGATTGCCATATCTTTTAGTCAGGTCTACCTGCAGCAAGTTCCTTAGTAAGTCTTTAAGGTCTGAACTGAAATGGGATGGGAACCGTACCTGGGCAGAGACAACAGACATTCTGTGTTAGCTGAACTCTAAAAGCGAAGTGTGGGACTTTTCCACAAAACACATGCTTTAAAAAGTATTCTGAAAAATTTACCTATACAATATAATCAAATGTAAAATAACAAACACACAACTGAAGAAAAAACCCATCGCTGTACAGTCAATCTATTTATTCCTGCGGTTGTTAGTGTAGCTTTTTTGTACTTGGCACTAAAGTGTGTCTAATCCCAAGAACAAAATAGAAGATATACTGCAGCTTACTAGTCATTAGAGAAGGTGGCTGCATGTGTTTTCTATCAGCTTTTTTTTCACCTGGTGATTCTGCAAGTAACAGTAATTTGTTCTCAGGGGACAACAATCATTCACCATTCTTTATATATGGAGGAGCAGCCTTGTTTCTTCTCCATAACCAGTTCATGACTGCCCTATAGCAGATTTACTGCTACAGAATGGTCATTCTGTGCAGAATTCCGTATACTGTATATACAGCATTCTGCATTGCCGCCTAGTAGGTGCGCCACTCCTGCAAGGTTTGTTTAAGCAGAAGCCGATCAGTGGGTGCCGGCCAATGGAGGAGATGGAATTTCTTTCCCTGAAAAGCACATCCCTAAGTGAAAGCAGCGCACAATACACAAACACAGGCTAGGCACACATTTAACCCTCTGATTGCCCCTGATGTTAATCCCTTCCCAGTCAGTGTCATTAGTACAGTGGCAATGCAGATTTTCAGTACTGATCACTGTATTCGTGTCACTGGTTTCCACAAAGTGTCAAGACTGTCGGACGCAATATCGCAGTCCCGCTATAAGTCTCTGATCGCCACCATTACTAGTATAACATTTTATTTTTTAAATCTAATATATACATATACACATACACACACCATAGTTTGTAAACGCTATAACTTTCGCGCAAACCAATAATGTACACTTACTGGGCAGCTCTGTAAATCGAAATTATCCAAAGGCCACATAAACATGCAAGGAAAAAAAATAAATAAAAAAAAACACAGAACAGAGCACTCTGGATAAAAAAAATAAAAAAAAGGATTTCCAATGTAAGGACTTGATCAGTGCATATCACCAGGAAGGATCCCTCTAGGCAACATTAACGGTTGGTGAAAACTCTCTCACTAGGTAGTCGGCAATGGAAGAGATGCATCAAGGATGGAAACTTCTGAAGTGGACCCTGCCCTGCTAAAGTGGATTACCACGCCATGGTTCCTGCATCCAATTTAAAAAGACCATCTCCATGGTTTTTGCAGTGTTCAATTCAGAAGAAACAGGTCCATGGATCCTGCACTGTCCAACTCAGAAGTTTCCAGTAAGTTGCTTACATCTCACTCTTTGCCAACTACCTAGCAAGTGTTTTTTCAACAACTGTTGATGTGACCTGGCAATCCATTGGAGGGGTTCCTCTGGGTGAAATACCACGATCAAGTCAACTGGCACAACGCTGCTCTGTATTGTAAGCTGTGAGGAAATTGTGTGACCCTGCACCTGGATTTGCTTCTTGTCTACAAAAGTTGTAGCTGGAACCATCTTGAACTTATGTAAAAAAAAGAAAAGAAGAACACGTACGGACGTCATCGCGCGATACGTCCCGCACGGGCGTGTGTACTGCAGCCAGCCAGCCGGAATTTTTTTTACCCATTGAAGTTCTTACATGCCTAGAGCATTTTGTTTTACAATAAATACCCAGCGGGTTTTACCTATGGCCATTTCGCTTGTTTTCTCTCTCTGAGCCACATTTATATCACCATTTTGTGCAACACAAATGGTTGGTAGTTGAAGATCCGTGGGATCAGAGTCCTGACTAGGAGAACCTCCATAGACGGGACGATCGGATCGATTCTGGAAATCCTTGAAAAAGCCCTGGCTGGGCAATGTCTACAGGCACTAAATATCTGGGAGTTAGTAAGCGCACAATTCATACGGTGGTGGGACCTACTAAGCTTCTAGTCACTTCTATTGTGGATGTCACCATAATCCAAATTGTCACTAAATAATGCACTGTTTACTGGACATTTTCTAGCTTACTTTTTTTTGGATAATTTTCTTTGCACATTATCACACTATTCTCAATTTTTATTCATCTCAAGAAACTGTCAGTTTTGGAGTTGATACATGTTTATACACGAGATCACAATATCAATGAATTTAATATTTATATTTTTAGGAATATTTAAAGCGCAACCTTTTGTTTTTTCTATATTGTGTGTTATCTCACTTTGGGTTGCAGCTATTTTTTGGTTTAGTTCACTGTCCAGCGCAATTTTTTCTTGGTAATTTATGTAAAAAAAAAAAAAAAAAAAACACAATACTCAGTGCAGCATCAGGGTAAACAAAACACAAACGGTTTACTACACGTGGACTTACCTTTCCTGAAACAATTTTTTCATATATTTGTATGGGCTGATCGGCAAAAAATGGAGGATAACCAGCTGCCATTTCATAGATTAAAACACCTAATGCCCACCAATCGACTGCTTTGTTATAGCCCTAAAAAAAGAAAGAAATAGTTATCATACAATAGAAACACATTTTATGGTGCATAAAGCCATATTTACTCTTGACATCACTGAGGTGACAGCTCTGAAGTATGAATACATGGTATACTGATCATTATTGTCAACATAAATCTACTCATAAAATTATACTCTCCCCGGCCATTTATGAAGTACACCTTGTTAGTACCGGGTTGGATCCCCTTATTCCTTTATTCTTCATGGCATAGATTCAACAAGGTGTTGGAAACCTTCCTCCAATATTTTGGTCGATATTGACATGATAGCATCACACAGTTGTTGCAGATTTGTCGGCTGCACATCCATGATGCCAATCTCCCGTTCCACCACATCATAAAGGTGCTCTATTGGATTGAGATCTGGTGACTGTGGAGGCCATTGGAGTATGGTGACCTCATTGTCATGTTCAAGAAACCCGTAATGAGATGATTGGAGCTTTGTGACATGGTGCATTGTCCTGCTGGAAGGTGCCATCAGAAGATGGGTACACTGCAGTCATAAAGGGATGGACATGGTCAGCAACAATACTCAGGTAGGTTGTGGTGTTTAAACCATGCTCAACCAAGGAGCCCAAAGTGTGCAAAGAGAATATACCTCACATCATTACATCACCACCAGCTTGAACGGTTGATACAAGGCAGGATGGATCCATGCTTTCATGTTGCTTATGCCAAATTCTGACCCCACCATCTGAATGTTGCAGCTGAAAAGCGAGACTCAGACCAGGCAATTCCAATAGTCTATGGTCCAATTTTGCTGAGCCTGTGGTAATTGTAGCCTCAGTTTCCTGTCCTTAGCTGACAGGAGTGGCACCCGGTGTGTTCTTCTGTTGCTGTAGCCAATCTGCTTCAAGGTTCAATGTGTTGTGCGTATAAAGATGGTATTCTGCATACCTTGGATGTAACGAGTGGTTACTTGAGTTGAACAAAGTTTTTCCAGATAGCTGAACTGCTGATGAATGAGCACACATCAGATGGGGTGTCGCTGCTGCAGACAAACGGATACACAAAAAAAAGGATGGCAGCACTCCCATATTTGCAGGAAAAATAGAAAAAAAGTTTATGGAGGAGATAAAATGAGACAAAAGGCAATGACATAGGCAATGGCGGGGCAAAAGGTGACATGTTTCACGTGGCTGGTGTGCTTTATCTAAACCAAAAGTTATTTGAGTTCCAGTTGCTGTTCTATCACCCTGAACCAGTCTGTCCATCCTCCTCCTGACATCAACAAGGCATTTTCATCCACACAACTTCCGCTCACTGGATATTTTCTCTTTTTCAGGAACATTATCTGTAAACCCTAGAGATAGTTGTGTGTGAAAATCCCAGTAGATCAGCAGTGTTAAACAAAAAACCTCAGACCAGCCCGTCTGGCACCAACAATCATGCCATATTCAAAGTCACTTAAATCACCTCTCTTCCCCATTCTGATGCTCAGTTTAAACTTCAACAACTCGTCTTCAACATGTCTAGATGCCTAAATGCACTAAGTTGCTGCCATGTGATTGGCCGATTAGCAATTTGTGTTACCAAGCAACTGAACAGCTGTACCCAATATAGTGGCCGGTGAGTGTATGTTCATTTAACACATTTAATGCAAGTTAATTACTGGCAAAATCCTCCCTTGAGTAGAATACATCCAAGATTCCTGAAACTGTTGCTGGTCGTTACCATCTTGGGGGTGAAGAAAGCAGCCCCAGCAGACTCACAGCTGTCACTCAAATGAAACTCTATAGCAGGGATATGCGATTAGCGGACCTCAATCTGTTGCCCATGAGGCATAGCGAGACTGACAGCCACAAGCATGACACCCAGAGGCATGATGGGACTTGTAGTTTTGCAACACCTGGAGGTCCGTTAATTGCATATCCCTGCTCTATACTATGCCTCCATTTGCTCCTTGCCAGTGGCTACAGAAAAACGTATGTAGTAAAATGACAAGTGAAGGAGCTAGGCCAGCACAGAAGAGAAAGCATTTGAAATCTTTGCTTTTTACCTGCAATGTTTTTACATTGTTGGCAGGGTCTCCTTAAATACATTACTATCACATTTAAACACTATAGGCCCTACTACGGTCATATCGCTGCTTCACCACTTGCTGACCACAGGCCATTTCTAAGCAGCCCGGAACCCGGAACCCACGCGATTAAAACAAGCTTGGTACAGTTTTTTCAGCCAGTTTTTTCAGCCAGCTCTCAAATATTTCCAATAAGTGATCACTTTTATAGTACTTAAAATGTACATTTTATGAATGAGATGTAAAATGAAGGCCATGGTTTGGAGTAATACATAGCACCCATGACCTGTGGATCAGGGGTGCAACATCAAGCTTTCACAGACGAGGCCTGAAATTTTCTGCACCTAATTGCATAGGGGCTGACTGTGTACAAGCTGCAGGGGTTGTGAATGAACTACTAGCACACTCATCAGCACCCTTCACAGTTGATTCAGAACTACAAGCTGTTCTGCCGTACAATGGTAGTTGTAGTTGATTAATTCACAGGAAACTAAGTGAATAACGTGGCCATGTGGGTGGAGCATGACACTGTCACGCTCTATTCATAAAGTGACAGCGGGTGAGGGGAGAAGATTCCCCCGCTCGCTGTCACATCAAGGTAGCAATGTGACGAACTGCCTGCCAGAGCTGGAACTGGTTACATGCATTACCCTAGATAGGTTTCAAAAAGGTGAACTTATCCTTTAACCACTTGCCTACTGGGCACTTTCAACCCCTTACGGCCCAAGCCAATTTTCAGCTTACAGCACTTTGAATAATTGCGCGGTCATGCTACACTATAGCCATATGACAATTTTATAATTTTTCACACAAATATAGCTTTCTTTTGGTGGTATTTAACCACTTTCAGACCGGACCAATTTGCTGGTCAAAGACCAGACCACTTTTTGCGATTCGGCACTGCGTCGCTTTAACTGACAATTGCGCGGTCGTGCGACGTGGCTCCCAAACAAAATTAACGTCCTTTTTTCCCACAAATAGAGCTTTCTTTTGGTGGTATTTGATCACCCCTGCGGTTTTTATTTTTTGCGCTATAAACAAAAATAGAGCGATAATTTTGAAAAAAACGCATTATTTTTTACTTTTTGTAATAATAAATATCCCCCAAAAATATATTAAAAAAAACATTTTTTTCCCTCAGTTTAGGCCGATACGTATTCTTCTACATATTTTTGGTAAAAAAAAAAATCGCAATAAGCGATTGATTGGTTTGCGCAAAAGTTATAGCGTTTACAAAATAGGGATAGTTTTATAGCATTTTTATTAATAATTTTTTATTATTTTTTTTTTACTAGTAATGGCGGCGATCTGCGATTTTTATTGTGACTGCGACATTGTGGGGGACCCATCGGACATTTTTGACACATTTTTGGGACCATTGTCATTTATACAGTAATCACTGCTATATAAATGCAGTGATTCCTGTGTAAATGACACTGGCAGTGAAAGGGTTAACCAGTGGGTGGCAGTGTAGGGGTTAAGTGTTCCTAGGGGTGTGTTACTAACTGTGGGGGGGTTGGGCTTTCATTTAGTGTACACTGATCTCTGCTCCAATCACATGGAGCAGAGATCAGCGTCACTAGTTGCTAGGCAGAATGGAAAAATGTTGTTTATACAGCATTTCCTCCATTCGGCCGCTCCGTGAGACGATCGCGGGGATGCCCGCGGCGATCGAGTCCGCGGGTCCCGCGACCGGACTCACGGAGGTCCCGACCAGCGCGCCGGCGGCGCGCTCCCGATGGCACGGCGGCAACAAATATTGGACGTACATGTACGCCAATATGCCTGCCCGTGCCATTCTGTCGACGTACATCGTCGTGCGCTGGTCGGGAAGTGGTTAAAGTGGTTGTATAACCCGCTTGGTGATTTTTACTTACAGGTAAGCCTATAACAAGGCTTACCTGTAGGTAAAAGGAATATTTCCTAAACCTGCACGGTTTAGGAGACATTCACCCTGCAAGTAGCTGCTGAGGTCAGTGGCGCAGTCACTCTGAAGTTCCGTATTGTGCCGAAACTTCAGAGCTTCTTGCCGGAATGGAGGGCTCCCACACACATGCGGGAGTGGCGTCATTGTGGCTTCGGCCACTCACAGCGCCAGAGCCCGTGAATCTGGAAGAAACGCCGGGGGAACATGTCATTCCCCCTCAGTTGTGACCACACACTGCTGCAGGGGCTTCATTCTAAGGCAAGTATTTCATAATGTGCTATTATGCATTGCATACATTATGCCACTGTCTTGCAGGGTTTGTTTTTGTTTTTTTTAACGGTTTAATAACCGCTGGACTTTTTTATTTTTTGCTAAATGAAAAAAAGACCAAAAATACGTTTTACTTTTGTACTGATAGGCTGCACTGGTGGGCAATTGGTGGCACTAAAGGGCACGGATGGTGCTGCACTGATGATCAGTGTCCTAATTATCAGTGTCGATGTCCTCTTTGGCACTGGCTGGTTATCGGCTCTCCTCTCATGCTCCTCTCCTCATGACGCGTGTGAGGAAAGGAATGTCGACAACCAACAAGTGTGTTTACATTGTGATCATCTGATTGGACACAGCTGTTCACATGATAAAAGGCCTGTGCGATTGGCCCTTTACCCTGATCTGTAATCAGATGTGTGCCGCAGCGGGTGCACAGGGGGTATGGTTCTGGGAAGATGCCAATAGACACCCTCCAAAAACTGGACGACCGCACTGTAGTCGTTATTCGACTATAGCATGATCGGCAAGTGGTTAACGCTGTCCTTATTGCCTCTGAGGTCTTGTTGCACTTTCAGGAAACAGAGTTCTGAAGAGGTGGGACATTGCTGACCTTACACAATATAGGACCAGCGCACAAAATAGATTTGTGTACGGTCATAAAAACATGCTCTATAACTTGTGAGATGCAAAAAAACTTAAAGTAGTTAACCTACTTTCAGTAATTTACATAATCTGTTCTGCATCTTAATACAGTGGCTCGCTGTCTCCGTTTCATTAAAAAAATATCTCCTTCACTGTATCCCCCGGTGCTCATGTAACTGGCTATCTCCTCTTTGCCCGTCTTGCAGAAACAGTGGGTGGGGGCGCAATTTCTCCGCTAACGTCAGCAGGACGCAAGGAAAAGAGAGGAGAGGAGACACGGCCAGTCACGTGATCACCGGGAGCCACCATGAGATACGGTGAAGGACGTATTTTTTATTAAATACCACAGACACAGCGGAGCACTGTATTAGGATACTGAACGGAGAGTATATTAATATATTGGTTATTCCTGCAGCAGAAAGATAATGGGATGGCACTGTCACTAGAGGGAAGGGGTGGACAGGACAGAGGAGACAGACATAGAAGAGCAGACTGCGTATGATGGAGGCACGCAGACCACAGTATCAGGGGCTCAGCAGCCATGATTATCATGGTCTGTTAGCAGAGGGGAGGGTATGGCCAGGCATTACAGGGTGCCAAATTACACAGCACAAGCACTGTGCTATGTAACATGCTTTTTTTTGGGAGTTAACACTTTAAGATTTGAAACCTCATACATGAAAATTTTAAAACTTTTATTCAAAGAGGACCACACCTCTACAGAAAATGGCATGAATATCAATACACTGTGTACATAAACAAGTACACTAATCTTAGTTCATACTGCTTCTCTTTAATTACATTCAACTTATTAAATAAAAACAAAGCCTCCCTTCGAGACGGACAGTTTTTTTTTTTTTTTTTAACAAATTTGTTTAAATGTCATACAAAGCATGTGAGAAGAAGAAGTGTGTGATGTCCTGCACCTCATCTTGCACATTATGAAAATACTGAGGTCTCACAGCTTAGGTACAAGATCTAACTGAAGCCTCTAGTGATGTTGACTTCCCATGGGGCATCAGTGCAGCTGGGCCTGTCACCTAGTGCCTTCAGGGGAATAAGGAAGACGACCCAACAAAGGTAAGGGTCCGACGATTTCACATAAGCATGCAGAGATGATTGCTGCTGAAAATTTGATACAAAGTGGTGGGGGCGATCTGCTTTACATTTACTTTACTGTGGGCAATGTGATACAATGTTTGTCTTTTTTCAGGCAAGGTCCATTTTAAAACCCATTTGACATCTTTGTGAAAATTACATTGTTACATGGTTAGTCTGGTTGAAAAAAAATTTAAATGACACAAATGCAACAAGTTCAACCAATAGGAAAAAAAAAAAAAAAAAAAACAAAAAAAAAAAAAGGTGGTAGATAAAGCAGCTTAAAGTGGTTGTATGCGATCATTTGTAATTTTTAAAATTAATATCGCCTAAACTTGTACAGTTTAGGAGATATTCACTTTGCATGGAGCCGCTGACGTCAGTGGCGCATGCGCTCTTAATGCTTGGCTGCTGGACCTTGCCGGGAAGAAGACTCCCGCACGCATGCATGAGTCCCGAAGCCATGAACCCAGAAGAAACGGTGAGGTCAAAACGTCAGCTCCCTCGGCATGGACCAGACTGCGATACAGGGGCTTCAATTTAAGGTATTTCATATAGAACTAGTATGCGGTGCATACTAGCTTATTATGCCTTTGCCTTACAGGGTTTTTTAGGTTTTTCTTTTTTATATGTGCGGGTATACAATCGTTTTAAGCACCCCTAAATCATCCCAAATTAGAGCTACAGCACTTCAATCGGCAATGTTCATGCTCCCTGTAAACATCCCTTGTGACAGCAATAGGCAGGTAGTAGGTACTCTTTACAGAGAGATCTGGGGCCTATTAGACCCCAGAGGTCTTCTCTACCCTTAAAAGCATTTGATCACACAAAGATCAGTGTGATCAGATACTTTCTTGCTTTAAAAATGGTGCAGTTTACATTTGGAGGTAAACCAGAAGTGGCATACCATAGTACTAATCGGAGACCTTCTGGTCCTTGAAAAGCTTTATAAGCCAAGCTAGGGGACCCACCGGCTTCAGTTCTGGGTTCTCTGGCGGGATGGAGAACCTGCAGAGGAATCGGTGGGAGGAGGTCAGGGTGACCTCTCCTGCTGAACTTGAAAGAAATCCAGACACCGATTAGTCTTTAGGATGGCTTTAACAAAAAATCTTGGCGCCCACACAAAAAATACCGGGATGATACCTGTAACGGCATGCATCATCCTGGTATACCACTTGAAAGCCGCAATTTAAGTATTGTGGTCTTCAAGTGGTTTTAAGCATGTGCCATATTACTGAACACTAATGCAACTACGGTACATAAAACTGAACACCAACTACAATTTTCACTGAGACTTCAGCTGCTAAGTAGAATGTGGATAATGTGTAACATGTAGAACAATGAATGCCCAGCTCCAAAACAAATTTATGTTTTAGTTTTGCGTGGAGAGGGGAAGGGTTAGATCCTCTTTTTTTAGAATTTTATTACAATCTGTCCCCACAAGTACAACCCCAATTCCAAAGAAGTTGGGATGATAGATACTGTAGATGTTGAAAGCCTTTGCAATTTTACAATGAGGAACATTCTTAAATGGTTTGTCTTTTCAAAGATTCTTGGACCTTGGCCTGTCTTTACTTTTGGAGACATGGACTCTCGAAGATGCTCTTTTTTTATACCCAGTCATGTTACTAATCTGTTGCAAAGTAACCGAATTAGATGCAAAATATTCTTCCATCTCTTCCTTGTTAATACCACTTTGCCAGCTTTGTTATGCCCTTTCCAAACTGAGACACGTGGCTGCCATACATTTCAAAATTAACTTATTTTTTCCCCCAAAATGATACATTTTCTCAGTTTAAACATTGGATGTGTTTTCTGTTTGCGAATGAAATTTGAGTTTATGAGATTTGCAAATCATTGCATTATGTTTTTATGTAGATTTTACACAGCATACACATTTTCTTAGAATTGGGGCTATAGATTAAGCCAAATTGCACCAGTGACAATTTTCATTGAATCAGTATGGGTAAAGTCAACATTGTAAACTGTCACTAGATCTTTGGAGATACTTCTATTACCTTCTGCTCAACAGAGAGACAAACACTGGCTCTTTGACCCCACTGGGGAAACCCCCCCTCAATACAAAACAGTGGGCACAGGAAGCAAGATAAATCTCACCAATATGAGGACTCTGTTTCTAAAGTCTTCCAGGCTTTATCAAAATGAAAAAAAAAAAAAATGGTTTGGCCCAGATTTAGGCTTTAAATGCTGAAATGAAGTTGGGAATAAAGCATTAGCTATAGGGTGCAATGTATATTCATTTTATCTTCTGTATCAGAGACCACGCATCTATGGAAATCAAACGAAGTAAAGCAGTGTGATAAGGTCACATTGATATTTTATACCTGTTCACACTAGGAAAGCAAGCCAACTTGGTAGAGCTCACTAACCTTGCTCAAAATTATTTCTGGTGCCAGGTACTCTGGGGTCCCACATAACGTCCAAGTTCTTCCCTTTACTCTCTTGGCAAACCCAAAGTCTGTGACCTGAAAAAGAGGAAAAAAAATTATTATTCTTGTAGCTGGGAAATCTGCAAGGAGAATCGTGGGAGAATTTCAGGTAACCACAAAATTGGAAATTATTTAATAAATAAACCACTCTGAGGTTTTCACTATTATGTGGACCTCTCTGTGATTTTACAAATCTTTGAATTCATTCCTGACACGTGGCAATATACAGCTACATAACATATAAAAAAAAGTTTAATCTTTAATTAAAAAGCCATCCTTGGCCTTCAGTCAGGAAGAAGCATTTCCTAATCCTCCCTTCTCCAGAAATTAGATTGTACAGCCTAATGCTGCACAAGGTGTAAGGCTGCAGTAGGGACTGATCTGTGTCAGACATTTGCGAACACAGTGAACTGCACAGGGACTGGATTTACAAAATTGCCATCTCCGAGCCACCATTCTTAATCCAGGCAGTATATAATGATCCCGAATAATGCCTGAGCAAAGAGGATATTGTCCTTCCGCAAAGAGAGGTGGATAAAAGTATTGTTAAGTGGAGCGCTGTGCTCTTCTAATAAAAGCTCAGAAGTGTTACACTTAAACATTACTTAGCACTTACAAGCACTTAAAAGGCTAAGTTGCCTTTTCTGAACATGTTACATGTCCACCCGTATTTGAGGTGGAACATGCAACATGTTGCAGCTCCTGCCACCACTTTCACCCATCCCCCTTTAGTGAGAGTGTAGTAACTTTTTGAAAACAGCCCGCACAGCCACGTCATTCATTCACAGTTTCCTGTGCATGAACTACAAGTACCATCAGTCACCACAGCCCCTGCAAATTTCAAACAGGCAGGCTGTATAAAATGCATGGGCAAAAAACTGCAGGGCTTTTCTGTAGAAGACTGACATTGCACCCCTAAACCACGGAAAACTAAACCAATGCTTTCCAGGCTCCTACATGAAAAATAAATGCACATCTTTCCTTGCAAAATGATGTGTATATATTTTTTCAGGAAAGATGAATTTATCCTTTAACATAAAGACTATATTGGATGATAGGTAAACTTTTTGGTTTTTTTGATTATGCATTTTGTTAAATTTTAGGCATGCTTACAAAATATCAGTAGTGAATATTTTGACCTACACATGGTATAGACCAGCCTTCCTCAACATTTTTACCCCAAAAGGAAACCTTGCAATAATTTTCAAGTCTCAGGGAACCCTGCTGAGATTGGTCCATTGATGGTCATTGGGAAAAGGTCTCCTATATTGGTGGAGGTCAGTGGGAAGAATGTTCACACGTGACTAAAATTTTGAACTCAAACACACTAAACGCACCTATAGCATTAATGCGATTTAGTACTGGTGTTAATGCGGTATAGTATGAGTGTTAAACTGACATTTTACAAGCGTTAAGTTTAAAACGCTCCCAAAAGGCCCTATGCGTGTTTTTTAAGTGTTTGATGCGCATTAAAACCACTGTACAATTTTTTTTAAATTTTGTTTTCACTTTTTTTTTTTTTTTTTAAGGGAAGCAACATTACAGGAATTAAAACATTTGAGGTGTGGCTTCTTGATGAATGTGATGGATTTACTAGGCTTTATCTCATGTATAGCCTTCTGCAGATGATGTATGAGCAATTGGCTGAGCAGAGGAAGAGAAGGGTATCCGGCTCAATTGGGTACATCCAATTGTCTCTCAGATATTCTAAAGGGCATTTTTATGCCCTGTATCATGATTTACGCACCTACCCCCAGAAGTTTTATGACTATTCAACTGCATTAAAATCGCTTCTATTGATGCGCTGAAGGAGAATCTTAGACCCTGGTTGACATGCAGCAGAACCAGATTGAGGCTTCCAGTATGTCCAGAAGAATGTATTAGTCACACTGCGGTATCAATCCAAGGGGACAAAAATACGCAGCAGTTCTGTTCATATTGCCAGCGCATTAGCGGAGCGTTATTATAGACTTGAATGGAAGGCAATGAAGTGTTTCAAACAAGGAAATAGGAGGAAAACGATGAATAGCACACCGTTGTTTGTGTCAGTGGCATGAATTTTGCCTCCATTGCCGGCCCCAAAGCTGCAGTTTGGAGACCACTGCTCTACAAAACAATTTTTTTCCATTCAACACTTCTGGTGGTGGCTCTAGCAACATAGTTCCTTACTTGAACCCCTACGTAACATTCAAGTACTAAGGTGACGTACAGGTCATAAAACGAAACTGGACACTGGCATCCAGTTTCTTATATTTACAGGGAACTTTATTTTTTTAAATTAAACCTGACATGACCACATTAAAAAATAAATGCGCATCTTTTGCCGGGTAAAGGTGTTTTTTTTTGTTTTTACTTGCAGCCCGGAAAGCAGACTGATACTCTTGACAAGTCTGCAGGAGTCCCGAAAAGACAACAAATGCTCAACAGCGGCATGGTAGTTCATTGAAACTACAAGCAGACAGCCACAAAAGGTGTCAGGACTTGTAGTTTCCTATTCACAGAGAACTGTGAATGAATTTTCAAACAGTGCCTGTAGAAGATGACTGGCAGCTGTCAATGGGGAGGAGGGGGAAAACACTGAAATCGGCATGGCAGTTCTGCTATCTGCAAGATTGTGGATAGGGTCACACAAAAGTACAATTTCTTTTTCTTTTTACTGGCTGGAGCAATGATCCACCAGAAATAAAATGCTGGGTGTTAACTACACAGGCAATCATTCCCTTACCTGAATATATCCTTGTTGGTCGATTAAAAGATTTTCTGGTTTGAGATCTCTGTAGATGAGGTCTAATGAATGGAGGTACTCGAATGTTAAAACTATCTGAGCTGCATAGAACCGTGCGTGGGGCTCACTGCAAAGAAATGAAAGTTCTCAGCAAATAGAAATGGTAACAAAATGCAGTAAATAGCACTCATGGGGAACATTGTTAAAACTTCATAACATTCTAATGTCTGTCACTAGAAACAAAGGGTGAACAAACTGCTACAAAATCTATATGTAGCTCCATTGAAAAAGCCTGAAAAACCAGCTGTAATGTTTTTACTGGCCATGTGACAGGTCACATGACAAAGACAAGCACAGGAGATGCATGGAAAACAGCCAGTCTGCTCACACCAGCCCTGAACACAAGCTTCTTGTACAGCACTGTCCCTGACACATGGCACCACTTAGCTCAGTGTACACTGACAAAAGGCAAATATGTCAAGCTGCCAACTTTCTACTTATGTACTGCAATACAACTTGCTGAGCCAATGCATTTAAACTACCCGAGATGAGAGAAACATGGAGGGATCGACATCAGTGGTCTCATTTGGCAAATGCTAGTTGAAAAGCAGAAATGCTAGCAGAAAAAAAAAAGAAAGAAGAAAACTCAGATAAATGTATCCTTATCTGTATACTTGATCTGAATCAGTGACTTAGTACTGAATGGGGGACCTGTAGACCCCCAATGTATAGGGGGACCCTGTAGACCCCCGATGCAAGTAGGAATGTTAACGTAAAGGGGGACTTCCATCAGACTTTCCCCTTTACACCAGGGTTCATAGAGTTCCTTCTTGCACTGTAACGACTGATGACCAGACACCCCCATACAGAGTTCCCCCTGCACTGCAAGGAGAAACCCAGCAGATTCCGATGTATTAATGCAAGGGGGAACTCTGTGGACTCTAGTGTAAAGGGGGAGGGGGGCTCTGGTGATCAGAGACCCCCATACATCATAGCCCCCCCTTACATCTGGGACCACATTTCCCTTAACATCAGTGTCTGCAGAGTTTATCCTTGCACTGTAAGGGGAAATCTTGCAGACCCTGATGCAAGAGGGAGGGGGGCTCCGGTGACTAGAGACAGTCTACATCAGCGTTCCCCTTCACATCAGGGTCTGCACTGTTCCCCTTTGGCTCTAATCGTGTGCTTTTTTTTTTAAACAAAGAGAACGCTATGCGTCTGGCTCCCTGCATGGAGATTAGGGGCCGGGCGCAAAGAGATTGGGGGGACCAGCAGCAACCCTTTAGAACAGGCCGCCACTGTTCTCCATGTAGATGATACTTTTCTTCATAGCAAAGGCTAAAAAGAGCAGAGAAAGGGCGTGCTGCTGGTGGGGCCTATACTGAACACGTTTCTTCACCCTGCTTTGCGTCTCAATGATGTCTAGTAGCCCTCAGAGAGAGTAACACTCAGAGTAAAAGAAAATAGCGCAAGAAACACAAAATGTTTTATTGTATGTAAGTGCATTTATCTTTAATAAACTAATTTTTAATACAGTAATGCACTATGAGCTTCTTTAATTGCTTTACATATTGCTTGATGTGACATGTGGAAGATATCCAAGCCTGATTCCATGCTTTAAATCTGGCTGTCCATTAGCCTACAGGGAGGATCCACACAGGTTCATGCGACCTCTTGGTCTTTTTACAATGAGTTACTGAAGCCTGATTCTATGCTTTAATATCGCCATGGCTATTCACCTACAGGGAGGATTCATAAGTGCACTTTCACACTGAGCTGCGCCGGGCATCAGTGGAGAAGCGCCACTATTTTTAGCAGCGCTTTACCGTAGTTTTAGCAGCCCTTTTCAGCTAACCCCCGCTAGCAGCCATAAAAAAGGTTAAAAGCACCTGCAAAGCGCCGCTGCCCATTGATTTCAATGGGTAGAGGCGCTTTAGGAGTGGTGTATACACCGCTCCTCAACAGCATCAAAGAAGCTGCTTGCGGGACTTTGAGCATCCTGCCAGCGCACCACTCCAGTGTGAAAGCCCTCAGGCTTTCACACTGGAGTGAGAGGCGCTTTTATTAGCGCTATAGTGGCTATAAAGCGGCTCAGTGTGAAAGGAGTCTAAAAGCTCATATGATCTCTTGGTGAGGTTATTCTTTCTGGTAAGCAGCTCACTTTATAAATGCAGCACGGTGGTGATATCACCTTAATGTGGGATTAGTGGATTCCCGGCACCATCAATCACATGGAAACACATACGGGATGCTGCATTCACCAAGTTTTTTTATTGCACCTAGTATCTTTTTCTATTCATTTTTGTAAACATATAATGTGAAACATTACATTTTTTTTTAAAGTATATTAATGAGATTGACACATTTGTCTTTAGCATTTAAACACACATGCTGTGTGCATTTTTTTTTTTTTTTTTAAGGGACCCACTTGTCGCGGTTTATTGTGGTTTTTCAACATTGTTTTTTTTTTTTGTATAATAAATGTTTATTGAAGGAAAAATGACAAACAGAAAGACAGGGAATACATTCAACATTTCGTTTTATTCACTGCTCCAAAGTGGTTTTGATCACTTTATAGTGTGAATCATTACACCCATTTACTATTTTTTACTATTGTTTTTGTGATATTCAATTAACAGCACATCTTACGTTTCTATTATTTATTATTCCTCACTATTCAAGGATTTTTGATTGCAACAGTTTTTTAATGTTTGATTTTTCAGGCTAAGAGCACCTTTGTTGACTTATTAAAGTTATAGTACTGACCTGAACCTGCCGATTCTTCTTAGATGTGAGAACATTTCACCCCCCGGCACATATTCCATAACCATGTATAAATTTGAATTGTCCTAGACAAAATAAACAAGCATTAGTTGGTCTTGAGAAGGTGAACCAATTATCAAGCACAGTCTACCAACCTTTTAGACATGGCATGAGAATTTAATCACCTCTGTGCTCTGCATCTACCAGTTAAAGTGGTTGTAAATCCTCCCATATACCCAGTGAAGTGACTGGTCTCGGGATACACAGAGATGAAACAAATGCGCCCATGTAATTTGTACCAGTTTATCCTCAATGCTCTGGACTGAGACAAGAACACACTATAGTGATGGGCTTTGGTAATATTTCATGTCTGAGGTTTACAACCACTTCAAGCCTTGTGCAGATCATTCCCAGTAACTCTGCATTCTGACATGCAGAAGGGACCATAGAGAATACCCTAAACATACCCAACTTAGATATGACAGCCACACAAGGCAAACAAGCTAAACCACCAGTGATTTGCTTTTGTTATGCAGGAAACCTGTCACTTTGTTCAAGATGCCAAGTCCACTTAGAGTACATTAAAGTGATTGTAAACCCTCACATATACTCAGTGAAGTGAACAGCCTCAGATTATACACAGAGATGAAATGATGCTTCTACATAGGTTTTATGTGTATATCTGCTGTCGTCCCCACTCTACACCATTTCAAAAGTGCAAATTGTGTTAAAAATCTTTCTTCATCTTTCAGTAGTACATAGGTATGAGAGATTGCATTTACACTGTGTGAGAGCTGATTGGAAGAAAGGGACCCCCTCCACATAGGCAAAGGAAAGAACATGCAGAGCTGTAGTCTGAATAGACAAGCTCAGTGCTTATCCCCCTTTAAGCTCACTCCCCAACACAATCTTTTAGCTCATGTGTCAGAACTGGTCATGCTAACAAGAGGAATGAAGCACCAGAGAGAAACACTTAGAGCTTTGGAGAGACACGTAAACACTACAGATATAGGTGCTCAGGTCAAATTTTATGAACGGAGTTCATAACCACTTTAAACCCCAGTTCCCACTGATGCAATGGAGGAAACGCAGTAATTCCTGTGCGTTTCCCCACACGCCATAGCAGTCACACTGTTCATGTGATCTGCTGTGTGTGTCAATTAAAAGTGAACGACACACTAAAGCGGCGCAAAGTGTGTTTGCCCGAACCGGATTACATAGGTATGAACACCGATGCGATCCGGTTTTATAGCAAACAAAAAAAGCTGACCTAATAGCGCACCTATTTCAGGTGTAGCAATTTGAGCCATTCATAAGTCTCAAATTGCACTATACAGAATCACATGTGATCTGCACAGGAATGCGGTGTGATTCCTGTGTGAATCACATGCGATGTGACAGCGTTTTACTTTACAAATAAACCTTGAACCATGCTGGGTATAAGAAAATCCAACACTACAAGCATGTTTTCTGACAGACTTATTTCCACAGACGGCATTCGCAACTATTTGAAGCAGAAGATTACCCAGATTAAAATGAGCAAAGATTACAGCTGCAGTGTTTGCTGCATAGAATTGGTAACTGACTGCTTTCATGAGTTGCATAGAATTCTAAATCCCTTACCACCGCTGCCACCTGGCCTTTAACAGCTTCTAAATGCCAGGAGGCTGAGGCAGGCCGCTGGGGTCATGTGACCGCTGTGATTGGTTGTCACAGCAGTCACATTATCGAAAACCTCCCAAGGGCAAGGGTGCATGCTCTCAACACAGAAAAGCGTTTACATCTATGCAGCCTCTTAGCATTAAAGCCACCCGCCGCGAGGCCGCATATATACATACCATCGGTGGGTAGAGGTTAATAAACACACACATTTAAACTGACCTTCTATACAAGCCTACACACTTGTACCTTGGAAGATATAAAACATTTTTAAAGTGGTTGTAAACCCTTACACACCACTTTTACCTACAGGTAAGCCTATAATAACGCTTACCTGTAGTTACTGTTAATATCTCCTAAACCACAGTTTAGGAGATATTTGCCATGTACGCTTGTGGCATGTCATCGGTGCATGCGTACTGAAGAAGGCACGATTGTGCAGTTTCTATAGGGCCCATGCTGTGACTGCAGACTCCTGCGCCTACAGTCACAGCATGGGGGGGGGGGGGGGGGGGGGAGGGGTAAAGATGGACGTGGCCACCAGCGGGGACATCATAGGCTTTGTTTGCAGGTAAATGCAACATAATGGGCTAGTATGCATTATGCTTTCACTTTGCAGGGGAATAAAGAGAAAGTAAAACCCATCAGAATTTACTTCCTCTTTAAATCATACAAATGTATTTAGAAATAAAATTGGGCAAAATAAACTTTTGTTTACATAAATGGCAAAGTGGTAGTGGAAGTTCTTTTATTCCAGAGAAAAAACAAGCTAGAATAACCTTTATAGAAAACCTGTAGTGTGAAACTATGGATGCAGCTATAACTGACCTCTGCTTTAAAAGGCTGGTTAGAATAGATGGATGGTGGAGTTTGCTTTAAATATTAAAAAATGAATTAAAAACAGTTTTTGGTGCTCAGTTGCAGTGAAGATCTGCTTTAACTGAGCAGGCATTTTATTATTAGGCACAGTCACTGATGAAGAGCTTTACCTTGAAGGAATACTCCAACCTGACCAGAAAAGGGAAGTTGACTGCTTGTAATATCCTCTTCTCATTAAGCGTGTGCTCTATCTGCTTCAGCTTCACCACCTGGGAACAAGAGAGGCAGGTGTGTATCATAAAAATTGCATACAATGAATTTGAACACTGGATCAGAAATGGGAAAAAAAACAAAAAAAACAAAAAACCTATACGTCTTAGTACGTGTTTAAAGAGGAGCTGCACTTAAAAAAAAAAAAAAAAAAAAAATATTAAAAGCCAGCAGCTATTAATATTGCAGCTGCTGACTTTTAATAAAATCACACTTACCTGTCCCGGGGTCCAGCGATGTCGGCGGCAGATGACGAGCGATCGCTCGTCTCGCTGCCGCCATCCTCTGTCAGGGAATGCCCGGTTCCCTACTGCGCATGCGCGAGTCGCGCTACGCGTCTCTTCAGATCCCCCGCTGTGTCCTGGGAACTGTGTGTTTCCCAGAACACAACGGGGGGGGCGGCTTCTGCGGCGGTCTGCCTGGAAGTGGGTGCAGATACCTGGATTATCCAGGTAACTGCACCCCCCTCCCCCCTGAAAGGTGCCGATTGTGGCACCAGAGGGGGGGAGGGATCAGATTAGCGGAACTTCCCCTTTAGGGTGAAGAACCGCTTAAAGGTATAACTAAAAAGGCAAAACTTTTTTTTTTTTTTTCAATTTTGGATAGAATGGCGATGTTTTCCAGGGGGTCCCCAAGGAATTCCCTTAATTTGCAATGATTTCCTCTCCCTTGCTGTTTGGCTTTGGGACAGGAAGTGAAGGGAAATCTCTGCAATGGGACACAGAGGGTGAAAACAAATCTAACAGGGGTCCATAACCCTCTCCCTCGCTCTATCCAAAATGAATGCCTATAGTTCTACTTTTACGCAAATGTGCTTGTGTTGCGGCTCTTATATGTAAAAATCACATACACAATATAACCAAAATGTTTGTGGCTAGCTTACCACCATTCCTATCTCTGAGCTTGTTGGACATCCCATTCCAAAACCTAAAGGTGTTAATATGGAGTTGACATCCATTAAGGCTACAAAATATTCCACTCCTCTGGCAAGAATTTTCACAACATTTTGGAGTTTTTGGGCGATTTGTGTGCCCCTGTGCACAAAGTCAGGTCCATAAAGACAAGAACTATAGTGTTAAGCAAAAACACAGGGTACGGATGTACTGATGTAGGAAGCGAAGAATTGGTTCGTGGTCTGAGTTCTAATACATCCCAAAGGTTCTCAGAAGGGTATAGGTCAGGGCTCTGTGCAGGATGCCTTCACTAACAGCACGCTCAATGCGTCTGCGCCATTGTCTACGGCGTTGTGTACGACATCGGTGCCCGTGTTTAGGAAAATATCTTCTCAACCGTGTAGGTTAGAGATATTTCTTGCACCTACAGGTAAGCCTTAATCTAGGCTTATCTGTAGGTTAAAGTGGTCTGTAAGGGTTTACAACCACTTTAAAAACCCTACCAAATGTAAATGTTAAGGGTGGGGGGTGGGGGGGTTAATGTTTGACAAAGTTTTATATAATTTTGTGAGACAGATAGCGCTTTCTTTTAAAGGTGGTATTTATGAACCACTTCAGCCCAAGAAGCTTCACCCCTGTTCTCTAACTGGGGGGCTTTTGACTGGGGAAAAGAGATCCGTATTCCTTGGCAGGAACACAAGATCTTTCCCTCTCACAGACCACCGTTCTGCTTATCCTGTGAACAATTGGCGGGTCCTGGTGGACAGTGTCCGCTGGACCTGCTGATTGGCTCCCGCTGTGTACAATCACAGTGGGAGCGGGTCGCCGGCAGTGAGAATGGTGCACTAGATACATTAAAAGCAAAGTTCATCTTTTAGAACAGGTTGCACCCTTATTTAGGGTGTAACATGTGAATAAATGATGTGCATAGCCATGTGAATGTGAATAATATATAATAATGCCATGCAAAGCCATGTGAATAAATCAACTACAAGTCCCACCTTTTACTGTGGCAGGCGGC
Source organism: Lithobates pipiens (assembly GCF_037356315.1). NCBI lineage: Eukaryota > Metazoa > Chordata > Amphibia > Anura > Ranidae > Lithobates > Lithobates pipiens. Next base: position 293,156,585 of record NW_027507785.1, read on the forward strand.
TTATAATCCATTCACTCTGTACAGGCTTTCAGGTAGAAATCTGGGAGGGAAGGTGTGCAGCAGCCTGACATTGCACCTTCAATCTGCTGAATGACGGTGCAATGCTTTGCAGGCTCCCGTGGTAAAAAAAAAAAAAAAAACACATGAACATTCTTTCTGCAAAAAAACATGCATTTATTTTTTCCTAAAAAGTGAACATATCCTTTAATGTACAAGTCATACACCAAGGAAGGAGGAACTGAAGGGGTTAATGTAATGGTAACATACAGCGGCAGGATTGAGATGAAGGGGTTATTGTTCACATGTGCAGGATAAGGGAGGTGAAAGGGATAATATACAGGTCACTAGAGACTAGAGCTGCACGATTCTGGCCAAAATGACAATCACGATTTTTTGCTTAGCATAAAAAGAACACGATTCTCTCACGATTCACGCAACGTAAAATCTTTCACACTATACATATTTAAAAAAAAAAAAAAGGGGGGGGGGATAACTTTACTGGTTAGTTTTTTTTTTTACATAGCTCATTAAAGTAATTTTCCCCAAAAAAAAAAAAAAACTGCGCAAATATAGCGCAACATAAAATATTGCAACAACCATTTTCTTCTCTAGGATGTTTACTAAAAAAATATATATAATGTTTGGGGGTTCCAAGTATTTTATTTTTTTTTGCTAGAAAAAGGATTAAACTGGAAACCAACAAATGTCAGAAAAAAGTTTAGGGTTTAAGTGATTAAACTTTTTTTCACTGATACGCAAAGTCTATTCCATTGACAAATTGTTACAATGTTTATACTTCAGTTCAACTGATTAAGAATATTTTGATTCCTGGCAGACTGCCCAGTTTTTCTCTTCCTTTCTTTTGAGGGTTATGGCTTCAGAAGAGCAGAGAGGATTCTTTGCATAGAAAGAATTGAGAAACTTGTCAAGATTGCGATGACGATTCTTGGCGATTAACAGTGCAGCTCTACTAGAGACAGCATTGGAGATATGTGCAAGGACCCTTTCACACAGACAATCCGATTAGGTCCGCCTGTCAGTTATTCAGATGGACCTGATCGGACCCGCCAGGCTCTATGGAGTGGCGGATGTCAGCGGACACTAAGAGGGGGAAATCTGTGTGTCACTGCGAAATCTGTAGCTGGTGATTCATTCATTCTGTCCCCATGGAAAAGTACTCCATCTCTATGCTTCCCCAGTTGGAAGGAAAGCAATCAGCACTGTAAAGAGTACCGTGTGATTGCTGTGATGGCCAATCGATCACAAGGTACCCAGGCCCCCTTGATTGCCTAGGTACTGTGTCTGTGTCTTGAGCTCGTTACACCATGATCACTGGGCGGGTTGTCGCCTGACGGCTATTTATCCGTTTATAAACAGTGATCGGTGAATAAAGGGCAGCTGATCCCCATTGATAACTGTACTCCAGAAAAAATTTAAATAAAAAAAATAAGGGGTTAACTTTAAACTCCAGCCATGGACTGCAACACACCCTGAGGGACTGCAACACACCCTGAGAGATGTTCCTACCCTTCCCCATTCTATACAAATACATTTTGACTGTAATTCTTCAATGAATGTCCAAAGAAAAGGTCAATATAGTTCACTTAGACCCCTTTCACACCAGGGCATTTTGCAGGCGCTATGGCGTTAGAAATAGCGCCTGCAATCCTCCCTAAAAAAGCTGCACCATTGTTTGTAGTGTGAAAGCCTTTTGCACTGCAGCGGTGCGCTGGCAGGACGTCAGGAAAAGTCCTGCCAGCAACTTCTTTGGAGCAGTGTGTTTACCGCTCCTCCACCTCTGCTCCCCATTGAAATCAATGGGGCAGCGCTGTAATACCGCCAGCAAATCCCCGCTATTTGCAGCGTATTGCCAGTGTTTTTAACCCTCTCTCAGCTGCTAGTGGGGGTAAAAGCGCCCTGCTAGCGGCCGAAATGCGCCGCAAATCCGGCGGTAAAAAGCCGCTAAAAATAGCGGCGTTTTACCGCCCACGCTATGGGCGGTGTGGTGTGAAAGGGGTCTTATAGGAAATTTAGAGAGTTATGACTACAGTATACTATATACAGAGGTCCTGTGGCATGGGCACTCTGGCTTACGCATGTATTTGTAAATGTGTGCAAACAAAACCCTCTGTTTTAAATGGAGAGCATTAGACAGGGCCAATTTGGTTGTTTTGCGGGCTGGCCGGTAAGTATGCTGGAAAACGTGTTCTTTGCAAGTCACTTCGAGAAAATGTAGCATCACACTGCCTAAAGCATTGTCTAAGTCCCGTACAGCTAATAGACCCACCTTCTGTTTATCCAGGATCTTCATGGCATAATACTGATCGGCTCCTTTGTGCTTTACCAGCATCACTCTTCCAAATGAACCAGTTCCCAACGTTTTTATTCTTTCAAAGTCATCTAGACTGGCAGTATTCTGAAAAACAAAAAAAATGGACAAACCATTTTAAAAGAACTCCACATGAAACCTGCCACTAAATTCTACATGTCAGGGTATGTGAACTTTATGCTGTGCATGTACTGCAGTGCCTGTAACTGATGCAATGCCGTCTGGAACATAGAAAGCTGTATGATGTCCGACTAGCTATCAATTCTGCTGCTAGGGTCTCTCAACTGTACAGTGCAGCTCACAGCAGCCTCAGAAATTCAGCAGTGTAAGTGAGGAATGGCTTTCCTTACATTTATATAGCAGCCACACAGCAAATTTATGAAAGAGAAAAAAATATATATAAACTAAACCAAAGACATCCCTCAGAATATTACTAAATTAGAAATCAGAGCCCTATGACTTGATAGAAGTCAACAGAGCTTCTCATTTACTAAGCTTTGGAGAAATTGCACATTGTAGAGTGCAACTTGCAAAGTGCACAGTGTGTTTGCCATTAGTAAACCAACCCCCATTGACTCATTAGGTGCTTTTGGATGACAGACATGGAGCCGGCCTCTTAAAATATCCAATAGTAGAAACAAGTTATTGAGCCAGCGATGGCACAGCACACAATGTTATCCTTCCAGGGTCTCTGTAGCTATACAGTTGTGCTCATAAGTTTACATACCCTGGCAGAATTTATGATTTCTTGGCCATTTTATCAGAGAATACGAATGATGACACAAACTTTTCTTTCACTCATGGTTAGTGTTTGGCTGAAGCCATTTATTATCAATCAACTGTATTTACTCTTTAAATCATAATCACAACAGAAACTACCCAAATGACCCCGATCAAAAGTTTACATACCCCAGTTCTCACATCATGTATTGCCCCCTTTAACATCAATGTCAGTTTGAAGTCTTTTGTGGTATTTGTGGATGAGACTCTATCTTCTCAGATGGTAAAGCTGCCCATTCCTTTTGGCAAAATGCCTCCAGTTCCTGTAAATTCTTGGGCTGTCTTGCATGAACTGCATGTTTGAGATCTCCCCAGAGGGGTTCAATGATATTCAGGTCAGGAGACTGAGATGGCCACTCCAGAACCTTCACTTTATTCTGCTGTAGCCAATGACTTGGCCTTGTGTTTTGGATCATTGTCATGTTGGGATGTCCAAGTACGTCCCATGTGAAGCATTCTGGCTGATTATTATTATTCAGGATTTATATAGCGCCAACAGTTTGCGCAGCGCTTTACAATATGAGGGCAGACAGTACACTTACAATACAAATCAATATAGGAGGGATCAGAGGGCCCTGCTCGTTAGAGCTTACTGATGAATGCAAATGTTACTCCAGTATTTTTTTTGATAACATACTGCATTCATCTTGCCATCAATTTTGACCAAACTGAATGTGCCTTTGTAGCTCACACATCCCCAAAAACATCAACGAGCCACCTTCGTGTTTCACAGTAGGAATGGTGCACCTTCCATCATAGGCCTTGCTGACTCTTCATTTTTGTCTCATCACTAGGGCTGCAAATAATGATTATTTTCACAATCAATTAGTTGGGCAAATTTTTTATTTTTTTGTTTAAACAGGGAAAAAAAAAAACCCAACCACAATATGCCATATCTTCGTTTAACATAATAATGAAAAAGTACACCAATGACGGGGCACTATTACCTCCCCCCCCCCCCAGGAAAACCAATGACAGGGCACTATTCCCCCCCCCCCCCCCAACCCCTGGAACACCATTGATGGGGCATTATTCTGCCCCCCCCCAGGGACACCATTGATGGGGCACTATTCCGCTACACCCCCCCACCCCCCAATACCAATGATGGAACAACCTAGAAACAGCTATGATGGGGCACTATCCTCCCACCTCCAAAAAAACATTGATGGGGCACTAGTTCCCCCGAACACCAATGATGGGGCCCAAGTCCTCCCCGAAATACCAAATTGGTTACATGAGCGCCGCATTGAGAAAGCAGGAGGCAGGGAGGAAGGTGCGAGCAGACCAATGAATCGATAATGAAAATTGTCAGCAACGATTTTCATTATGGATTAATAATTTCAGGACTACGCATCACTCCAAATGACTTTGTGCCAGAAGGTTTGAGGCTTGTCTCTGTGCTGTTTGGCGTATTGTAAGCGGGATACTTTGTGGCATTTTCATAGTAATGGCTTTTTTCCTGGTGACTCGACCATGCAGCCCATCTTTCTTTAAGTGCCTCATTGTGTATCTTGAAACAGCCACACCACGTGTTTTCAGAGAGTCCTGTATTTCACCTGAAGTTATTTGTGGGTTTTTCTTTGCATTCAAAAATTTTCCTGGCAGTTGTGGCTGAAATTTTAGTTGGTCTACCTGACCGTGCTTCAACAGAACCCTTCATTTTCCACTTCTTGATTTGAGTTTGAACATTGCTGCTTGGCATTCTCAATTCCTTGGATATACCTTTCTTGTTTTATTCGGTTTAACTACGTTTTCTCGCAGATCCTTTGACCATTCTTTTTCTTTCCCCATGACTCAGAATCCAGAAACCGTCAGTGCAGCACTGGATGAAAGATGCAAGAGTCTGTCAGGAGTCCAGAAACTCTTTGACCTTTTATACACACACACGAATTACAAGCAAACAGATCACAGGGGAGGACGGTTACCTTTAATAGCCTTTTAATAGCCTTTAAAATTCAAACCCCTCTGTGTCAGAATGTTTTCAGACCAAAATCACCAGGTTAGGTAAACTTTTGATCGAGGTCATTTGGGTAGTTTCGGTTGTGATTATGACTTAAAAAGAGCAAAACAGTTGATTGATAATAAATGGCTTCAGCCAAACACTAACCATGAGCAAAAAATGTTTGTGTCATTCATATTCTCTGAAAAATGGCCAAGAAATCATACATTCTGCCAGGGTAAGTAAACTGTACATCTAAAATGAGAATACAGTCAAGTGATCCAATTTTATTTTTATGGTCGATATGCAAACAGGACCTTGCACTTTGAAAGAGGAGGATCAAGTCTCCATTGCCGATACCTAGGAAAAAAGTCAGTGTTCACAGATCACATATTGCTATCCTCACTGGGTCTTTGTAAACATACATATAAATTAAAAATACAATCATGCATTTTTTTTTTTTTTTTTTTTACAAAATATGAAAAGAAACTTGCACTTTAAAAACACAAATGTCACTTGGCACAAATGAAGTGCATTCAGATCCAACTGAAGCCAGACTAACAGGTTTGTGACAAATCTGGAACAGTGCCAGCAGAAGACTGAACAGCGTATGCAAACTAGGTACACAAATGCACAAGGACTGCAGCAATGCCAACAAAACAGAACCAAACAAACCACCACTATACACATACAGGTCTTTTACACCTTTTAAAGCAGTACTTCACCCAAAAGCTTCTCTCAACTGCCCCCCCTCCCCCAGATTTGCCATTTTATATGGAGGGGGAGAAGCAGGTACCTCCTCTGACCACCTAGGTGATTAGAGTAGATGTCCCCCCCCCCTCCCCCTGCCCAGAAATCTTCTAGGACACATCACAGGAGGCTGCGTGTCCATTCACAAGGTTCAGTATGGCTCGAGCATGCACAGTCCAGGCCACAAGGAGTCACACCCAGCTTCCCACAGTTAACATGCCCGTGGCAGGTTCCTAAAGACCAGTGAAGAACTAGCCCCGGCGAGGACAGTGCTGGATGCCTGGACAGGTAGAGTGTGTTTATTAAGTCAGCAGTTACAGTATTTACGCTGTTGACAATTACGTTTTGGAAACCTGCCTGAAGCTCCTCCTCTTTAAAAAAGGAGGATCTTCAGGGTGTTTGCAAAAAAATTAAAAAGTCTGAAACTACAAATAATGTCGCTGCGGACTTAAAGCGGAGTTCCGCCCAAATTTTTTATTTTAAAAAAGTCAGCAGCTACAAATACTGCAGCTGCTGACTTTTAAAAATATGGACAGTTACCTGTCCTGCGCGCCCGCGATGTCGGCACCCGAATCCGATCTGTCGATTGGCTCTCGGGTGGTGCCGCCGCCATCCTCGGTAAGGGAATTGGGAAGTCCCGGTTCCAGACTGCACATGCGCTGGTCGAGCTGCGCAATATGAATGGTCCCTGCTGTCTCTGGGACCTGTATGTTTCCTAGCTGACCGTTTGGGGTGGGGGGCAATCACAGGAAGTGGTGTAGATAACCACAGATTCTGCAAATCTCTATGCCTGGAAGTGGGTGCAAATACCTGTATTATACAGGTATCTGCACCCCCCCCCCCTCTCCCCTGAAAGCTGCCAAATGTGACACCGGAGAGGGGGAGGGTTCTGAAAATTATAATTGAGATTTAAAACAAAACTTCACCCTAAAGGGAGGGGCCAGAAAGAGCAAAGAGGGACCTGAGAAGAGGAGGACCTGGGCTGCTCTGTGCAAAACCACTGCATAGGAGCCTTTTTTTTTTTTTTAATAAAACAAGACTTTGCAATCACTCTAAAGCTGAACTCCAGGATAAGTAAATACTGTCTAAATACAAGAAGCACAAGGACATCTTGAAGCTGCTGATCGACTCTCCTCAAGGAGAGCCAATTACGGGTATCTGTGTTAACATGTGACCGGCTGTGAATGACCACAGCTGATCACATGGCTAAAAAGCCGCAGCCATGGCTCTTTACACAGATCAGGGGGTTGCACCGTTTCCTAGCAACACGGCGCAGCTGCGATTAGGGGCGTGCGAGAGCGGTCATTCTGGGAGGCTGTCATATGACGCCCACCCAGAACGAGAGCCGCACCGTCCAGCCGTCGTCATTTGACGGTGGGTGGGCGGCAAGCAGTTAAAAATAACAAACATGTTATACTCACCTGCTGTGTAGTTGGTTTTGCACAGAGCAGCCCAGATCCTCTTCTTGGGTCCCTAACCGGTACTCAGGGCTACTCCCTTCTGCCAGGTGCCCCCACAGTAAGCAGCTTGCTATGAGGGCGCCTGAGCCGAGCTGCTGCTCTGTGGGTCTATTCAGACAGAGCCGATGGCTTTACCGTGCCCTCTCTCCCCCTTCCAATGGCACCCAATGCTGTGTCTCAGCCAATCAGGAGGGAAAGGTCTGGACAGCTGAGGTTCTCGTACAACATAACTGGATCGACATGTGGCTCAGGCAAGTATGATGGGGAGGGGGGAGGGGGGGGGGGTTTGGGGGGCTGCTGCACACATAGGCTCCATTAGGATTAAAAAAAAAACAAAAAAACAACTTCTGACTATGGAACAGGGCGATTAAAAATCAAAAAAAAAAAAATCATTTTTTTTAATTTAATTTGGATTTTCGTTATTTATCAAATTTATTTTAATAAATGTTTTAGGAGTAAAAGTCTATCTAAAGATAGTTTTCTATTTAGGATACATTAATGATTTTGTTTATTCAGCACGAGGCTGAACATTCTGCAATAGATACATTTTGGATAAACTCATTCAATGAATCCGAGCTCTGTAAGCTGAGATAACATGCACTGCATTGATGCATTCATACAATGTTACAGTAACCATGAGATAAAACAAAAGTTCAGGAATATTTATTTATCCCATTGTTTTGCAAATCTATGTACACCACAAATTGTATGATTGAATCGGTTCCGATATCGCTGTTTTACTAACCCGACAGCTTATTATTCTAAATAGGAAACCTTAATTTTTTTGTTAGCAAATATATATCCTAACTACCAGAAAGAATGAGTCCTTACATTTAAAGAGCACCTGTCATTTGAGAACCATCATGGCAGTGCCTGTTAGCGGGCATCCCCTCATCTGCTGCCACCAAGTCCTTCACCTTGTTGTGTCACTGGCAATTCACCAGCCGTCCCATTAACCACTTGCCGACCGGGCCATAGCCGAAAGACGGCTACAGTGCAGTCAGCTTATTCTGGAAGGGAGTCCATGAACATCCCCCCAGAATCTTGCTCGGGCGCGCGCTCCCCCAAATATCTGTGACCATCATGGATTGCAGTAAACGGGCGCTAGTAACGGCAGTTTACCACGTGATCGCTAAAATGACGGAGCGATCACTTGTAAACAAACCGCCGTCATGTCATGACTCTGGTTCCCCCCTCCCCTCTCCGTACCTATCAGTACAGTGCGGGGAGAGAGATTGGAGCAGCACTGTGGGCTGGACTCTGCCCACATTTTCAGTCTTATTTGATTAATAGCACAAAAAAAAAACCCAGCGGTGATTAAATTCCACCAAAAGAAAGCTCTATTTGTGTGAAAAAAGGACAAACATTTCATATGGGTACAGTGTTGCATGACTGAGTAATTGTCATTCAAAGTGTGAGAGCACCGAAAGCTGAAAATTGGTCTGGTTAGGAAGGGTTTTAAATGCCCAGTGGTCAAGTGGTTAAAGTGAATGGGACGGTTGGTGAGTCAACAGCAGGTCATAGGAGGAGCTGCTGCGGGACAGAGGACAGTTGCTCTTTAAAAATGAGTTAAATCAAGCTTTTTACTAGTGATTTAAATTGGGATTTAAATCTAATCCACCCTGCTTTAGAACCGCTTTAAAGATTTTACATACATTCGTTCTGATCAGAGGACTGATCAAGTCACAATAGGTAACAGGTCACATAACATATGCACAGCATGTCAGAAAGTCAAAAGAACATGGTACTAAGGCACATGATGTCCCGTTTCCCAGGATATAGTCCGAGTTCTACAATCAGTCATGATCCATTCAACTCCCAAACGCAAGGTGGATGAATCCACTAGTAGACCTCCCCATTTTAACGCATACACTGATCAGCCATAACATTACGACCATGGATCGATATAGTGAATAATAGTCTTTACAATGACACCTGAAAGTGAGTGGAATATATTGGGAAGCAATTGAACATGATGTCCCTAAAGTTGAAAATAGAAAACGTGGCCACATGTATGGATTTAAGTGACTATGACAATTGCCAAATTGTTATAGCTAAACAATAGGGCTAGAGCAACTCCAGCTCTTGTGGGATGCTCCCTGTCTACAGTGGTCAGGACCTACCAAAAATGTGCCAATAAAGGAAACCGAGTGAACTTGCTGGCGTCAACACCTCGAAAACTCGTGGTTGTGTTCCTCAAACCATTGTTGAATTCATCAGACCAAACCACCCCTCTGTGGTCCAGTTCTGATGCTCACATGCCAATTGTTGGGGCTTTTGGCTGTGGACACTAACCCTAGATACAACAGAGCCCCATACACAAACTGAGATGCACTGTGCGTTCTGACACCTATCAGAACCAGCATTAACTTTTTTTTTTTATAGCAATTTAAGCTAAAGTAACTCTATTGGATCGGACTACACGGGACAACTTTCCTTGGACCATTTTTGGCTGGTCCTGACATCCCACAAGATCTGCAGCGTTGGCGTTGCTCTGACCTCATAGTCTAGCCATTACAATTCAGCAATTGTCATCACTCAAAATGTTTACCCTTGCCCTTTTTTTTCTGCTTTAAAACACAAACTCCATGGACAACAAGTTCAAGTGCTGCCTTACATATCCAACCTAATTCCAGGTGTCATTGTAACAAGATAATCAAAGTTATTCACTTTACCTCTCCATGGTCATAATGTTGAGGCTGATCAGTGTATGCCTATTGAGAGCAAAGTGACAATGCCTGCAGATAGCCCCTCATCCCTAGAGAAGTGCATTCATCCATCTGTGATCCCTCGTCACTCACACATTGCAGGAGATCAGCTTGGGTAACCGCCAGATTTGGAAAATATCCAGTGGATTAGGTCAGTGTTCAGGCCTGACGAATGGCCACAATTTGGCCAGAGCACTGCTACATGGGTGCATCGTGTATGTTACCCAGAACAGAGCAGTGACTGGTGAGTATAATTATATATATATAAAAAGCCGATTTCTACCTGTTGTCACAGCATCTCCCAGCAATCGCATGACTCTAGGCTCTCTCTTCTCCCCGGCTGACGTCAGCAGGGGAATCTCGGCCCCGCCCACTGGCACCATCAGGGAGAGCAGAGAGCCTGGAGTCACGTGATTGCTGGGAGATGCTGTGAAAACAGGTAGAAATCGTTTTGTTTTGTTTTTTATAAAGCACAGGCACTAGGATACTGCTTTTTTCTTTTTTTTCTGATAGAGGGAATGATATAAAAGATGAGATAGTGGCTTAACACCGTAAACCTTGTAAAAACAAGTAAACCAAACACGGGCTAAAAGAAAATACATCAATGTTTCCCTTCAATAACAGCTACCTAAAACATCACTACATTTCCTAGAACAGACATTTTATCTTGTCCATATGCCTCTTATCTGCCACTGGCACAAGAGGGAATAGAAGTTTGGTTCCTGTGTATGGCCACTCCCACAGCATCTCATAACTAATTGGAGCTGAACCAGGAAAATGATGCTCAGATCCCACAATGCAACAGGAGCTTTCCCTTTTTATCTCTGTATAAACTGCCCCACCAAGAGGTAGGATGTAATGCACGAAAGTGCAAATTTTAAAAAGGAATTAAACCACTTACTTACTGGGCACTTATATCCCCCTTCCTGCCCTGGCCAATTTCCAATGCTTTCACACTTTGAATGACAATTGCGTGGTCATGCAACACTGTACCCAAACGACATTTTTTCCCCCCACAAAAATAGAGCTTTCTTTTGGTGGTACTTAATCACCACTGTAATCAGGCATTTTTTCTCCATCACTGATGGGCATGGAGAGGTAGCAATGATAGGTGGCATTGATGGGCAGTAAGGGAACCGATGTCCCCCTAACAGAAGCCATTACCGGCTTTATTCTTTTCTTGATGCTGACCGCATGGAGAAAAAAAAAAAAAAAAAAAAAGTTGGTAACTGGCTTCTGTTTACTTCCGTGATAAGCTGTCATTGGCTGACGGTGATCTCCTGGTAAAGGGCTCGTTGTCATTGGCCCTTTACCCTGCAATTGGCCAAATCCCAAGGTCCCTCCTCTCACGTTCTCGGCAGGTGGTGCAAGAATGGGAGCATGTCCATGAACGGACTCCCGGAATTTGAAGCCTGTGCTGTAGCAGTCTTTCGGGTATAGTATGGGCGTCAAGTGGTTACGCTCTTCGTTTGTATGTATACATCAAATTTTTTTGTAAATATGTTATATCTTTATATGCGACAACACTGGAGAAATGACACTTTGCTACAATGTAAAGTAGTGAGTGTACAGCTTATATAACAGTGTAAATTTGCTGTCCCCTCAAAATAACTTAACATACAGCTATTAATGTCTAAACCACTGGCAACAAAAGTGAGTACACCCCTAAGCGAAAATTTCCAAATTGGGCCCAATTAGCCATTTTCTCTCCCCAGTGTCATGTGACTCAATGTTACAAGGTCTGTGAACGGGGAGCAGGCTTGTTCAATTTGGCGTTAATCGTTCTCACTTTCTCATACTGGTCACTGGAAGTTCAACATGGCACCTCATGGCAAAGAACTCTGAGGATCTGGAAAAAAAAAAAAAAAAAAATTGTTGCTCTACATAAAGGCCTAGGCTATAAGAAGATTGCCAAGACCATACAGCGGTTTAACAGGACAGGTTCCACTCAGAACATGCCCTACAATGGTCAACCAAAGAAGTGGAGTGCACATGCTCCGCGTCATATCCAGAGGTTGTCTTTGGGAAATAGACGTACAAGTGCTGCCAGCATTGCTGTAGAAGTTGAAGGAATGGGGGGGGGGGGGGGGGGTTTGGTCAGCCTGTCAGTGCTCAGATCATACGCTACACGCTGCATCAAATTGGTCTGCATAGCTGTTGTGCCAGGATGCCTCTTAAGATGATGCACAAGAAAGCTTGCAAACAGTTCGCTGAAGAAAAGCAGACTAAGGACATGGATTACTGAAACCATGTCCTGTGGTCTGATGAGTCCAAGATAAACTTATTTGGTTCAGATGGTGTCAAGGGTGTGTGGCGGCAACCAGGTGAGTACAAAGACAAGTGTGTCTTGCCTACAGTCAAGCATGGTGGAGGGAGTGTCATGGTCACTGGGGAGCTACAGTTCATTGAGGGAACCATGAATGCCAACATGTACTGTGACATGCTAAAGCCGAGCATGATCCCCTCCTTTCGGAGACCGGGCTGCAAGGCGGTATTCCAACATAACGACCCCAAAAACATCTCCAAGATGACCGCTGCCATGCTGGCCAAGCACGTCTCTAGACCTAAACCCCATTGACCATCTGTGGGGCATCCTAAAACGGAAGGTGGAGGAGCGCAAGGTCTCCAACATTCACCAGCTCTGTGATGTCATCATGGAGGAGTGGAAGAGAACTCCAGTGGCAACCTGTGAAGCTCTGGTGAACTCCATGCCCAAGAGGGTTAAGGAAGTGCTGGAAAATAATAGTGGCCACACAAAATATTGACACTTTGGGCCCAATTTGGACATTTTCACTTAGGGGTGTACTCACTTTTGTTGCCAGTGGTTTAGACAATAATGGCTGTGTGGAGTTATTTTGAGGGGACTGCAAATTTTCACTGTTATATAAGCTGTACACGCATTTAAGTTTTGTCATATGAAAAGATATAATAAAATATTCACAACTGAGCAATGCATGCGACTAGTTTCTCCATACAAGAGGCACCTTGAAGCTGTCAAAGGATTTTGTACAATGTATTAAATATATTTCAGTTAGCGTATTTAATACCTTTTCCCTGTGTCATTCCATTTTATTACACATAAACTTAATTTATGAACTTATTGGCTTTGGTTTCTTCATATGTATAGGATGCCTGATGAAGTCATGTGACAGTGACGAACACGCAAGGGAACACAAGGCACCGGAAGTGACGTGGGTGAGCTTGCAGCTCGTTGGTTGTTTGATATTTCTTAATGTGAGCACCTTGATTTTACTTTTACCATTTTGTCAAACATTTGGAAATACTACACTATCATGCATCCCCCCCCCCCCCCCCCCATATGCCCCATTGCGAGGTTCATTGGATGCAGACACACCAGGGACAATAGGGGGACTCTGATTCCAGATTAGAGACACACCAGTGGAGCCGGATATGCCATACTGGGAGGCTGCCAAGAAACATTGAGATGTACCCAGATGCTGTTACATTTATATGAACGCAACTTATCTTTTTTGCCCTCTCCTATAAGTACATTTGCAGGATATACCTATAGGGAGGACATTTTTTGTATGCTTTTTTTTACCTATTCCTTCAGGATTTATTACAATTGTAGTGCACCTTTTTTGAGCAGTTTTTTTTCACTGCATTTGTACATCATATGGCTATATTTCCTATCACTGTTCTATGAAGAATCATTTGAGCGTTTGATATACTCCTATTGTCTTATTGATACACTTGTTTTAGCCAAAGACATCGCAGGGAATGCGACACGTTTTTATACTGCCTAGGATTGGATATATATTAACCTTTGAACATTGCCTCTTTCAACCATATCTTACATTGAGCACCTTTGCACTTTATTACGCACAGTATTTAGGTTCATAGTGCAGCACTACCTTCACTTTATATATTTTCTGGGTTTTGATATTTCCTTCAGTGTTGCAGCATATTGTTAAAAAACGCACACATTTGGTAGCGTGGAAATATTGTATTATAACCATAGCTCAATTTGACCCGTAGGGGTCTTCATTAGAGGTAAGAGGCTGGGGGAAACGAGTGGCGCACTTCGGATGGCCATGGCTATTGGATGAAGTGGACACTGATCGATTTTGCTGCACATGCACCATATTTATGAACTGCTATATGGAGATCAGCCTTTCTTCTTATTGGAGTTGAATTGTATGTTTTGGACATTGCACTTTATCTTGTTTTATGCACTTTATGAGCTATTTGGATGGTATTAGAGTTCATTATCACATATGTGTTATTCATTTGCACATTTAATTTTATTGCACTTTATATTTGCTTAGCACTTTCCATTGTTAGCACCTTTGCTTCATTGAGGTATTGCTACACACAGTGAGTAGGTTTCACTGTTGCAGCATTTAGACGTCTGGTACTTATTTGCATCCTATTAACTATATTGCACTTTATATTGTCTGCCACTTTATATTGCTTTATTGAAGATTCGCCACATATAGTGAGTCCAGTTTCACTGTTGCAACACAATCCTGTCAGTTATTGACAAGCTTGTGTATTGTTTATTCATTCACTTGTATTTTATTCTAGTTAGCGCCACATACTTTCTCATTTTCAATACCTTATCTGTGTGGGAACACTTACATATGTTGGCGGCTTCTCACATCCTTTGCAGTCATTTGTAGTGCATTTTGCGCATTAGTCCCCCCCTTTTCCCATATATGCTTGCGCCATCATCGGTGCTTGCAGACTGAAGCAGCGGCTCGATTGCGCTAATCCTAATGGGCTTGTGCCGTGACCGGAGGAGGGAGTGACATCATTGCAGCTCCGGCCAATCACAGTGCCAGAGCCCCTGAACCTGGAAAGAACTGCGGGAGACATATAGCTGGTCACAACAGCTTCGATCTAAGGTAAGCATTTCATAACAAGCTAGTAGTGATGCCTACTAGCTCATAGGCAGCACAGTGGTGTAGTGGTTAGCACTTTCACCTAGCAGCAATAGGGTTGCTGGTTCAAAGCCCAACCACAACACTAACTCTCAGAAGGTGAAAAAAAGCAAACCTACCACTTACAATGCAAAAAACACCTTGTGGCGCTACAAAAACTACACACCGTTAGATAACAGTGTATTATGATAACCAAAACTACACAACGTGAAAATTATAAACACATGTGCATAAATAAATATAATCAACAATAAAATAAATCGTGATTAAATAACGAAAAAATGCAATCAAAAAAATAAATCGCACAAAAGTGATATAGTGAATATGTGACAAAACATAAATATAAGAAATGAACAAAGTGACAAATAGTGCTCTAATGAAGATGTGCAGTTCCAAAATAAATTAGATTGATCTTCAATCAAATACAATTATTGAGGAGCAATAACTGTAATGATGGCAAAAGTTCAAAAAAAGAATTCATATTCAAGTGAACATTCTGTAACCAAGTGTCCATCAAACGCAGAGCCTCCACCGCACCCTTGGTGTTAGTGCCCCCCTTGTTTAGAACACTCACCAGCAGTATTGCCCAGCACTCTCGTGTCGGGCAAAAAACGCTTATAGTGTATACAGATGATGACTCTTTCTCCAGCCACTTCTTATGAAAACTTCGCAGGCAGAGGATAATCACTTAATATCTCAGAGTTACCTCAGGGAGACAAAAGAAACTTCCCATAGTGCAACATTGCAAAACTATTTTTAATCTCAATAAAACGTTCAATTAAAATCACACTCACATGGATCCAATTAAAAACAGGCACTTCAAATAGACAATCCACTGGTCAATTCAAAGATCCTTCACTCATAGGCATTGGTGAGTACACTGGAAGCAAGCTAAGTTCATATCACATAGCACCGTCTCTACACAAGGTATCTGTGTGGTACCTGACAGCAGACAACTCAATTTGAAAACAGCGCCAGATAGTGATATCCAGTCCTTCAACTTGTGTGTTCTCCTTCCTCCGCCTTCTTTCTAGTCTTTTACTGTGTGTGCTGGTCGCCATATAGCCACGCCCCCGACATGTTTCGTCCATTGGACTTCCTCATGGGTTTGGCTATCCAGCTGTAACAACCCCCCTTTTATTTGCAAACTCAGGCGACCAGTCCCTCCCAGTCCAGGTGACCCCCTCCCCCCTATGTCCTCCAATTGGTTGATAGGTTCTTGCGGTGGGTGGTTCATAATTCGTTCCTCCCCCAACCCCTCCCCATCTCTGTGTGTGAAAACACTCCCAACTTCCCCACACATTGCTCTCATCACGATCAGGAGAGTATAACACCACATCTATTAAGGAAGGCACCTCAACCTACCCTTCTAAATGGCTTCCTTATCATTCCGTAGCAATAGATGGTTTTATTTCGTCGGCGCGCATGCGCGGACTTCCGGGGAAGCTCGTATACTTCGTCAGCTGATTGGCTCAGTCTAGGCGCCGTCATCACGTTTACCCTAGCGTACCTCCCCGGACCGCCCACTCAACCCGCGCCATCATGCTACACCCAGATATCACTCGTGAGCTGCGCACGCGCCAATCACTGCACCTAGTACTACCGTCCTTCCCACAGACCTCCCCCTCCACCCACGCCATCTTTCTGCACCCAGGAGTCACTACTAAAACAACTGCGCAGGCGCCAAACACTATACAGTGTCTTGGCGAGAAGAATATATTTTCTTCGTCATCGGCGCTCCACTCCTGTCAAGATAACCAATAAATCAAACAGGGGAAGTGCCATAATCACAACCAATCATGTTTCATAGCAAAGTACTTCAGGAATCCCAAAATAAACGCTGTAAATGTACACGCCACTAAGCCACACACAACACCCTACCGAACCCCTCACCCTCAACAAGCAGGTCCTAAACAATGTGTATATGTAGCAGAGTAAGTGTGTCCACAGACTTTTAGCGTCTAGATGGACCAGCAGTACCTATACCATACAATAATAAAATAACAAACTAATAAAAATCGGGCAGAGGAGGAGAACATACAGAGAATTTTCAAACAATGTATATCTAACCCCACTACTCAAAATAGGACCTGCTTGTTGAGGGTGAGGGGTTCGGTAGGGTGTTGTGTGTGGCTTAGTGGTGTGTACATTTACAGCGTTTATTTTGGGATTCCTGAAGTACTTTGCTATGAAACATGATTGGTTGTGATTATGGCACTTCCCCTGTTTGATTTATTGGTTATCTTGACAGGAGTGGAGCGCCGATGACGAAGAAAATATATTCTTCTCGCCAAGACACCGTATAGTGTTTGGCGCCTGCGCAGTTGATTTAGTAGTGACTCCTGGGTGCAGAAAGATGGCGTGGGTGGAGGGGGAGGTCTGTGGGAAGGACGGTAGTACTAGGTGCAGTGATTGGCGCGTGCGCAGCTCACGAGTGATATCTGGGTGTAGCATGATGGCGCGGGTTGAGTGGGCGGTCCGGGGAGGTACACTAGGGTAAACGTGATGACGACGGCGCCTAGACTGAGCCAATCAGCTGACGAGGTATTCGAGCTTCCCCGGAAGTCCGCGCATGCGCGCCGACGAAATAAAACCATCTATTGCTACGGAATGATTAGGAAGCCATTTAGAAGGGTAGGTTGAGGTGCCTTCCTTAATAGATGTGGTGTTATACTCTCCTGATCGTGATGAGAGCAATGTGTGGGGAAGTTGGGAGTGTTTTCACACACAGATGGGGAGGGGTTGGGGGAGGAACGAATTATGAACCACCCACCGCAAGAGCCTATCAACCAATTGGAGGACATAGGGGGGAGGGGGTCACCTGGACTGGGAGGGACTGGTCGCCTGAGTTTGCAAATAAAAGGGGGGTTGTTACAGCTGGATAGCCAAACCCATGAGGAAGTCCATTGGACGAAACATGTCGGGGGCGTGGCTATATGGCGACCAGCACACACAGTAAAAGACTAGAAAGAAGGCGGAGGAAGGAGAACACACAAGTTGAAGGACTGGATATCACTATCTGGCGCTGTTTTCAAATTGAGTTGTCTGCTGTCAGGTACCACACAGATACCTTGTGTAGAGACGGTGCTATGTGATATGAACTTAGCTTGCTTCCAGTGTACTCACCAATGCCTATGAGTGAAGGATCTTTGAATTGACCAGTGGATTGTCTATTTGAAGTGCCTGTTTTTAATTGGATCCATGTGAGTGTGATTTTAATTGAACGTTTTATTGAGATTAAAAATAGTTTTGCAATGTTGCACTATGGGAAGTTTCTTTTGTCTCCCTGAGGTAACTCTGAGATATTAAGTGATTATCCTCTGCCTGCGAAGTTTTCATAAGAAGTGGCTGGAGAAAGAGTCATCATCTGTATACACTATAAGCGTTTTTTGCCCGACACGAGAGTGCTGGGCAATACTGCTGGTGAGTGTTCTAAACAAGGGGGGCACTAACACCAAGGGTGCGGTGGAGGCTCTGCGTTTGATGGACACTTGGTTACAGAATGTTCACTTGAATATGAATTCTTTTTTTGGAACTTTTGCCATCATTACAGTTATTGCTCCTCAATAATTGTATTTGATTGAAGATCAATCTAATTTATTTTGGAACTGCACATCTTCATTAGAGCACTATTTGTCACTTTGTTCATTTCTTATATTTATGTTTTGTCACATATTCACTGTATCACTTTTGTGCGATTATTTTTTTGATTGCATTTTTTCGTTATTTAATCACGATTTATTTTATTGTTGATTATATTTATTTATGCACGTGTTTATAATTTTCACGTTGTGTAGTTTTGGTTATCATAATACACTGTTATCTAACGGTGTGTAGTTTTTGTAGCGCCACAAGGTGTTTTTTGCATTGTAAGTGGTAGGTTTGCTTTTTTTCACCTTCTGAGAGTTATATTTAATTTTTTAAGTGGCAGCTGGGGGGAGGGGGAGTTTGAGCGCTGGGATGATATACTAAATCGGGAGGTCATTGATAGTGTATCTTGAGTTTTCTCACAACACTATCTGCCTGGAGTTTGCATGTTCTCCCTGTGCCTGCGTGGGTTTCCTCCGGGTACTCCGGTTTCCTCCCAGACTCCAAAGACATGCTGGTAGGTTAATTAGACCCTGTCCAAAAAAATTGGCCATAATATGTGTATGTCAAATGTTGCAAGTGTGTCAGGACCCTACAGGTTAAAGGACCGCATAAAAAAAAAAAAAGCTGCAGATGGATACCGGTGGCAAGAAAGCACCCTGAGGTGATTCAGTTTGCATAGGTAGCGCTATACAAGTCACTCATTCATTCATTATGCATTTGTTTTACAGGGTGTTTTTTTTTTTTTAATATGGGTTTACAACCACTTTAAAACGAAAAAAATATATAAAAAATAATTGGACAATCTGGTATTGTATGAGAAAATGTCCGTGCTTGTCTGATCGGATAATATTGGATGAACTGTCGTGATCGGCCAACGACAGCTGTGTACTAACAATCAGATTATCATACTATTGCTTCAAAAGTGGTATTTTGCGTACAATTTTTGGCTCGTGAACGCCCATAAAAAACGTTTCTACAAGGTATATATTGTAGCCACCCGTCTCAAATTTCTCTTTAATCACCCAATTTTACTTTGCTGATATTAGGTGGCTGGCTATAAATAAATCGTTAATAGGGTCACATCTATGATTGTTTTCGAAAAACATTTTTCTTGAAGGAGCGAATTGGTTTTAGTTTGGGAAATGACATTAATTCCAAAATGGAAATGAAAAAGCAAGCTACATTTTGAAGTAATTGAATGTAGAAAGAATTTCATACGAATATTCATACGAATGTTTATTGAAAATGTACTAGTGTATAGCTAGCTTAGGCCGCTTTCTTTCACGAGAATGCTCTCATTTCAGATGTCATGGAAAGGTGCGATATCAGTTTTCGGGAACTTTCTGGATATTTATGGGATGGGTTTGTTTAGCAAATTAGAGAGCTCTGCAGCTGAACTTGTATTACCAATTTAGTCAAGCTGCAGACTTATCTAGAAGTGGCCAGTCTTTCAGCAAAACCACCAAATGCAAAACATAGAATCTAGTACCGGTATCTGCCAGCCCTGAAAACATAAGGAGAGAAGCTTGTAGCACATAGGCAGCTATCCTGGGAGATACCATTATTAACTTGTTAGTACTTTGTGATTTTCTTCTGTTAATAGGGTATTGACTGACGCTGCCTGAAAAGCTACTCTATACAGCTCAGAATTTAAGTGACTTCTTTATCTGCCATACTTGCTTATAACACAACATATTGATACGTGCAGACAGGATAAAGTAAATCAATGCCTGGCACGTGGAAGTTTGGTAATGTCTTGAAGGTTGTAAGGGATAGGCATCTGGTTTTCCGATACTGAGGTTGAAGAAAATTAGATATTTAACAGTCACACTGCATTTAAAGCGGCATTCAAATTCGCAGAAATAATATAAATAAAAATATATATATAAAAAAAAAAAAAATATATATATATATATATATATAAAATATATATATATATAAAAATGTATAATATATATATATAAAATATATATATATATATAAAAATATATAATATATATATATAAAATATATATATATATATATAAAAATATATAATATATATATATAAAATATATATATATAAAAATATATAATATATATATATAAAATATATATATATAAAAATATATAATATATATATAAAATATATATATATAAAAATATATAATATATATATAAAATATATATATATATAAAAATATATATATATATAAAAATATATATATATTTTTTTATTTTTTATTTTTAAAGAAACAGTCCCTACAGGTTTATGCCATAATGTGCTAGTGTGCATTGCATACTAGCAGACCAAGACAGACACTACTGTCAACGGTTGGCCTGCAGCACTGGGCTGTCTTCCTTCCAGGTTCGCTCCGTTTTGCTGCTTGAATGGCAGGACCACAATTACATCAGTCCTGTGCATGTGTATGGGAGTCAATTAATCACGGCACAGAGTGGGTGCCATAAAGCCTCATGCACCCCGGGGCGTTTCTCTTTTCCAAATGCCTTACACCTGGCAGGAAAAAGCAGCTTAGAAAAAGGCGCCTACAGCCGTGTATGGCATATATGTGTTTAGGCAGGTTTATGGATTCATTTCAATTTTAAGCACTAAATGTTTCTACCATTTAGGCACATTTACACACATCAAGCATATTTTCTGTCAAAAAGCTCCTCTCCTGAACATGCTGGTTATGTTTTTTTCAGCCTGTAAATGCTCCTCTTTCAAATATACATGAACATACAGACTAACAGAGGTGCTTTTACAGGATGAGAAAAATAAATAAATAAAAAATTAAATGCTTTTACAGGTTTTTATTTTTAAAGCCCTTTGTGCACAGGGCCAGGTACTGAGGATTTTGGTGGGGCTTTTTATAAAAAAAAATTAAAATAAATAAAAATGCTAACTTTTTTTGAAATAACAAATTCAATTAAATAGAGGAGGATGAGTGAGGGGTAAGGGAGGGAAGATGAGAGCGGGAGTGACATCAACGCAGCCCGGCCAATCACAACGCATCGCTGCAGGGCTCAGTCTGACAGGTATGCTGTGCATACTAGTACATTGTGGCATAACCTACCTCTGGGCCTCTAAAAAGTAGTAATGTTAGCAAAGTTTACTACCACTTTAATATCACAGGATCTCAGGAGCCCCCAACTGACCAGGTGCCTCTTGGTCAGTGCCCAAGTGCATAGTTGCTAACATTTCAAAAATATTTTCAGACACTTTTTTTTACCAGTGGCATATTTAGAGTAGCTGACATCCCCCATGTTCCTCTATACATCACAGTAGTAATCACAAAATTAAATGAGTACTAATAATGGGAAGAACAAATATGAGGACTGAGAAGATTTCCTTTAGTTGAACCAACAAAAGTGTGCCCATTCTAGAGCTGGTAACATTGAGGATATTCAATATAATTTTAAAGAACCGTTTATGGGTAAGAGGCATAGGGGATGAGTATGGATGGTATAAAAGTGGGACGTACATAGTCTTTGAGTAGATCACAGGACACAGAGCACCATAATCACTATGCGGGCACCTTCAGGTAATGGACACTGGTATACCCAAATACAGGAAGTTCACTCACTATAACCCCTCTTCCTACCAGGAGTACCTCTGTTTTTGTAGCAAAGCAATATACTTAAACCCCAGAAAGAGGGGCAGGACCTGTGTCCCGTGATGTACTCGGATTTTACAGGAAAGCTGTACTAAAAATCCTATGTTCTTTATTGTACATCATGGGACACAGAGCACCATAATAATCACTATGTGGGACATCCCATAGCAATGCTATTTGAGGGGAGGGAGACACCCTGTAGGGCACCCCCAAGCTTGAGGACCTATACTGCTGCCTGCGGCACACTGTGCCCAAAGGCCATATCCTCAGAAGATCTACGCGCGGAGTCCCCCATCTTTGGCAAACAGCCCAAAAGATGTCGGGTTGAAGGGACCATTCCCCCAGGAATAACTGCTGGTGACTCAAGTAGTCCGCTTGCCAATTCTCTACTCCCAGAATGAAGACTCTTGGTGCCCCCTTGGTGATTGATATAGGCCACAGCTGTGGCACTGTTTGATTGGGTCCCGACAGGACAATTTCGTAACCTGAGAGTCTAGGCCTTCAGAGCCAGAAGCACTGCCCGAATCTCTAGGATGCTGAAGGGCAAGGCTCTTTTGGTTCTTGACCACTGTCCCTGGACAGTTGTCTTCTCTAGTACTGCTCCCCAGCCTGAAAGGCTGCCGACTGTCGTTAAGACTTTCCAGATAACTGGTCAGTAACTACCAACTGAGGCTTTGGGAGACCCTTGGGGACAGCCGCATTGGCAAGTCTAAAGCTTGAATCGTTTTGTTTCAAGCCGACAGGATACTGTTTTGCAATAGTCTTGAATGGAAGTGGGCATAGAGAACCACTTTGAATGAAGCCACCATCTTTCCTAACAACCTCATGCAAAGGCGAATGGAAGGATCTTCTTTTGACCTGACCATCCGCACCAGCTCTTATGGAGTTGATCTTTGCCCGAGGCTAGAACACCTTTTTCTGGGCTGTGTCTATGATTAGACCCAAGTACTCCAGCCTTTTCAGCGGTTTTAAGGAAGACTTCTCTAGGTTGAGAATCCAACCCAGACTTAACAGGTAACTGGTTGTAATGCACACGCTTTTCTCTAAAAGCCACGACTGGTCCATTAGCAAGAGATTGTCTAGGTACACCAAGACTTATGCCCTGTGCCATTAACCGGGCTACAGGTGGGGCCAGGACTTTTGGAAACACCCAGGGTGCTGTAACTAGCCCAAAGGTCAAGGCTACAAACTGGAAATGCTGCTGTTCTATCTTGAACCGCAGAAACCTTTGGTGAGTGGGAAATATAGGGACATGCAGATATGCATCCCTGATGTCGATAGATGCCAGAAGTTCTCCCCCTAGTACGATAGACACCACTGACCCGATCAGCTCCATGTGTAGAAAGCGAATCTTCAGGAACTGCTTTTGATACCTTAGATCTAGAATGGGTCTGACATCTCCATTTGGTTTTAGTACCCTAAAGAGGTTTGAATAAAACCCCAAACCTTGCCCTTCTATGGGGATTTGTATGATCACCCCCTGATCCAGTAATCGGTCTAGTGCCCGAAACAAATTACCTGTTCACTGGATCTTTGGGAACGTTTGACCTCAGAAAACGAGACGGTGGAAACTCCCGAAACTATAGTTTTCACCCTAGAGACACAGTGGCGATAACCCATCTGTCCTGAATTTCCTCTTGCCAGACTTCTGAGTATTGCAAAAGTCCTACCGGCACTCTGGCGAGGGGGGCACCCCTTCATGAGGAGGCTTTGGGAATTGTGCTTTGCAGGTTTCCTCCCCCAGGACTTTTGTGCCTGGACCTGAACCTGAGGCTTTCCTCTAGAGTCTGACGGCAGAGTCCATCGCCACTGCCCAGAGGCGGATGTCCCTGGCGCAGGAGAAAGTCTGCTTAAATGAAGGACGTTTATTTGCCCTTTTGACTGGCAAAAAAGTACTTTTCCCACTAGAAATCATTTGGATGCATTTGTCCATGAAAAAGGAAACCCAGTCAGGAGCCTTTTGCATAGTGCTTCGGCTGACCATTTTTTTAACCACAGGATCCTATGCATGAGTACTAGCACAAGTGCATGACAGGACGCCTGGTGAATAGAATCTTTCATGGCATCTATGGCAAAACAATGATTTTGGTAGCTTGGAAAAATCCCGGGCTTGTTGTGCAGGAACCTCCTTAAGGGTCTGTCTAAACTGGTCCTTTGCAGGCTGAATATTTATTAAAATACTTAACCTAAGCAGTCTTACCCAAAGGCCTCAATGCGCAAAAACAAAAAGAACATGGACATTAAAAGAACTTAAAGTGGTGTTGCCACCAAAAAATTAAAAGCTGCTTAAAATTCGTAAAAAAAAAAAAAAAAAAAAAAAAAAAAAAATTTTTTTTACTCACCTCTAAATACCGGTTGCTAGGGGGTCCCTCGTAATCTGCCTTCTTCATTGCCCGGGCTGGTGACATCACTTCCCCTCGCGCCGCACATTCACCTGGGACCTGTCATGTGTCCCAGGTGACTGTACGGCGTATCACGGCGCCCTGCGCCGCTCGCGCATGCGCAGTGGGTGCCCACAGTATGCATGACGGCGCCGCTAGCGGAGCGGGGAGCGGGGGGGGGGGGGGCTTAGTTCCCCCGCATCGCTGGACCCTGGGGCAGGTAAGTGTCCGATTATTAAAAGCCAGCAGCTACAGTATTTGTAGCTGCTGACTTAAATTATTTTTTTTTTTTTTAGGGGGTACCCCACTTTAAGAAATACAACAAACCAGCATAGCAAGATACAGAATAAAAAGCCAGGGAGTCTGTCCATCACACCCCAATAAAAATTAGATGACTCCAAAAGCTTGTACAAAAAGTACGGTTTTCAAATCCTTTCGAAATTTCAAAAAGTAATTCTCAAGTCTCCGTTTCAGAGGCAAGGAGTTCCAAAATACAGCCATTTGTACTTCACTCGTTCTCCCTCCACATGTTTTCTTTCTAAATTTTGGAATCTTCAGTATGGCCAAGTTTGCCGATCTCAAGAATTGGGTAGGCACATACTTGACAAATTTTCCCTTCAGATACTCTGGGCCACGTCCATGCAGTGTCTTATAGACAAGACATCCAGTTTTAAACAGAACCTATTCTTTTACGGGCAGCCAATGCAGGGCTCTAAGGGATGGAGTGATGTGGTCACGGCAATCAACACCAGTCAGTAACCTTGCTGCAGCATTCTGAATTAACTGGAGCTTGTAAATGGTTCAAGCAGGCAAACCCAAATACAGGGCATTACAGTAGTCCAATCATCTACTGATAATGGCATTGACCATGGCGATCTTATCAGAATCGGCGATATTGCGAACTACCTGATTTACCTGAGGGTGCAAATTCAACCTAGAGTCAAAGATGACACCCAGGTCCCTGAGCTGAGTGGCCGGAATCATAAAAGGTTTGAAAGATTCCCGCCATAACGGAAACAAGTTGGAATACACCTGGTTGCTAAAGATGATACATACAGTTTTGGTGCCATTTAACTTTAGATAATTGGCACCCATCCAGGACTGGATTTCCTCCAGACAGGAGGCCAGCATCACCTGATCCTCCCTTTTCTTGGATAGTTTGAAGTTTTCTCCATGTTCTTTCAGCAGCCCTACATTTCCATTTTAATTCTCTTGTCTCCCGAGAGAACCAGAGCTGTTTTTCTCAGGTTCCCTTATGATGGAGACTTTTTTTAAAAGGCGCTAGGAAATCAAGGGTTTTTTATAATAGCAGCGTTGGAAAAAAAAAAATCTATTTTTTCAGCAACCGATGCAGATTTAAAAAAAAAGCTTAGATTATCTATATTTTTCACAAAGTGTGTGGCAAAACCATCTGCAGACACTTTGGATATATTCCGTATCATATTTAAGGGATGTTTCTATTAGGAATATGAGATTCCTTTTTATTCATTTTTACATCATGGGTAAAGCAGATTAAATGATGGTCGCGCCAAATCATCTCACAGGATGGAAAAAAACTTAAGTAGGAGCCCACCATACAAAACCTAATCCAGGGTGTGGCCTGCCGAATGAGTGGGAACACTAACACCCTGGATATACCCCACACTTGCTGCTGCAACGGCACCTGCCATAGAATGAGGACTTTTAACAAGAATTCCAACCTTTTATCTGCCGGATCCTTAACCACTTCAATACAGGGCACTTTCGCTGCCTTCCTTCCCAGCCCAATTTTCAGCTTTCATCGCTCTAGAGCTTTCAGTGACAATTGCGCGGTCATGCTACACTGTACCCAAATGAAATTTTTATCATTTTGTTCGCACAAATAGAGATTTATTTTGGTGGTATTTATTCACGACTCAGTTTAAAATTTTTTGTGATATAAGCGCAAAAAAAAGCGGAAATTTGGAAAAAACAATATTTTCTTTTTTCTATTTTAAAAGAAATCCAATAAAATCAAATTTTGTCATAAATTTAAGCCAAAATGTATTCTGCTACATGTTTTTGGTAAAAAAAAATTCTATTAAGTTTATAATAATTGGTTTGTGTGATCACGGACATATGTACGCAAATGATCATGTACATATGTGTGCAGATAATCATTGGGACATGTGATTTTAGTGGGACATATGTGGGGGACATGTTTTTATTATTAGGGACATGTGTTATTATTTGGGGACATGCGTGTTTTGGGGACATATGTGGGGACATTGCGTTTATATTGTGTGGTGTACTGTGCGTTTACACTAGACTGGTGATCAGCGAGTAAAAAGCTGTAAAAAACAGCTCATACTCACTGATGACCAGCCGGCTGCAGCGATCTGCTCTCCTCTCCTCAGCGATGACTTCTGTGTGAGGAGAGGAGGAGCCGATTGCCTAGCAACCGGCTGTTTGTTTACATCACATGACGGCCGTTACTGGACACGGCCGTCATGTGATCAGGAGGGCCAATCACAGAGCCCTCCTGCCGATCTGAGATGCGCCGTGTCCGGGTGACACGAGCACATCGGGATCGCGCCGCTGCGCGGGCACGCGCGATCCCGCTCCTTCTGAAGGACGTTCCTGAACGTCCTATCAGAAGTAGATGGCTCCCACCCGGCCGTGTATGTGCATTGGCCGGGTGGGAAGTGGTTAAGCATTTGTGCATTGTCTACTGGACAAGTTAGGCTTTTATCCAGACTGGAAATCGCAGCGTCAACTGCTGGTACATTACATTTTTTGGCGAATTTCTCCTCCATGGGATAGAGTGCTGTGAATCTCTTTGGGAGGGAGAAAATGCTTTTCGGGGTGAATTCAGCATAAATAAACTGTTCTAGTAATGCATGGACAGGAAACGTATGCAAAGGCTGTGAAGGTTTTATGAAACCTAAAAAAGGAAACAGAACTTTCAGCTGACTCCGTTAGGGGTAGCTTGAAAGTGGAATGAACCATCTCTGTAAGAGATTGTACCAGCAATTTCTCAGATTGCAAGGCTGAAAAAGGTTCATCCACTGTTGTCTCCTCAGCAGAGGCGTAAATCGGTTTGCCTTATCTCCTGGGGGTAACACCTCATTCTGTACCCACTGTTCCCTTGGTAAAGGATCTGAGGTGGGGGATCGAACACGCTTCCTATCCTTTTAGATGGAGGATGCAATTAAAGCCGCTAATCTTCCTTTTGGGCCCTGCAGGGCGGAGGAAAATGCATCTTCAATCACGTATACAGGGGCTGAGATGTGAGAAGCAGCTGCACCACCAACTGGTTCCAATGACTCACCCTGGTTTGCCAGATCTGGTATCTCGGGTGAGGATGACAGTGTGGAGGCACGACTGGAGTTCCCAGCGCCTGGCTGTGGGATTTTTAGTACCTTTGTGTTGTCTCCTTTGGAAGCCATAGTGCCGAGCACAAAAAACAAACAGAGGCACTAAGTAAATGCACAACTCGCTGAGCAAATAGTCTAGCAAAAAAACAATGTCGCTAATAAAGTTCAGCTTTGGTGCCAAGTATAAATGTTATTTCCTGTACTGGAAATGCCTGCATGCAACCTTACGTGTCCCCAGCGTTCCTGTGTCCCAGACTCCAGCTGGTTTAGCTGTGGAGCGTCTGTCGCCCCCAGCGCCTGCAGTGTGTGCTCCTCATGGACTTACTTTCCGCAAAGCGCCGCCACGCCCTCTCCGTCATTAAACAGGTCCCCCCTTTGGTTTAAGATAGCCATAGTCCGCACGTGAACGGCATTCGCAAACACTCCTTGGTCAGCTGTTGTGCAGACCCAGTGAAAGGGGAGGGAAGGGTGGGATGTGGAGGCGGGAAGTTAAAAAACAAACAAAAAAAAAAACCTTCTGTGGGGAATAAAAAAAAAAAAACACAACACACACACACACACACACAAACACAAGAAAGACGCCGGCACCACCCGAGAGGAGGAGGGGGGGGGGGGTTGGGGGCGGTGGGGAGTACAAACTACTGTTGTACCTCCCTTCCCCCAGGGTGGAAAAAAAAAAAAAAAAAACATGCTGCTTGGGAAAAATAAAATAAAAATAAAATAACTTTGTTCTGGATGAGGAATCCCCCCAGGCTTGCTGAGACCACACACAAGCTGTTTAGCTGGGGCACTGAGCTGACTGCGAAGCAACATACTAAGGTATGTTAATTTACTCCCCTAGTAGAGACTTTAATGCATGACATTTTACTCATGGAAGAAAAAATAAATAAAAATAGGTGGACTTTTTACAGTTCCTAGGCTTCTTCCATTACCATTTCATCGCTGCAGGATACTGCTGTAACAGCAAACCATCAAGGGCCGGTTCCCCTTTTTATCGGGGTTCCACTTCCTTGGACCTGTATTAGCACCCCACCAGGAAAAGCTTTAGGTAATATAAGCATGACCAAAAATCTCTGGTTCCTGGGGTCCAGCCCTGCAAGGAGAGGAGTTACAGGCAAAACCTTGTACTTCGAATACGAGACCCAGGTACCCCTGGGTAGGAGGGGTTATAAAGGGAGTGAACTTCCTGTACTGTGAAGTGGAAATAAAACGATAAAATGGTTTATAATTTATTTTTACAAATAAATGTGTGAAAAGCGTGGCGTACATTTGTATTCAGCCCCCTGAGTGAATACTTTGTAGAACCACATTTCTCTGCAATTACAGCTGCAACTCTTTATAGGGCTGTCTCTACCAGCTTTGCACATCTAGTGAAATTTTTGCCCATCTTTTCTTTGCAAAATAGCTCAAGCTCCGTCAGATTGGATGGATCGCGTCAGTGAAAAGCAATTCAAGTCTTGCCAGAGATTCTCAATTGGATTTAGGTCTGGACTTTGACTGGACCATTCCAACACATGAATATACTTTGATCTAAACCATTCCATTGTAGCTTTGGCTGTGTTTTTAGGGTCGTTCTCCTGGAAGGTGAACTTCTGCCCCAGTCTCAAGTCTTTTGCAGACTCCAACAGGTTTTCTTCTAAGATTGCCCTGTATTTGGCTCCATCCCTCGTCCCAGTAAAACTGACCAGCTTCCCTGTCCCTGCTGAAGAAAAGCAACGCCATAATATAATGCAGCCACCACGTTTCACGGTGTTCAGGGTGATCTGCAGTGTTAGTTTTCCACCACACACAGCCTTTTGCTTTTAGGCCAAAAAGTTGAATTTTTTGTCTCATCTGACCAGAGCACCTTCTTCCATGTGTTTTCTTTTGGCTTTTCTTTGGCTTTCTTTCAACAATGGCTTTCTTCTTGCCACTTTTCCATAAAGGCCAGATTTGTGGATTGCACAACCAATAGTTGTCCTGTGGACAGATTGTCCCACCTGAGCTGTGGATCTCTGCAGCTCCTCCAGAGTTACCATGAGCCTCTTGGCTGCTCCTCTGATTAATGTTCTCCTTGCTTGGTCTGTCAGTTTACGTGGACAGCCATGTCTTGGTAGGTTTGCAGTTGTACCATACTCATTCCATTTTCAGATGGTGGATTGAACAGTGCTCTGTGAGATGTTCAAAGCTTGGAGTATATTTCTATAATCCAAGATTAAAATTACACACAGCTGGACTCACTCAATTTACTAAGGCGACTTCTGAAAGCCAATTGTTTCCTCTAGATTTTAGTTTGGGGCATCAGAGTGAAGGGGGCTGAATACAAAATGCATACCACGCCTTTTCAAATCTTTGTAAAAAATGTTGAAAACCATTGATCAATTTCTTTCTACTTTACAATTATGTGTCACTTTGTGTTGTTATACAACATAAAACCCCAATAAAATAAATTTACGTTTTTAGTTGTAACATGACTAGAGGTCGACCGATATGGGTTTTTCTCTGGCCGATGCCGATGCCGATATTTAGAAATCATGGCGGCCGATAGCCGATATATGATGCCGATTTTTTTTGGGCCGATATGTTAGGCCGATTTTATTTTATTTATTTATTTTTTCCCTTTTTTATTTTATTTTTTAATCCCCCTTGATCTAACACACCTTTCCCACTGGGGCGTTTTTCAGGCGCTTTTGGGCTAAAAATAGCGCCTGTAAAATGGCTCCCCTGCAGTCTGTGTGAAAGCCTGAGTGCTTTCACACTGAGGCAATGCGCTGGCAGGATCTTAAAAAAAAAAGTCCTGCAAGCAGCACGTTTGGAGTGGTGTATACCGCTCCTCCACCACTCCTGCCCATTGATATGAATGGGCACCACTGCCGAAGCGCATGCAATGCGATTTGGCAGCAGTGCTTCATGGGCGCATTTAACCTCTTCCTTGGCCGCTAGCTGGGTTATATGTGCCCCACTAGCCAAATAGCACCGCTAAAATGATGGTAAAGAGCCGCTAAAACTTGCGTTTTACCATCAACGTCTGCCCGCTCCAGTGTGAAAGCAGTCTTCATAAGTGATACAGAAAATCTTACATTTAAACATTTATTAAACAAAACAAAACCTCCAATCAGTTTACTTGTATGTATGATTTAGATAAAAAACAAAACAAAAAAAAAAAACCTATATATTAAATAAAAACGGGTAGTCAAAACTTTTGGACGAAAAAAAAATGGGCTAACTTTACTGTTTTTATTTTATTTTTATTTTTTAAATAGTGTATTTTTTTCCTAAAAAAATGCATTTGAAAGACCTCTGTGCAAATGCCGTGTGACATAAAATATTGCAACAACCGCTATTTTATTCCCTAGGATCTCTGCTAAAAAAATATATATCATTTTTGGGGGGTCTAAGTGATTTTCTGGCAGAAAATACTGGATTTTTACTTGTAAGCAACAAGTGTCAGAAAAGATTTAGTCTTTAAATGGTTAAACTGAGAACTTCTACACACAGAGATGATTTCATTCATTCAGTGTAAACATTGTATCATTTAGTTCTTTTCTTGGCAGCCTGCCCAGAGAGGAGGAAAGGGTTTCTATGACGACTCAGGCAACTCACACTGACTGAAATGACTTCTGTAATAGAAAAGTCCCGCTGTAGTTCTAAATCGGCTTTTTATCAGCTCAAATCGGCCGATGCCATTTTTTTAAAAAACGGCAAATATCGGCCGATATATCGGCCGGCCGATATATCGGTCGACCTCTAAACATGACAAAATGTGGAAAATGTCAAGGGGTATGAATACTTTTTCGAGGCACTGTATACGTTTTACAGTCACATGAATCCCAGCCCTCAAGGAGCTCACAATCTAAAGACCCCAACTCACACTCATACATTCTAATCAGGAGCCAAACAATCTACCCAGCATGTCTTTGGGAGTTTGGCAGGAACCTGGAGTACCCGGCAGAAACCCATGCAAGCACGGGAACATGCAAACTCCAGGCAGGCAGCGCCATGATTGGGATTCAAGCCAGTAACCCTAGTGCTGCTGAGCGGAAAGTGCAAAACGCTTTGTCACTGTTCTGCTTGCACCTCTGAAATACAGTGAACCTGTACTTTGTCAAAAAACAACAAACTCACTTTAATGCTATCCTTTGCAACAGAAAGCAAATACCTTCCTTCTGCTCTCCCACACTGTCTTGCCACAAGGAAAGAGGAAACGAAGCCCTGTGTAACTTTTGAGGCAGTCTGAGAATACACAGGTCCAAGGACTCTCTCATCAACCACAGCACTGGGTCAATCATCACCGTCCCATGAAAAGAAAGTGAGTGTGAGAGCGCGCGAGAGTGCGTGTGTAAACATGGCTCCTCCATCCTCAAAAAAAGTTTTTTGCTCTTGGCTGCTAAATAAAAAGCATGATGGGCTGGTTAATGAAGGAAAGGAGGGTATGTGCAGCCTTGAAGAGTGACATTTAAAGCTGAACTCCAGGAAAAACAGTTAAACAGAAGAAAGGTACCGTTTACCTGCCGGGGATTTGTATTCCTCTATAGTCCATCTATTGCTAACATTTATACAGCACAGCCTTGTCTGGCAGGGAAGATGACCAGATTGTATCTGCTGAAGTTGAAACTAATCTCCAGCTTTTACTGAAGTTAAATAACTTTGTTTGGATCAAACTGGTCCAAACAATTTCATTCACTAAGCCATGCAGCACCTTTCAGTTCTGTATGACCTGTAAGTAGCCTACTGCGTCCCAGTAGTGGGACACAAACTTCCTGTCCCACTGCCAGAACAAAAAGGAGTTGGGTTTTAGCGCTACACAGCCAGTCGTAGGAGGCATTGTAATCTCTGAAGACAAAGCTTCCTCTGACTGGCGGAGATGAAGTGAGTGATGCCATCTGCCCTCCTCTTTGCCTTAGCCAGTCAGAGGAAGCTTTGTCTTTAGTCAGAAAATACGGCATGTCTTAGGCCCAGTTCACACTGGCATTAAAAGCAGGCATGTGAGCGGCGTTTTTAATGCACCTAAAGCGCCTAGGCAGTTGATGTGAACATCACCGTGCCCTGTTCATATCAAAAATATGAAGCATTCGCATGTCGAGTTTGAAAGATTTGAAACTCCTTCCATTCAAGGCTATGGTAACGCACTGCAAGCACGCTGGCATTAGTACATTACAAAGACACTTGTGGTGCGATTTTAACGTGCCAAAAACTTGTGTCGACTGCACCGCAAACTCACATTGGGTGTTTGGGGGGAGCATTTTTAACGCTCATTTAATGCTTATCAAAGTGCACCTATTAACGTGCGCACGTTTCATAAGTGTTAGTATTTTGAGCAAGTGTGAACAAGCACTTAGTAAAATAGTTTGTTTGGACTTGCTTGGTCCAAACCATTTAAACTTCTCTAAAAGCTGAAGATCAGCTTCAAGTAACACTTACAGGTCTTGTCTCTCCCCACAGCCTGTGACTGGACAGTGAATGGAGAAGCAGCACATGAATGAGCTCACATCTATGATTTTTCTCCCCCTCTCCTACCACCATAAATATCACAGTACAACTGACTGACTTTTTTTTTTTTTTTTTTACAGCTTCTCCCTCGTCCAGTATGCAGGACGGGGATTTCAAGGGGCTGAAACCAACTCCAAATGTAGGTACTTACACTGTCTTTTATATCTGACTGGAGTGTCAAACAAACTTTCAAGCTTCAAGCAGAGAATTCTTCAGAGCTCAGCTAGTTGTGAGAAAATTTTTTTTTTTATTTAATGGGAAAGTGGATTTAAAAAAGGGGATGTAAAGTTTCGTGTTTTTTCACCTTGATGCATTAAGGTGAAAAAACACCTGGCAGTCACCGGGCCCCCCTCCCATTTTACTTACCTTAATCCCTTCACCCAGGCGGCGGGGATGCGCTGTCTTTCTCCACGGGCTCCCAGCTCTTGATTGGATAGATGGATAGCAGCACAGCCATTGGCTCCTGCTGCCGTCAATCAAATCCAATGACACGGGTGCAGAGTCCTGCATTCAGCCTCTATGGATGCCGAATGCTGGACTTGGGAGCGCCCGCAAGGTAATCCCCAGGGAGAGCGCTTCTCCTAGGTTGTTATCCGATGTGGGGAGAAGTCCGTGAGTGCTGCTGAGGGGCCCCAGAAGAGCAGGTTCGGGGCCGCTCTGTGCAAAACGAGCTGCACAGTGGAGATATGATGATATGTTTGTTATTTGTTAAAAAAAAATATATATATATATATATATATATATATATATATATATATATATATATACTCTTATAATCACTTTAAACAGTCATGACTTTATATTGCTGCCATTAGCCCTTAACATCTAAAATTGATGCAAAATTAGAAATGCTCACCTGGGGCGGACTTTCCCATTTTCGTAAAAAGTCTTCTTTGGCTTTGGCTAGAAACTCTTTCACTAAAAAAATAAAATAAAAAAAAAGAAATACATTAGACACAGCCTTGGCCTGAAAAACAAATTGCATCCTATGCAAAAGATTTTAAAAGGAGAACCATGCATTGCCCATAGCGTTCACATTTTGCTTTTCCTGCCATCATAAAATGTAAAATTTGACTCATTGCCACAAGTCTTCCTTCAGGACATTTTTACATGTATGATGTCTTATTTGTTACATATTAAGAAGCTAATAAGACCGTATGATAATGGGAACCAGCACGATTCCAGAGCAGGTTCCCGCACCGTATCTCCCTCGCAAGCAGTTCACACTGTCCTCTGCGGACCGCTGCGGGTATCAATACAAAGTTAATGACAATCCCAGACCGGTTCACAGATCGCAGTGCAAACTCAAACAGAAATCAAATAGCATGGGTGTGAACACCCATGCAATTCAATTCCAGTGTAGGGGGAAAGAAAAGGTTCCTGCACCTTTTTCCTGCGAATCCAATGCGAGTTCAGCTATACAATATATGGCAGAATTCGCATTGCACAGACATCACATGTGATCGGCACAGCAACGTGGTGCGAATCACATGCAATGTCAGTGTTCGCAATAGTGTGAACCCAGGCTGAAGGGCCCAAACACACCACATGCAGTCCAGTTTCGGCATCAAAAACACATGGATGTAAAGTTATATGGTTTTAATGGCACAGTTCACACCAATGTGGTCAGTTCAAGTGCATTACAGTAAAAAAAAAAAAAAAAAAAAAAAAAAAGGGAAAAAAAAAAGTTGAATTTTTTTCTGCCTTGGAACGCCGTAAAACGTACTAAAAATGCATCGGAAGGCACATGTCCTTTAACGTTAAGAGCCAAGTCACGCCATAGAAACGCAGTCCAGATGCGTTTCAGATGCATTTATGCATGCGCATTTTTAATGCGTTCCAGTGCATTTCTGATGCAGTCCAGTGCGTTTTTTTTCTCCCTCATTTTTTCTCAACCTTAAATAAGGACATGTGCATTCCGGTGCTCTTTACCATGTTCCAGTGCAAAAAAAAAAAACTATTCTCATATTACTGGGTTTAGTTACACTTTATGTAGATGCAGGAAGCCTGGACACCTTGTACTGCAGGCCCTTGGGTACAGTTTTCTCTGCAGCAACTACAGTGAGCAGCTCAGTATTCCCAAATATGTAGGACTATTAGTTAGAATATAAATGGATTTCTCCCATCCACCTGAAACATGTGG
Organism: Lithobates pipiens; assembly: GCF_037356315.1. Classification (NCBI taxonomy): domain Eukaryota; kingdom Metazoa; phylum Chordata; class Amphibia; order Anura; family Ranidae; genus Lithobates; species Lithobates pipiens. The sequence goes on from NW_027507785.1 coordinate 293,191,970, forward strand.
ATCTTCTCCGCCGCGTCATTGTCATCTGACAGTGGGGACTCTCCTGACAGAAGAATACACCTATCAGCCCATTCATTGGCTGAAGCGCTGACCAAAGCTAAAATTTCAAAACACACCCGCTCGAGGGCAGTTGGTCCTTAGATTGTCTGCTCTTTAACAGGTACAGGTCCCTGCTGAGCTGACCAAATTTTGATCCACCTATGGCCAGCTTGATTGCTTTGGCTATAAAAAATGTCCCTGTATTAATCTGATGGTTGCTGTGATAAGATGGAGAAAGGAAGAAACAAGGAGGTGGGCACTAGAGATGTGGGCGAGACATATCAAGCTAAAATGGCATTTTTGAGAAAAGGTGCTGATAATGGAGCTAAAAAACGTGTGAGATTGTACCGCAAATTTACTGTACTTATTTTGCGTTTTCATAGGCCATATGACTCAAAAACCACATCAAAAAACATAACACTGATGCGTTGTTGCTTTTTCAATGCATTGCAACAGGGACGTGCATTTTTTTTACCAAAAATTCAGTAAGCAAGATTTTTTAACACAACGCAAAGCGCAACGGACCAGTGTTGACATAAAAAAAAAAAAAAGTCAAATATAATACAATAATTTTTAAATTTATACATATATACACACACACACACACATACATTATATATATATACACACACATACATACATATACATATATACACACACACACACACACACACACACACACACACACTAAAGATATACATTTTTATTATTTTTATTATTTTTTTAACTATTTTTCTGTACCAAAATTTCCATTCGGTGCACCTCTAGTGGACACACGGACATCAAAGCAGGTGGTCCGGCCAGGTTATGCTGACAGATGACGATCATCTCAAACATGGAGATTCAACACCACATCTGCTCAGACATCTTGGGAGATGGAAGCTCCATGTTATCTTGCTTCACACATCACATTCAGCCTCATATGAAGAGCTCCCACACAAGAACAGCCCCATATAAATTATTAACCAACACTTGCAGCTCTTCATACAGTAAAAGCTTTTTTTTTTTTTTTTTTTTAAGTCAGTCGAAGACTAAAACAAAGCAGCAATTTTCTACACACAAAGCAGAGAGAAAGGTACAGGAACTGAAAATATGGCATTGTGGAAAATACTGAGTCTTTCTGATCTTTGCAGATTGTACACAGGCTTTGTAGAGTACCTGTCACTGTCTAAATCAAGAGACGGAAAAATACAAAAAAAAAAACACAACAACATGTTTACTGTAGAACGAGGTTCAAAATTGCTGAAAGGGAACCTTTTTCTGAATGTGAACCATAAGGTTCATCAAGTCTACTTTCACACTGGAGCCGTCTGAGTGTGAAACCCCAGGTACTCACCGAAGAAGGGGTTAAAAGCGTCAGAGTTGTGGCACTTCCGAAGTGCTTTTCAGGTGCTTCGGAATTCATTTTAATGGGCACCGCTGCCAAACCAATGATACTGCTTTCAGGACTTTTTCTAACATCCTGCAAGCGTACCACCCGGGTGTGAAAGCACTCTGCCTCCCATGCTGTCTGAATGTAAGAGCCTGTTTTCAGGGGCTCTTTCTAGCACTAAAACACCTGAAAACTGCCTCAGTGTGAAAGGGGTCTAAGGCCCCTTTCACAGGTGTGGACCGTATTTCATTCATCCGTTTTTGGATGAAATACGGACATACATGCATCCCTATGGGATAGCGGGTGTCTGCGGATGAACATCTCCGTCTCCGCTATGGTCCGATTCTGCAGACAGAGGAAAATCCTATTGTTCTAGCTGTCTACAGTGTGGATTGGATGAGAACGCGGACAGACGGGGAACGCAGCGATCTGACAGTGCGGTCCCTGGTCATCTGCCGGCTCAGCAAGGATCAAGGGAGCGATCCCCGCTGAGCAAACAGATGTTCACGGGGCAGATCGTCACGGATCCGTCCCGTGTGATAGGGGTCTAAGACATTACCTAATATACATAGTTACCAAAATAGACATCATCAGTTACTCCTTTACAAAAAAAAAAAAAAACCTGAGCATCCGCAGACACCCGCTATTGTCCGCCTCCGCAACTGTCCGATTCTGCAGACGGAGAAAAATCCTATTTTTCTGTCCGTCTGCAGAGCGGGTCGGACGAACACAGACAGACGGTCTGTGCGCATCCGATCCCCATAGAGGAGAGCGGAGAGCTGACAGGGCAGTCCCTGCACAGTGTGCGGAGACCGCCCTAGCCGCCGCCGGCTCAGCGGGGACAACGGAGCGACCCCCGCTGAGCGAGCGGATCATCACGGGGCGGATCATTACTGATTCGCCCCGTGTGAAAGAGGCCTTAGAAACAGGTTACATCCGTATTTAGGGTGTATGGTTACCAAAGAGCACCTGCCGGCGCCCCTCTGAGATAGCAGGTGGGGGGGGGGGGGGGGGGGGGATGTTCTTTCGGCACCCGCTGTCACAATTTAACCACTTGCCTACTTGGCCAATGCTGACATTTCTATCCCACTTGTAAAAATGTATCTTTTTGCTAGAAAATTACTTAGAACCCCCAAACTTTTTTTTTTTTTTTTTAAAGCAAAGGTCTGGAGACTAAAATCTTTATGTCATATGGTAGTTTTTCAAATGCAAATTTTTTGGAAAAAGTTATACACTTTAATGAATGTTAGCGAACACAAAACCATTTTTTTTTTTGCCAAAATATAAAAGATATTACGCCAAGTAAATAAACATGTCCCGATTCAAAATTGCACATGCCAGTCAAATGGCGATAAACTACAGCACTTTACATTTTCCACAGGGGACAATTTAAAAGCCTTTAAAGCAGCGGTTCTCAACTCATGTCCTCAGGACCCACTAACAGGCCAGGGTTTATGCATTACCTTGGGGAGATGCAGACTAGAATACTGCAATCACTGGGCAGCAAATGATATCCCCTGTGATGTATTTCAGTAATCTTGCAAACCTGGCCTGTTAGTGGGCCCCGAGAACAGGAGTTGAGAACCACTGCTTTAAGGGCCCTTTCACACTGGGGCAGGAGCGGCGTAGGCGGCGCCATTTTTATCGGCCCTTTACCGTCGTTTTAGCGGCGGTTTGCGGACGCTAGCGGGGCAGTTTTAACATCCGCTAGCGGCCAGAAAAGTGTTAAAACTGCCCACAAAGCGGCACTTTGCCGGCGGTATAGCCGTGCTGCTCCATTGATTTCAATGGGTAGGCGCGGTTTAGGAGTGGTGAATACACCGCTCCTTCACTGCTCCAAAGATGCAGCTAGCAGGACTTTTTTCACCATCCTGCTAGAGCACCGCTCCAGTGGGACAGCCTTTCGGCTTTCACACTGGAGTGAAAGGGGCCAGATTTTTTCAGCCGCTATTTTTAGCGATGTAGCGCCTGAAAAACGCCCCAGTGTGAAAGAGGCCTAAAGGTCACCAGTTTAGAGTTACTCAGGTGGTCTGGTGCTAAAATGATTGCTCTCACGCAGACATTCGCTGTGATACTGCACCGTTAACATATTATTCACGATTTATATAGCGCCAATAGTTTACGCAGCGCTTTACAATGTAGAAGGGGGGACAGCACAATTACAGTACAGTTCAATACAGAAGGGACAGGAGGGCCCTGCTCATAGAGCTTACATTCTAAAGGGAGGGGGGTGGTGGTACAAAAGGTGGGTGTGGGATAGGCATCCCTGAATAAGCGAGTTTTCAGTGATCTCCTTAAGGTGGAGACATATGCATGCGGGACCAACGTGTGCATTTAACTTTGCGCATTGGGGGCACTTTGACAATTTTTATTTATCTAACTTTTTTTTATTTTTACAGTTTCTTTAATTTTTGTCAAAAAACTTATTACCGTCACAAGGGATGCAAACGTCCCTTATGATAACAGGCAGTGGCAGGTATTATTTAAAGGAGCGATTTGGGGTCCATTAGACCCCAGCTCTCTCTTCTGCCCTCTAATGTAGCCAGACACAGATTGGTCGGATCGGCCAGTAAACACAGAGCCAAAACCAGAGGTGACTAAATCCTTGTCGTTTCTGGTTTCTCATGTGACCCAGTGGGAGGAACACCATCAGTTCCTCTCACTGTGACCAGGGGAGCCAAAGCTGCCAGTCTCATCTTTAGCAGACTCCTCCGCACAGGAGAGCCCAGTAAAGATGGGGGTTGGAGGAGGGTGAGAGACAGCCGAGCTCACGTCTCCTCCCGCATAACCCCCTAGGAGAAGCGCTCTGCCAGGGGGTTACCTTGCGGGTGCACTCCAGAGTCTAGCATTTCCGTCCATCAACACAGAACTCCACAACTCTGTGTCATTGGATTTGATTGACAGCAGCGAGAGCCAATGGCTGCACTGCAAGCAATTTATCCAATCAAGAGCTGAGAACCCCCACTGGAGTAGCGCTCTACCTCTCTGGCCGAATGGAACGAATGGACTCAGGTGAGTAAAATGGAGGGGCTGGGGGGGCTGTTGCGTGACATAGGATACATGAAGGTGAAAAAAAAACAAGGGTTTACAACCCCTTTAAGCCATAATGTGCTAGTAGGCATTGCCTACTAACACATTATGACAGACTTCCCTTTAAACCAAGCCCTCCAGCGACACGCTGTCACTGCTTTCATCTTCGCCTGGTCTTCCTTCTGGGTTTGCAGGCTCCGGCTGTTTGAGTGGCCAGGCCGTGTATTAGTCACTGCTGCGGAATTCACGCCGTGGCGCCGCGCTCAGTGTGCTCTCAATTCAGAGCGCAGTGTGCATGTCCCTGTGACGTCACAATCTGCACAAAGGAACAAGAGAGACACCTTTGGACTGCAGTATTGTCAGTTTAGGGGGAAGGGAGTGTTCGATGCAGATTTAAATACACTAACAAATTGAATCCAACCTCCAGCTCACATTTTTATTGGATAAATTCCCCTTTTCAGAAAAAATAAAAATAAATGCGCATTTATTGTTTGTTGCAGGAGCCAATAAAGCATTGCACCAGCGATCAGAAGATCTGATGCCATGCAGGTCCCCTGCAGACCTGTCAGTGTCTGGGCTTGCTCGTACCTCATACAAGGAAGCCGATACATTCTGACAGGAAGAATGAATGAACTACCACAACACTCACAGCACTGTGGTAGTTCACTGAAAACCACAAGCCGACAGCCATAAGAGCTGTCTTGTAATTTTCCGTTCACAGAGCGCTGTGAATGAGTGACACGGGTGGGTGGAGCCCCGCTCAGCCATATTTAAAAAATAATAATAATTTGACAGCTAGCTGATGGAGAAGATACCCAGCTCGCTGGTACAGCGGGGGGGGGGGGGGTCAGGGAGGTGCATTTATAACAGGTAACACCCCGAATGTGTGTGTAACATGTTATGAAAGGTGAACTTATCCTTTAAGCCATTATAGCAACTAGAGCTGTACAATTAATCGTCAAGAATTATCGCGATCTTGACTGAAGTTTCACAATTTTCTTTCCAAAATATAAAAGTACATGGTTTTCATGCAGTTTGTGTGGGAACAGAAACAATTTGTTCTATGCAAATAATTCTCTCTGCTCTTCTGAAGCCACAGCCATCAAAAGAAGGAAGGAGAAAAAAAACTGGGCAGTCTGCCAAGAATCAAAACATTCTTTATCAGTTGAACTTAAGTATAAACATTGTAACAATTTGTCAATGGGATAGACTTGTGTAAGTGAAAAAAGTTTAACCACTTAAAGCGGGAGTTCCGCCGTTTTTTTTTTTTTTAAAAGCCAGCAGCTGCTGACTTTTAAAATAAGGACACTTACCCGCCCAGCGCGCCGGCGATGTCGGCACCCGAAGCCGATCTCTCGATCGTCTCTCGGGTGCTGCCGCCGCCATCTTGGGTATGGGAATCAGGAAGTGGAGCCTTTCGGCTTCATTTCCCGGTTCCCTACTGCGCATGTGCGAGTCACGCTGCGCAATAAGGATGGTCCCCGCTGTCTCTGGGATCCGTGTGTTTCCCAGCAGGCAGCGGAGGACTTTCGGAAAGGGGCGTAGATTCTGCAGAATCTACGCCCCTTTCCGCAGATAGCTATGCCGGAAGTGGGTGCAGATACCTGTACTGTACAGGTATCTGCACCCCCCTCCCCCCTGAAAGGTGCCAATTGTGGCGCCGGAGGGGGGGTAGGATTCCAATGAGCGGAAGCTCCACTTTAGGGTGGACCTCCGCTTTAAACACTAAACCTTTTTCTGACATTTGTTGGTTTCAAGGTAAAATATTTTTTTTGCTAGAACATTACTTAGAACCCCCAAACACACCATCTCTCTGTCTCTATACATCTACATCTTATATAGATTATCTCTCTCTAGCTATATCTATACACACACACACACACACACACTAAATAGACACCCTAGAGAATAATATGGTGGTTGTTGCAATACTTTATGTCACACTGTATTTGTGCAGCAGTCTTTCAAATGCAAATATTTTTCTTTTAAGGCCCCTTTCACACATGCGGATGGTATGTCCGTATTTCATCCATCCGTTTGCGGATGAAATACGGGCATACATTCATCCCTATGGGATAGCGGGCGTCTGCGGATGAGTATCCGCAGACACCCGCTATTGTCCGCCTCCGCTACTGTCCGATTCTGCAGACGGAGCAAAATCCTATTTTTCTGTCCGTCTGCAGAGCGGATCGGGTGAACACGAGCACGGTCCGTGCTCGTCCGACCCCCATAGAGGAGAGCGGAGAGCGGAGAGCTGACAGGGCGGTCCCTGCACAGTGTGCGGAGACCGCCCTGTCCGCAGCCAGCTCAGCGGGGACAACGGAGCGATCCCCGCTGAGCGAGCGGATCATCACGGGGCAGATCTTTACTGATCCGCCCCGTGCGAAAGAGGCCTAAGAAACACTTTAATGAAAAAAAACTAAAAAAAAACAAACAAAACAAAAAAAACAAAAAAAAAAAAAAAAACACCAGTAAAGTTCACCCCTCTTTTTGTATAATGTGAAAGACTTTACGTTGCAAGAATCGTGATTTTTATTCAAAGCAAATAAAATCACGATTCTCCTTTTGGCCAGAATCGTGCAGCTCTAACAGCAACAGGTTTGTTCCTTTCGGGAAAAAGGTTTCACATAAATAAAAGCTGATCATTGTAAACACCTCCGTCAGTGGTAAGGGGTTTGTCTCAAATCTCTAAGGCTCGGTTCACACAGGGGCGACTTGTCGAGGCGACTTCGCCGCCTGACAAGTCGCGCTCCGTTCTGTACTATGGAACCGTTCTAATAGGAGCGACTCAAGTCGCTCCGACTTAGAAAAAAGGTTCCTGTACTACTTTTGGGGCGACTTCAGGCGACTTGCATTGACTTCTATACAGAAGTTGTTTTGCAAGTCGCCGCTGAAGTCGTTTGCAGGTCGCGTCTGTGAGTCACGCTGCAAGTCGTGCCGCCCCTGTGTGAACCGAGCCTAACTGCTGTATCTGCAAGACAGCCAGTTTTGTTGATAAACAGTCTTACTGGTCAGATCACCAGGTGAAAAAAATAAAAAAATAAAAAAAAAAAGAACCTAAAACAAAGAAAAACTAAGGCAGCCATTACATCTACAAATTGGTAAGCTGCAATATAATAAATGTTTTCTTTTGAATTTTAATACTTTAATCCTCTCCATTCTTCTCATGTCTGACATCAGGAAATTCACAGAAAAATGAAGACGTGTCATATAGGAAAGTGGCCTACCACTGGCCAGAAAGTGGGAGCTTTTCGAACAGCATTTGAAAATTCTATACCCTTCAAAACAGATTTTGATCTTTCAGAAAGGAAAGATGTTCTCGAAAAGGAGTTCAGCTACAAAATCGTCTGCTTCCATCCACTGTATATGGTCAGAAGGAAAGCCGTAATACCTTGCTAGATGTCGGAGACCATTTTACAGAATGAAAACTTCTGACAACACCAACACTCTTAATGTTTCAGGTGCTTCGCACTCTGGCCCTGCATTGCTGAAGCACAAGATTCAGTTGTCACTAGAGACCTCATCTAAATGGAATTTTTATGTTCTCTCCCAAGCAGACCGAGCGAGCGTCTACAACTTTGGAGGGACATTAGGTTGTACGCAAAAGGCTGATATACACGGTCTTGTCACCTGTAAAGCCAGTGGAATTTATTATTGCTATTTAAAAAGGAATAAAAGCTAAAGCACAGAGGGGCTTTCAAGGCAGGATTTAAAGGGTAACTCCACTTTCCACGGGGAAAAAAAATAGCAAATCATCAAAAAAAAAAAAAAAAAAAAAGATATAGCATATACAATTGTGTCACAAGTCACATTGTAATTGAGTGTTACAAATCACCTCTCCTTTTTAATCTGCAGCTCTGTAATCTTTTGTATAACGCAAAGCAATATGGCTACCTGAAGAGGTCCTGTACACAGAAAGCGCGCAGAACGCCCAGAAACAGCTCCTGCTTGTGTGACTAGCTTTTTCCAAGAGGTCTGCACTACTAAGACACAAGTCAGATATCAGGCATCCCCTGCAACAAAGACATTTTTGCCGAGATACTCCCAATAAGAAATTGTATAAAGGGATGCAGACCCTGCCATTTTCCTCATTAGACCCCTGTAAGTGTAGCAGCTGATTGATAATTATGAAACCACTCCCATTAGATTCACTTTTCCACATGGACACAGAAACAGGGATTTCTTCAGAACAAAAAATGTAGGAATCTGCAACAAAGTTTGTTAAAATTGGTGAAATGTACACAGATCCTCCAGAGGGGAATGTATTCCCCCCCCCCCCCCCCAACAAAAGTGGAGCAAGGCTTAATGTACACGAGACGTTTTCACCACCTCTCCTGAACGCTATAACTTGACAGATAGTAACCCACGTTTAAAACGTTCGTTTTGCCACGTTTTGCGTTTAGAAGTGTTTGAAAATAATTTTTCTTCTTTTTTTAAATAGCCAAAAATGAAAAAAACGCCTGTAAATGAAATGCGGCTAAACGCGAGTTACTGCGTTTGGCATCTGAATTTTTTTGCATTCAAAGAAAAGCCTATAAACTCAACTGCCTAAAAATGTCATTAACCACTTGCCAACTGGCACACGCCAGTGTATGTTGGCAGAATGGAACAGACAGGCAAATGGGCGTACAGGTACATCCCTTTAAATGTGTCATCGTGCCATCGCTTGCGTGCCGGTCGGGACCTCAGTGGGTCCGATCGCAGGTCCCGTGGACCTGATCGATGGGGGGATACCCAAAATCATCTCACGGGGGGGGGGGAAGAACGGGGAGATGCCGATGTAAACAATGATCTCCCGTTCTGCCTAACGACCGTGTCACTGATCTCTGCTCCCTGTGATCGGAGCAGAGATCAGTGACATGTCATACACATTTACTGCCAGTGTCATTTACACAGGAATCAGTGCATTTGTACAGCACAGATTGCTGTATAAATGACAATGGTCCCAAAAATGTGTCACAAATCTCCGATGTGTCCGCCATAATGTCACAGTCACAAAAAAAAAAAAAAAAAAAAAAAAAAAAAAAAAAAAAAAAAAAAAAAAAATCGCTGATCGCCACCATTACTAGTAAAAAATAAAAAAATTTTTTTTTTAAATAAGCAATAAAAACTATACCCAAATTTTGTAAATGCTATAACTTTTGCGCAAACCAAATGCTTAGCGTGATTTATTTTTTTTTACCAAGAATATGTAGAAGAATACGTATCGGCCTAAACTGAGGGAAAAAAAAAGTTTTTATAAATTTTTGGGGGATATTATAGCAAAATGTAAAAAATAATGCGTTTTTCAAAATTGTCGCACTTTGTTTATAGCGCAAAAAATAAAAACCAGGAGGTGATCAAATGCCACAAAAAAAAACAAACAAAAAAAAGCTCTATTTGTGGAAAAACAAAAAACGTTGATTTTGTTTGGGAGCCACATCGAACGACCGCGCAATTGTCAGTTAAAGCGACGCAGTGCCGAATCACAAAACGTGCTCTGGTCTTTGGCCTGCAAAATGGTCAGGGGCTTAAGTGGTTAAATGAACCTGTGTACTTATACACATAAGATAACATTGGATGAGTTCAGGGGCAATTGAAAAAAAGCATCCAACTGCTTCTGAACGTCCGTTTACCAGCAGTGTACACGAGGCCTTAATCTTTAAAATTTAAAATCATTCGGACAAGAAATAGAATTCACTAGTGCATAGCAAAACACAACTGTGAACCTTCTAATGGGGCAATTGTCAACTTCATGCAACCGTCTGTCTCTCACTTACCCCGGCCACAAGGAGAGATCAAAGAAAAGGGGGTTACAAGTGTGAATTACAAGAAGAACCACAATTCTAAAAAAAATAGATCAGCTTTACTACTAATTTAAAAGCACCAAATGGCATAGAAGTACATCAATATCAACTTCCCCAAAATCTCCCCTTAACTACTTAAGGAACGGCCTATTTTTCAGACTCCGTTTACAAGTTAAAATAACCCCCCCCCCCCCCCAGAAAATGACTCAGAACCCCCACACATTTTTTCCAGACACCCTAGAGAATAAAATGGCGGTCGTTGTGATACTTGTCACACTGTATTTGCACAGCGGTCTTACAAGTGCAATTTATTTTGGAAAGAATACTTTTTTTGGAATCCGCCACTGAGACCACTTTTATTTCAAAGCCAGCTGCCCGCAGTTTTTAAAAATACCAGGGTTTTGGCGGCTAACTGCTGCCATAACAACGGTATTTAGCGCCAAAGTACCGACGTATGACAACGCCAGCTGGTCCTTAAGTGGTTAAATCAGAAGTTATTCTTCAATATATTAATGGTTTATGCTTTTTCGTTTGTGTAGCGATAGGATTTTTTAAAATCATTTTCTATTTAGTTACATCAGCGGTCATTGGAGCCTGAGGAAGCTATGGTGAAATGCGTTGATCTGTGGACACCCATTTAAGATAATCTGACCTGCACCCATCACATTTGGAATCTTAAATCTGCAAGTTATGATACAACAGGTATCATTTTTGAGACGGGAAGTTGATATTGATGTACTTCTATCCCTTTCAGTGCTTGTAAATTTCTAATAAAAGCCGTTATGTTATTTTTCTTGCATTGTGGTTCTCCTTGTAAGGCACACTTATAACCCTCGTTTCTATGACCACTCCCCGTCCCCGTCCCATGTGAGAGACAGATAGTAGGGATCCACCAATACATCGGCTGAAATTAGGGTCATCTGTGTTTTGTTGATAGAAAAATAAAAAATAAAAAATAGTGCAGATAATGACCATCAAAAATGCACATGATTTTGCTGCGATTTTCATAGGTCATGTGACCTTTTCAATGAGGTGCGTTACATCGCAAAAAAAGTGCAATGGACCGCGTGAAGACAAAAAGAATTTAAAGGGATGCATTTTTCTTGATCTTGTCTTAGGTACATCTTGCTAGTAACAAGTTGGACCCCCTTTTTCCTTCATTCTTCAGGACATAGATTCAACAAGGTGTTGGAGACATTCCTCGGATATTTTGATCCATAGTGACATGATGGCATCACGCAGTCGCTGCACAGCCATGATGCCAGTCTCCCGTTCCACCACATTCCAAAAGGTGTTCTATTGGATTGAGATCTGGTGAGTGTGGAGGCCATTGGAGTGCAGTGACCTCATTGTGCAGTGGAGAGATTGGAGCTTTGTGACATGGTGCGTTATCCTGCTGGAAGGAGCCATCAGAAGAGGGGAACACTGTAGTCATAAAGGGATGGACAAGGCCACCAAAAATACTCAGGTAGGCCGTGGTGTTTAAAACAATGCAAAGTTAGTACTAAGTGGCCCAAAGTGTGCCAAGAAAATATCCCCCACACCATGACATCACCACAAGCCTGAAACGTTGATACTAGCCAGGCTGGATCCAAGTCAATTTCTCACCCTACCATCTGACTGTCGCAGCTGAAAACCGATAATCATCAGACCAGGCAACATATTTCCAATTTTCTATTGTCCAATT